>NC_073726.1:47730335-48033365 GCF_023634155.1 Falco peregrinus
TAGGAATTATAACAAGGTCCAGACTGGCAGCACTGAAGAAACACCTGGTCTGTAATAGAACTTTACTTCCATTTTCACCTGATGTTATAAAGTGTTTTGAAAATACTAATTAAGCTGCAAAAAATAGGACAAAAGTCCTATGATAATCCTCAAGGTGACTCCAAAAAGAAAAAGGTTTATACTATTTACAAAATACAAGGGAAGACTGAATAGCTTTTTCAAAAAAACCTGCAATTTTTTACATGTTCCTTGTAAAAGAAAAAATACTAATGTAAGTTTTTATTTTTCCTGCCTTTATAAGAACTGCAGAACAATAAATTATTTTAATTGAAAGAATAATGCTAAGGAATATTTCCTCCAAACTGGCTATTAGGCAGTTGAGTTAAATAACCATTCTAACTCATTTTTAAAATTGTCTTGCAAAAATACCTTACCTATCAATTACTCGGTTTTTACTTTCTTTTTATCATTGTATCATAATCCTTCTAATTTTCCTGCTACCTACAGCATTCCAGAAAAGGCTACACAAAATAAAAAATAACACAACTTTTAAAAAGCTATACATAACACAGATACATCCAGTCTTTTTTCTTTTATAGGAATAAAGAAAAACAGCAGAAACCCTCACCCCACTTCTTCATGTTGCTGATCACATTTAAGATACTCATTATGCTGCATCTTTTACCTCTCTCTGTCCCTCCCTCCAGAAAGGAAACGTCACTCAACCAGGTAACATTTCTCTAAAAAGGGCAAGCAAAGGTAAATCTGCAATTTCCAAATAGCTCAAAATATTTTATCTTTTTATCACTGGGCTACAGCACAGGAAGAGCCTGACTGAAGTGAAAGGGGCTGGTGTTCAACACAATTGTTTATTTTTCACAGAAACTGAACCCAGTGATAGGACAGGGCTCACAGGGCTCCTACCCAAACATCCTGGGTTTTTTGCTGTTTGTTGCAAACAGATTACTGTAACTAGTGAAGAAGTGCCTGGCCTTGTGATGTGAGCAAAACCAAAGGGCCATGACCACTCTCTTGTGTGGCCTTGTTCAACTAACTAATTTTTTTGTGTCAGATTCCCCATCTCTAACACTAGACAAGCACATTGACTCAGGTGGCTGTTGTTAGGACTCACTAGGGTTTCTTCAGCACTTTAAAATAATATTTGTGGTATTGACTGCATAATAGAGGTTTTGTTTTTTAGAGTGATCTCCAAAAATGTTCTATGTAGTCTATAGAAATTTTATTTTTTTAAATGGCCTCCCCTCCCCTGAAAAATGCTGTGGAATTATGGAGACATCTGAGTGATCATTTTCACGCTGAACAGCCTGTGATGTGGTTTTAACGGAAGACAGAAAAGTCTGAAACGCTAGTTTCAAATAGCAGTGTAAGAGAACAAACTCAGTGATGATTTTAGGCCAAAAAAAATTATCAGTCTTAGAAATAAACCCAACTTTTGATAAATGCAAAAGCAATTTAAAAATGCTGATGAGAATAAAACTTCAGGGGAAAAGCAGTTATCTATTAGCAGATGCTAGAAGGCTACAAGCCTATTCAGCTTTTCTAAATAAGAAATTATTGAAAAGCTAGAAAAACCCCAACAAAGTCACTTAATTATAGATGATTGAATATTTTTAATCCTCTTGTTAAGAAACTACTTTTAATACATTTAATTTCTAAAAATGTGTTTTAATTTTAAAACATATTAATTTTAAGTAATTAGAAATAAGCTCAAAATTAAAATTATAAAGCACGTTAGGAGCCAAGTCCTGGTGTGATTAATGAGGTTGTTTCATAAACACCAGAACTTAAGTCTAAATCTATAGCACTCAACAATTGATGAAGTTACTGCAAAAACAGAATTCAGTGAAACAGAGAAATGATCCAACTGAAGAGGCTTTCTTCAGTTATTATATATCCATTGGCAGGATCAAACATATCTTCCAAACTTGCTATTGATTGCAAAGTAACATCAAATGGGATCTGGGAAAAAAAAAAAACCACAAAACACACACACACACACACACACACACACACACACAAAAAAAAAAAAAAAAAAAAAGAAAAAACAAGCAAAGGACTTTATTAAGTTTATAGGTGCCAGAAAGTACATATATACAAATAGCTCCATATTAAAGCCAGATTTCTGAGCTACAACCAATGAATAAGTTAGAAACACTCATTGCCTCAATATTAATTTGTGGTTAATGACATCTCTTGCAAGAAACTAGTAAAACAGGATTAAGGGGAGGACATTTGGGTGAACAGTCTTGCTCACAAAGTTTACCCTGATCATCTGTAGGTAAAATGAAAATATCAGACAAGAGCAGCAAGAATTATTAATAATTTGGAAAACTTTTCCTAAGATGAGAATCTGAAAGAATTGAGCTAATTGTAAAAGGTGAAATAGAGGGCAATGATAAACTGGTTTGTATGTCCATTGGACATAAGAGAATTGTCTAGCTGATTTATATATTAAGAAAAACTAACTAAAGGAGGATAAGCTTGCAACAGGCTATCTAGGGAGATTAATATTTAATGCAATTATTTTATTTATAAATTTACTTTTAACGTTTAAGATTGGAACTTCCAAACACTACGCTTTATTATCTCCCTCAAGAACATAGCTATTGATTAAGTAGCTGTAAAAACAAGCTGGCTGATCAGTTTTTGTTCTTAAAACATGAACAGTAAAATAATTTTAAATGAATAATTCAATAAAAATGCACTTTTTCCACTTGGAAATATAATTCAGTGCTGTATCAAAAGCACCGTAAGACACATAAACAGAAAAAAGAGGATCAAAGAAGAGACACTGGAAACATGATAGGAGTTAAAGTGTGACAGCTCAGAGAATGAGAAAACAAATACCACAAAGCAGAACTGACTTTATCCAATTAATTCAGGAGATGATGAGCAAAAAAAAAAAAGTGTGCAGTGGGGAAAAATGATGTAAAACTACATATAAGCGATACATCTGCTGCCTTCTCCTGCATACTTGAAAACAGGAAATGTACTACCCTATAGTATACATAGTGCCACTCTGAGCTTTCCACCTCTAGCCAAGAAGACTGGGTAATGCACATATAGAACTTATTGGAAAGTTTGGAAGTACTGTTTAGAAATATGCTGTACATAATGAAGTGCTGGCTTCAGAGAAGAATGAAGATACTCAGCATCTTGAAAGATTAGGCTTCACTCGCTCAATCAATCTGCCAAATGTAATAGCACCTTAGTTTGAAATCTCTTATCTGAAACTTTGTCATGAAAAGCCCATAGTTTCACCTGTTGAAATATTTTAGCTTGATGTGGCATTTAGCCAGTATAAAACAGAGCAATTAACATCATATTCTTACTGGCAGGACACCACTAAATTTGCTCCCTCGCTTTCATGGTAGACCCACAAAGAGAAGCAGGCAAAGTCAAGAGGGATTCCCAAGAATTTAAAACAGGTCCAGGAGGTCCACACGATCGAAAGCTTGGCTTTACCTTCCCCTAGGTGTCTGTCAAATCTCTTTACCATGGAAGATATTCCAATGGGACTGAAAAGTATAACTTTGCAGACTGAATGTGTGTATATTTTGATGCACTGATAAAGCCAGATTGAGTGATACAAAAGTCTGGGAGTCATTTGAGAGAGGCTTTTTAAGATGGATCACTGGTGCAATATGTATAAAAGCAAAGTATGTACTCCCAGGTACCAGACTGCAGGATGCACAGGACAGCATTACAGATTCTCCCTTCTAAATAGGCTGCTAGCCAAACTGTTCCCAG
The DNA here is from genome assembly GCF_023634155.1 of Falco peregrinus. NCBI lineage: Eukaryota > Metazoa > Chordata > Aves > Falconiformes > Falconidae > Falco > Falco peregrinus. The sequence goes on from NC_073726.1 coordinate 47,734,107, forward strand.
GTGAGACTCAGGATTCCTTTCTGGTAGGAAGAGCTACCTGACTGGAAGAGTACAGTGGATGCCTTATCTGTTACCATTCCGTTGTGAACAATTACGGGCAAGGTATCTGAGGTTTAGTCGGGGGGAGTGGTATGTTACAGTGGATTCCAAAATCTTCCTTGGAGTTCCTTGAGCCCTGGCCACCGTGGTCCCTTCCCTAGGGATCCCCTAGGGTGGCTGAGAACACTGAACAGCACCGCTGCCCTCTGCGGGCCAGTTCCCATAGCCTGCTCTGGGGCGCTGACTACAACTGGGTAACAAGATGAATACAACATGGACCAAAAAAATGGCGTGCTGTCTCTCAGGATATGTCATGGGCATGACAGAGAAAGCTAAAGAAAATAGAAGGAAAGCCTGAATAATTGTAAAAACACCAGGATGGGAGGAAATTGCATTTGACAATTACATCATGGAAATTCACTGGTGTCTCTGTAAACAATGACCAGAAGATGGTGAATAACCTAGATGAACCCATTGTGAGTGAGATTCATTTTTAATACATTTCTGTATGTATAAAAAGGTGATTATAATGAACAGTGAAGATACTTATAGTTTGTAAGCATGCACACTTGAATTTTGTTTATAAAAATGAAAAAATAAAACCCAAACGGAAAGTCCAACAATGTATAAGAAAAATACGGGAAGATACTTAGTGGTATAATCCATGTTTCAGTTTAACTGAGCAATTGTTTTATTTTAGAAAACAGATTTTTACTATTAATGTGAACACATACCTCAGTTAATGGCAAGGACAGGGCTGGAACAACAGATAGCAGTGCTTTGACTTCAGATAAACACCTTTTAGCCATTTCCTAACGGTATAAAACAAGAAAAAAGCTAATGCTGTACTACCATTCTCCTCTGATAAGGTAACAGATGGCTTTGCTTTACAAAATTTTTCAGAACAATCAAATTTTAGGTTATTCTAATTGAATTCAGAACAAAATAAACCTTAGCTGATGAATATAAATTTTCTGCAACGCAAATAGTTGTGTTTGCTGTACAAACACAAGTGCCCAAACCTTGCGGTGTCTACTGAGGCAAAATTGCCCCTGGCTCAGGTATTAAATCCAGTGAGCGAGCATACTTCTGCTACGTGTTTACTGAAGACATTATAAACAAACAGTCTTGACAAGATGATATTTATACATGTATAATGCATGGCATGTTAATCTTATTAGTATTCTAAACATTGTTTTTCCAATTACTGACGTATATTAATGAAAGTTTGAGCAAAACCCTTCAGGTAATCAGAAACACCCACTAAAGGACAGCTCTGTCTACCCTCCCAAAACCACTGTGATTGGCCAAAGCATCATTTGTTCTTCAAGCTGGTCAAAATACAGCCTCAGTGGCACAGTGCACAATTGTCACGGTTTCACAGCATCCATCAGACAAAATGACAGCCTCTACATCATTAATCATTTCGTATAATAGATATAAAGAGAATCCTGTCACATGATAAATGTCTCCCACTTCGAAAATAAACGTCTATTTTGCCTTGGCATTTATCAAGCAGCAGTTATGCTGTGGCAATATTCTATTCCAATGACATTATCTCAAACAGACCACATGGAAAATTCTGAAATTATCTCTTTTGTATGTTTATGTGGGGGGAGTTATTTGGTTGCAGACCATATTCAGCCTTGCTAATAAAAAAGAAAAGAGGAAGGTGGCGTAGTGAAGATGAAAACAAATTCACTGCCAGTTTTAGTCCTCTCTCAATAACATTAGAAGGTTCTTATTTCAAAATCACTGCCCATTTTGCATTGAAGATGTGTAACTGATTTTTAAAAAGCACTTCTGGGTTAATCGCCGTGCTAATTTAACACTCTGCCAAGGATTTTCAGATGTAGATTACTATAAATTAGGCATCAATTTTCAAATCTATATACCTGAAGATGTAGCCTTTATTTTCAAGTGGAAGGCTGAAGTTGCCTGCTATTTTTGTGAAGTGACGAGCAATATATGAGGAAAATAAAAAGTTAAATATAAAATGAAAAGTGAAAATATTTCAGCATTTCTTGAAAGGGCTGAGGGAAATTTAATCTTTTATGTCTGCCTTCCAAGTTACCTATAATTTATTTTCCCCAAAACAGACATCTTAAAGTCAGGCATATTTAAGAGCAGAACTGTTCTCACTTACTTCTGTTTTTTCATCAAGATGCACTTTTGCAACATTCATTTTGGGTTTTTTTGAAGGAATTATTTTCAGAGTTTCACTTCGTTCAAGAAAACTTGTAGGTTCTGAAGCTGAAGAAGAACTTTTAGAACTTTGCATCAGCATTTCAACTTGCTGTTTCAGATTAGATAATTTCTTCCGTAAAGAAATAATTCTGAGAGAAGACAAGATTTTTCATTATTGCTGTTATAAAACAATAATATTTGCTGTTTCAAGGTTATAATTAAACTGACCTAGCTTTTATTACATATTGATTATATTCTACTTTTTCTTTCATTTCAAGACTGATCTCATAATTTTACAAAAAGAAGTTTTCCATTAGAGAAACTGGAAATATGGAATGCATTAGTTTTTTGTGTTAAAAATGGTAATAAGAGGTATTTTAAGAATACCTCTCTAAGAAAATATTTTTCTTATGCAACTAGCACAAAGTTGGCAGAGGCTGCAACTCTTCTTGGCCCGTTATTCCTTGCCCTCCACCTGCTCAGCGGTTCCAAAAATTCTTAGGCTAGATAAATGACAAGGAAGAAGTAATGAAAACCACCATAGGATGTAAAATGAAGGGCTGAGTCTGGGAATGCATCTGAGAAAAGTTCTTGCATGCTCAGAGTTGTAATATGTGATGGAGACAGTAGATGAACAAGTGAGAAAATAGGAGTAACTACTGGGACTGCTTCTTAGATGTGCTAGCGTTTATTTACATTGCCATACCAGTTTAATATAATTAGCATGTGTTACTCAATTCTTTAAGAATCAAAACTAAAATGATAATGTACAAACAAGCATATGTTTGGATGGGTTTAACACAGTGCACAACATCTTATAGTTTTTACAGTGAAAAATCTCTGAAAAGCAAAGATGAATGCTTTTAAAGATTTACAGCTCTTTGATATTTTGTAATTTATTTTCTCTGATCCTAAATGGTTGACTGATCTTTAATACAGCATGAAATAACAGGATAAAGTCAGTGATTATTTACCTAGGCAATGGAATCCACAAATGGCCAGAAAACATAGACGTGGAACTGAAAGTCTTGATGTTGCTAATCTTGACAGGCTTTGTGTTATAAGCATAAAGCAGCAAAACCTGTAAAAGAGGTGGAATGGATAAGCTATAATGCAGTATGGTAGAGTAGACCTGAGCTATTTCAGTGATACTAGATTATAACTATCAAGTACAGTGTACCGATGAAGACTTAGATAACTGACTTTCAAAAAAAGGGGGAGTGTGGTCTCATATGAATTTGTACTAAGTTTTTATAGGTTTTAAAGCAATTTAGTTATGGATATAATTTACATGGGTTTGAAAATTAATATACCCTATAGAGTCACCATCAAAATCTCAGTGTTGTCCTGTCCTGGTCAATCAATCCCATCAATCAATCAATGTCCGAAGTTCCAACTGCAGGAAGGCTGAACAGAGAGCTTTTACTGAATTTCCAAAGGCCCTATGTAATTAATTAGATTTGCTATATACCCTTGTGCATGGCTGTCATCATACTAGGTTTAAATCCATGAAGTGCACATAACTCACAGTCTAATAAAGCTGTATCAATATAAGAGCATAAGAAAATGAAATAGAATGTTCTCATCTTTCATTGAAATAATTTCCTATTATGCTTAGTTGTTTTCAGGAGTTGCCTCTGGATCTTTAATTATCTGTAAGGTCATGCTAAAGTAAGCTGCAAAACTATATTGAAAAGTACATTATTTGCAGTAACTTCACAGGGCTTCTATCAGCTTACTAATAGAGATTAAAAGGATCTAGTGGAAATTTTTACACTGATCTGCTATGCCAAAAAGTTTGGAATCATGGATTTCTATTGCATTAGCAGAAGTTTTACCTACATGCTGTTCCCTTGTTTAAAAATAAAATAAATTCCATGTCCTGGTCTCCTGCTTTCCTGCAACCCTCCAAGCTCTCTCATCTTTCATGTTTAGTCAGATTTCTTAAGGAAATGAGGTTTATAAAATCCTATTTTCCCTGTGTACACAAAACTTCGCTTTTCCAACAGCCTCCCACCAAACAATATTGTTTGAATATATTGGTCAGCTCTAACCAAACTTAACAGAGTGGAGGTCTTAAAGACACCAGGGACCTACAATAGGCATGAATACAACATGGCCTGGAAGCTCTATGTGATCAACAATTTCTTTGGTCCACCACCAAAAAACTGTCAGGGCATTGTTTGTCCTGCATAGCAGGTTTGTAGCACAGTAAATACATAGCTTCCTGCTGTCCAGCTTGTCAATCAGCATATGGATAATTCAATTAAAAAGCTGAGCAGTCATAACATAAATATTCATTGGAAATGAAACTTAATTTGTTCCAATACCTAAGGAACTGCTTTGGTGTAGTTATACCTTAGTCTCTCTATCATTTGAAGGCTTTGCCAGAGAAGGAAAGTACCACTGAATGTTAATTTCCTTATTTGAAGCATTTGCTGCCCTACTCTCCATCGGACTGTCTGCCTCTGCGATGACAGAAGCTGGAGAAGCTACTCTCACACGAGACATCTTTGATGTCATTCCAGTAATTTCAAGAGACATCTGAAACACAGAAGAAAATTTTAAATTGTATTTTTTCTAGTGTAACATGCAAAATCTGTTATAATCTACTGTCTACTAGAATCAGCATGAATTTCACTCCTGCACAAATACCTGTTTTTTTAGATAAATGGGTAATTTTAAAAGGTGTCCATTTTACCAGGTTAAGGTTTTTCGAAGTACACATGATGAGACATTTCTAAAGTTAATACAAAGGACCACTGGGCTGACTTAAGAGACACCTAACAGGAACAAAGATTGTTATTTTTGACTTATCTTCCTTACAGTGTTATGTTTTTTGCTGAAAAATATTATCTGACATGCTGACCATACAAGATTTAGTGCTGAAGAAGTAATTTGTTGGCTATACATATTGATAATTAAAATAGCAACCTGAATATTAGACTAACACTGTATTTATGTTTACCTATTTTTTTCTCTTTAGCTTTGCAACTAAAAAAGCTTGATGCCTACTGAAAATTCAGTTACTTAATTTGTAAGGATTTGTCATATGTCATATTAACTAAAATATATATGAAGCATTAGTAGGCTATTCATCAAAGAGTTTCTGTTTGGCTGTCATTTACCAGGGAAGTAATGGAAGAACACTGTCAACCAACATTCATTCATGAATAAAAACTTTTTTTAAAATTTTAAAACATTTGATTTAAAGGCTGAACAATGCCATAGCATTTTTACTTTTTAAAATATTACGCAGATCTGCAAAGAACAGAGAAGGCAAAACAGTGACATTTTGAGGTAATGCTGAAGCTGTTTGAAAAGGTTGTTAGTGTCTCCATCATCGGCAGTGAAAATAGCTGCCTGGGGAGTGGGTTGTTTTTTTTTTTCATTTTGAATGTTCATTGCTGAGAAAAACTAGAGTATTATACTCACTCTATTTTCAGAAAATACAGCTCAAGAGGGAAGTAAATCCAGGTGAGATGGAAGATGGATGGAAGAAACATCCAGAAGATGGATGTTTCACAGTGACATAATTTACTTCATAAAGCCATTTACCATCCCACATCAAAATATAGTCAAAGTGAAGACAAAGGCAAAGCCATGCATGTTGAAGTCATGCATTCAAGCATATGGATATGCCTTCACATAGGCATAGGACAATTAACTGGGGATGATCCATGCCACATAGATTCTAAACACTAAGGCAGCAATAAAAGTGGCTATAATCCATGGTATGCCATGAGGTGTGCATAGATCATCCCCCTACTACAATAATCTTCTACATTCAGGATCTTTATTTTGGCAACGAATCACCCACTATCCTCTTAGCATGGAGCATGAACGGAATTATTTTCTTTTTCATGGAACTGCATCTTTTGTTATCTACATCATGTTGAATCTTTTGAGGAAGGACATTACAACTGCTGTTGTCAAACTGGAGGGTTGCTGAATTACATACATAAATATTTATCTATTCAACTTTCTCTGAAGCCTGAAAACAATAAACTGTTTTGGTTAAGTGTTTCCAGTCCTACATACCATCGTGAAGTGGAATAAAAAACAAGCATGCAAAATGTAACAGGCCACACAATTTTAATTATAGCCTTCTTAATGTAATTTGGATTCTTTGTTCAGCAGAGCTGAAAAAAACTTCGAGTCAAAAATAGAATTACAAAAACAAATGTAAGCAAAACAACCTTGTACATCAAAATTATTTCAAAAATTTTACCTATTTGTACTGTTAAAAATCCTAGTATCAAATTACAGTATTTTTTTTAAATAACTTATACAGCCTTCTGAATAGTTAAAGCTTCTAAAAATGTGATAAAAATCAATGAAACTTAGAATTAAAAAAAGTAAGAGCTTTATGCTTGTTAGCTGTCTACAACAGTGAAGCTAACACATGATTAATGCAGCTTGCACCTGTCACAAACATGACAGTGAGCTCTGACGCTTATTATTCTAGGACAGTGTAATACTAATTATGTCAAAAACAGAACAGACAGAGTAAAATAATTTTATATATACGATGGCTGTTATAAATGTCACATACCACATATTTACAATTTATTCAGTGTCACAGTCAGCTCTTTGTTGGGAAATGAGTAATGATACGCTGTATCATTAACGCAGAAAGTTCACCAACTCTAGATAAACTACTTTCATGAAAGTATTTTAATTCCTTTTTATAAGATAACAAGTTCTTACTCCTCAAGGCTCCCCTGACTCCATCTAATACTGAACATATTAGGTAAAAAATAAACCATAGAGAATAACCTGTCATTTTAATTTTTTAGTATTAAGTTAATTATTAACATGAGAAGTGGGATGGAGAAACTTTGAAGACAATAATTTTTACATCGACTCTTCAAAGACTTTTACCGTTCAATATTCAATACATATGCCATGGTCAGTGTAGACTCCAGAATTCTAATTCAACCTTTCTCTGAGTAATATAGACTGAGCTACCTACATTTGAATGCTCAAATAGGCTGTTCCAAGCCAGAGATCTTAAAAGACTGATTTTCTAGCCAGCTAATAATCAGTGAAAAAAATTGGCACACATGGCTTTCAACCAATTTTGAGAAAATATAAATTATATATATTTTTTAAATCATGCCTTTATTATAGACCACATTAACAATGTAGAGGCTTGTACATAGAAATGAAAAAGCAAACATCAAGACATTTTTGGTATGAAACATGAGAGATCTACAAGATTAAAAGCCTCAGTCCTACCAAATAACACAGCCAACTTTAACTAATAATAAAATCATCTTAAGTCTCATTCTGCTTACTCTTCTAGGGTTTAAATACACTGGGCATGGGATAGAGATAATTTTTGCAGGAATGAATAACACAAGGATATTTGCATTTGTTAACTATGTTCTTCACTGCTTGCACAGGATTTTAGTTTTGCATTGATCCTCCGCATAATGAATTTCATTCTTCTATAGTGCTCTCAGAAAAATCACCATTGGAACTAGCCAGAATCTGAGTATAATACATATTTTTGAAACATCAGAAATAAAATAGGTACCTTTGAAGAATCAGCTGGCCTACCAAGCGGCAATTCTAAATCATGTAGCTCTTCTGGGAAATTCTCAAGACAACACATTGAATATTCAAACAAATGTTTTTTGAGAAAGGAATGCATTTCTGCTATGCGTAGAGCAATCCCTGTGTCAAAAACAGAACTAAGGTGTCCGTCTCTTGCAGAAAATGATCCAGGTCCTGAGCTAGGGGCAGCTTTGAAAAGAAATTTTTATTACATCATCATTTGCCATAATAAAGTGAAGTTTCTACAGCCACTCAATATTCATATGTTTTGGAAATATAGTAAAATATGTAAATTGGTTCAATATCAAATAAATGCATTTCCAACAATTACATTGATTGTCCTTAAATACTACTAGGTTATGCTATTTGTATTGCAATTTTTCACTGGAGATCTGATAATGAAACAAACCCTGTGTAGACATTATAGAGTAGCATAAAATGGAAGGTACAGTTTTGAGGTTTAGGTACTTAAATTTAGATGTGTAAGCATCAGTATGTTCACTAGATGTCTAAGTACCCACTAGGATAAATGCATATTTATTCCATGCAGTCAAAAGAAGCTATATGGACAAAAGACCATAATTTAGAGAGGTAGTGGCTGATCAGCTGAGTTGCTCCCTAGGCTACATCATTGGTAACTACAGCAGAGATACATGTGCACATTTCAACACCTGCTTCTACACACCTGACTGTCCTTGTAGTTCTGTGCTGAGGTAGAATACTTTCCTTTCATTTGGCGCCACAAGACAAAAATCCAGCCCCCTCTGAAATTACTATTTTCAGAGTTGCTAGGTTTCTTTCTTGGCAATCTACAATTGTACAATCTAGATGTACAATCTAGTTCTATTCTCACTGATCAGGTCATCACTTGTATATCCAGCAGCTGGCCATCAGATATAGATACATAGTATTAGGTCCCTGAAATTAATGGATTCTTACTCTGTTTGAAAGGTCCTATCTATTACCATAAACCAGGTATGTACAAAACATCTGGGGGTTTAGTCAAAACACATTCAATAATGTTCAGCCTTCCCATTTACATTCAAATAGTTTCTCACAAATAGCACCCCAAACTGAACAATTTATTTCTGATGTGACTTAAGTCTGATGCATCTAGAACTAAAAATAAATATAGATCATGATTTTTTAAAAAATGCTTCAGATATAGTAATAGCAATTATGTTTTGAGGGATACTTTTCCAGGTATCATGAAGGCTTTTGAATAATTATGGGGGAAAAAAGGTAATAATACTTCACTTCCAAAACTTGTAAAATGACATAAATCTTCATTTCAGTGAAAATTTATTTTGCATTTATACAATTTAAAGGAACTCAAAATGAGACTAATGATAGCCTTTGAATCTGAACCTGTTAGCACCCAGGAACAATATCTCACTTATGGCAGTTTTCTGGAAGGAAGAAAAAATTCATACCAAATAAAAGGTTTGTGTTGTAAAGTCTTTTTAAATAACTGTGGTAGTGAATTAAGTGAACCCATGTTATTGACTCTTTCTTGTGGCTGGCCTTGGTGGCAAGACTTTCCGTTCCTTCACTCTGGCTCTGCTTGTCTTGTGAGGCTTGTTTGTTTTCAGTAGAAGAAACTTTGGCACTTTCAGAGACAACAGTGTATCCATCTGCAAATCCAAAACCAGTTTAACAGTACACATTAAGTGAATGGTTGCAATTCAAAAGCTATTTCTGCACAATTGGAATTGGCTAATCTGTAACTAAAAATGTAACTTGTGAACCTGATTATGTTTTCCGTAAAAGGAAAATTCTTTCTATTCTGCTTTAATATTACTTGAACTAGTAAAAGTAAAGAAAATATTTCTCAGATCATAGTCAGGAATCTGACTGGTCCTTGCAAGAGGCTATAAGGGGTAGAGACCAAGGTGCTCTCTCGCTCTCTGAATGTAAATATAAAGCCATTGTTTCTATACATTGTTCAATAGCAGATGTTTCCTAAATGGAAACAATACTAGGAGTCATCAGTCATAACTACAGCAGTTGAACTTCACAGTTAGATTGACCTGAACTCAGAAGAGTTAGGTACTCTGAAATATTTATCGTTAGTATCAATCCAGTCCCTTTTAGATATTAAGCATATTATCAATGCAATATGTTCTTGACAATGGATTAAAAAAAACAACACTTTTTTTTTTTTGTGCTGCCTAAAAGTTATACTTATGCAAAAAGTACAGTTACAGTTATCACTACATGACTGCTTAAATTCAGTATTTTTTTTCACTGTATTAGTACATGGTGCTCTCAAAAGCCTACACAATTCTTCTGCTGTTTCTCATTCCAAATTGAACAAACATTATGTTACAGTTAATCCTAATAGTAAACTTCCAGAAAATAATTATATGTGCTTCTACCAAATCTGAATGTCTCCATTATTCCTGATATTTCACTGTCAATTGTAAAAACAGAATTAAGTTAAAATGGACACATTGTTTACAGATGAAACTCGAACAATGTCTTTCACTAATGGTTTTACAGGAAATATTTAGCACGCTGTGCTGATAATTTCCATTTCAGTTTACTTTTATATATTTTGGCCTACTATTGCTTTTCTACATTTTCTATTCTTCTTTGTATTGCCTAACAGAACTATCAGGAGAAACACCTGCTGCATTTGCTGAAAGAAAAAATTATCTGTAATTATAAGCAAATGGAGCCAGTACAAAACAATCAGATTGATGGAAAGTCTTAGCATCCAACACTTGTTTTCATAAACCAATCAAAACACATATGTTTAAACACGGTACAGTAAGCAGACATTGCTCAACTTTGCCAGCAACTACCAGACAGAGAAATTCAATCTTTGTCAGTCACTTGGGATGACTGCAATTAAGCCACTGAACCAAAATTTTATCACTAAATTAATGGTTCCTAGTTTAAAAATAAATTCAGATATTTTGCCTTAGTGTTTATATATTATCTGGCAAACATTATCCCCAGATTCCTAGTTTCACTGAATGTTTTTTTAAATCAAAAACTTCATCAACTTCAATAATTGTAAAATAAATGCAGAAGTTGGAAACAAACCAGGCAAAGGCAAAGTTCTACCAAGCTAATGGAAGTATCTCTAAATGATAACCCATTCAACTGGAAAGACAGTAAAAATAATTTATTATACTGACTTTAACTTTTAGAATATAGTACCCGAGCAGATAACTTTGCAGGAGTTTTAGTTCATTGGTTTTGGTGTTTGGTTTGGGGTTATTTTTTGGGGGTAGGGCAGGCAGGACAGGGAGAAACAAGCTCTTCAACACCAACATCTCTTTGCAAAATCAAAAGAAAAACTTAAAATCTCCAAGGAAAAGCTAATATACCTAAGGAACAAGTCTCTTCTAAATCAGTGTTTGAAAAAAAAGCAGTGATGACTGATGCGGCGGGCAAGACTTACTCTAGAAGTATGGGGAAGTCCTGTGACAAAGGTCCATCTGTTTTTCTAAAAGCATGGAAATATGTGCACTTTTGTCTTTCTGAGCAACAGAATGCAAAAAATGCAGTTTTTCTTAACCTATTGAACACAGGCATGTTCACAGACACAGACCCACTAGGTCTACTTAATATTTTGTACTGCTATGCAGGATGAGGATTTTGCTTTTGCTTTCAAAATTTGACTTATAATTTTTCATAAATGAAAATTAGATATTTAATGTATTACTAGATTACATGGCATATATAGTTCACTAGTTATTTAATGTTCTAATATTACTATGAATAAAAGAATACCAGATAAGAAATCTCTGTATGAAGCAAGAATATCCATGGAAGCAAATTCTGGGATTTTCTGTTGCACTGCATCCTTCATGCCATGTTCTTTAACACTCTTCATTCCATTTAACAGCTGAGAAGCAAGCACAGCTTCACTGACCTAAAAATAATATTTATTTTATTCAGAACAAGTTCACTACAATATTTATATAATTTTAAAATCTGAGAGTAACAAGATGATGACAAAAAATTAATTACTCACCATATTATGTTTTTTAAAGTCAGGAAAATATTCTATTTCTCTCTGACATATGGTACATACTATACTTAAATAAATCATTACTGCTGACAGCTTAATTACTACATAAGTGATTTTAAATCAGATATCCTCACCTGGATGCCACTGATGTCTACCTACATGTCAAACATATGCACACACATATCAGGCAGTGTGCTGTTCTATTTGCACTGAATCAAAGTTGAGGTAAACAGAGTCAGATCTGTCCAAGAGAGATTAAATGCACGACTCGGACAGCTTCCATTTTAATCTCCCCTAATAAAACCCACGCCAGAAATTTCAGGAAACCTTAATTCCTGTCTTGCTTGCTTGTCTAAGTAGCATAAGATGAAATGAAAGAAAACCAAAAAATTACCTCTTCAGAATATTGCACCAACCTGTGTAGCTGCTTTTATTGCAATCCAGGCTTGTACTTTGTAGCCTTCTGATTTCAAAGCCTCCTCAGATGGAGAGAGTTCTCCAGAAGAGGTCTAAAATTAAACACCAGTTCATAATTAGGATTCTAAATGTATTATGGCAAAATATATTTTAAATATAGGAAAAAAAGCCCTCCTGTTTACAGAATTCAGAATTAATGTTTTCTTTGCAAGTTGTAAAAATCAGCATTGATTGTAAATCCATGGATTAATTGCTAAAATTGAAAAAATTGTCCAGAGCATACTAAAATTGGCTGCTTTTGAAAAAAATTTCTCAGAGCAGCTCGTACTATGGTCACCACTGTATACAGTTTTGCTACAATTTTCCACTTTCTGGAATCTTAATTACCTCTTTTTTGTTATACACTATGCTTTCAGTTTGTGGCTTGTAGCCACTTTAATGTGGCTGTCACTCATATTTGAACGGAAAAATTGAAATCTGGTGAAGTATAAATATTAGCACTTAAAAATAGAAATATCAGCACTTTGAATGTTATGTTTTCTTTGCAAGGTACAAATTAATTAGTACTTAATTAGAAATTAAAAGACTGTTGGTTTTGTTTCTTCCTATTTTATACAGAAAAATATTTTAAATGTCATCATTTAATGCAATAAGCATAAGAAATAACATCAAACGATAAAATCCTACTGCCGTACTGTATGATTTCTTTGTGTGATTCTTCTAGTAGGATCTTCAGTATCGGTATGATTTACAAGTCACTGTAAGTAACAGTCTGGCAAGGTACACAGTGTTCTAACAGAAATATATGTCCTGCTTTGAAGAGGCCAATAACCAAAAGATAGAAAACATACGTTTGATTTGGAAAGTACCATCTTATCTGTCTGTGACAAATCCTCATTATCTGTTGCAAAATGCAAATATAATAGTGCTATTTCAAGGTATGATCTTCTTATTAACCTATAAGAAACAACGCACAGCTCAATCAATATTACTATCAAAGTAAGCATTACAATGATACAATCTGAATCCTGCATAAGACTAGCCAGACAGCCTCACCAAATAAATCATTCATCCAGCCCTCATCATCTACTTAATGTGTCTCTTCTTTCAGAAAGCCATGTGATCCTGTTTTAGAGTCTTAGTGAGTCTAAAGCATCCCGACATTATGCATAACAAATAACAAATTGATTTAGGAGTATGTAAAATATAATTTGCATTATGTGCAATGAATATTGCATAAATAAATTTCAAACGTTCAGTAAGAACACTGTAATTCTGCAAGGGAAGTGATCTTTCTGTACAGAATCTGTATGGGTTCCACTTCCTTCTTCACATTCAGGCCCTGAAACATGGGTGGCTTAATTTGGGTATGGGTTTTCAGTAAAACTCTTCCAGAAATTGGCAAAAATACCCATAGTGACCAAAACAGTCTTTCATTTCCTCACTGGCCTCAGCTGAGGAACCTTCTCAGTTCTGAGTTCTGTACCAGAATACTCTACATCTTCAGGCAGACTGTGTTCACCAGTTCCTGTTCTCCTCCTATACTTCCTTCTCCTTTCAGTTATTTTTATAATAATATTACAAACCAGGTAAAAATAATAGAATTCATAGAATCACAGAATGGTTTAGGTTGGAAGGGACCTTTAAAGATCATCTACTCCAACCCCCCTGCAATGAGTAGGGACACTTCCAACTACATCAGGTTGCTCAAAACCCCCTCCAGCCTGACCTTGGAATGCTTCCAGGCACAGGGCATCTACCACCTCTCCAGGCAACCTGTTCCAGTGTTTCACCACCCTCATTGTAAAAAATCACATCTATTATAATAATATAGATATATCCTTATATCTAGTCTGAATCTACTCTCTTTTGCCTTAAAGCCATTGTCCCTTGTCATACTGCTACAAGCCCTATTAAAAAGTCTGTCCTCATCTTTCTTATAAGCCCCCTTCAAGTACTGAAAGACTGCAATAAGGTCTCCCTGCAGTCTTCTCTTCTCCTGGCTAAACAACCCCAACTTTCTCAGCCTTCCCTTACAGAAGAGATGTTCGAGCCCTCTGATCATTTTTGTGGCCCTCCTCTGGACCCACTCCAACAGGTCCCTGTCTTTCCTGTACTGAGGACCCCAGAGCTGGATGCAGTACTCCAGGTGGGGTCCCACCAGAGTGAAGTAGAGGGGCAGAATTACTTGTCTCAACCTGCTGAAAATCGCTATACCCGGAGACCTTCTCCAACATTTCTATTTCCTACAGGTTTAGAACAGTCTTTTTATGCAGGTTCCTCCTGGCTTTTTAGATCTCTCCAGATCTCCCCCATGAATCACTTTTGCTAAGCACAGCAACAAACTCCTGCTTATGTAGTTACTGTTCTGGATAGAATCATATTGCACAGAGTTGGTTGTTTATATAATACAATAAATTCCAGCTTTGGTATGATTTGTGTAACGCAAAATACAAAAGACAAAGAGTATTGTACAGTTCAAGATAGGGCAAACTAAGCAGGAAGATGGCAAGTTCTACACTTTGTTGATGACAATTTAGTGAACTCTCTAGTCTTGCTAACAAAAAAGTATTTGAGATATCAATAAACAACTTTAATTAACAATCCCATAGATATCACAGGACTTGTATAAAGGTGATTGGGATGTTTAGTTCTCTAAAATAAGAAAGCCAATGTCCATTGATGTTGCTGTACATTCTTTTAGAAAGATAGCAGCAAATTAAATAAGAGTGTAGCAAACTAAACCTGCGAAACATCACCGCAGTCCATTTCTGTACTATCTTCCACCATGCTGACTGCTTGTAGAGGTTTATTACTGTGCTACTGCTTCTGTGTTCAGAGTTCTGGTTCATTAACTTAGTAACAGAATACCCAAACAAGCAAGGTAAATTGCTGCCTTTACACCCTCTGTAACCAGACTTGGCACATTATTCATTAAGACTGGTCAAGAAACTAAAAAAATCTAAAGTCCAATGTATCAGAGCTGCTTGGCAGAATTTATTGGCTGGCTTGGCGCAACTCTTCAGGCATCTTCTACGCTGATAACTAATGCCAAAGTCACTGTCCTGATATCTGTTACAAACACATTTCCTATGCTCCTTCTGCCTCTGTTCTTTGACTGTTTCTGGCTGCTAACCTTTTCAAGTTGGATTTCTATTATCTGGAAGGGGACAGACCACAACTCATCTTCTGAAATATGAATAAAACCTCTGTTTAATTGATAGCTCTTTTCCTGGTGTTGACAGAGAGAGTACAAATTTGGAATTAAACCAGAAAGCTTTAACTTTGTATACTCTGAAATATGCTTTTAAATGTTCTCAGCATTTGTTTTAAATAAGGAAATAAATATACAGTAGCTCTTCTATACTGCAATAGAAGAAAACTCTCCAAAACATAAAAGGTGCTTCGTAACAGAAGTCTGACACCAAATTTCAGAAAACTGTCAAAAAACTATATTCATGTGTGATTAAAATTATTTTGAAAGGTATATAGCTTGTTCCTTACTCAAATTTTTGATCATGTTGCTGGCTGAGTTTTATAGCTTCTGAGAGGGTTTCAACAGCTTGAGATGACTTGTTATTGCCTGTTTCAGTTATCTGGCGTTCTACCTTACCTAAAAAAGAAATATAGAAAGCAGATTTGCAAGATTTGTTTGGGGTTTCTTCTGTAAGACCCAGACTGTTTTTCCCTCCAGGAAAGTTGAACAGCATAGTGCATTATCTCTTTTCTTTCTGATAAACAAACCGGAAAAGACTTTGCTTAAAATGTAGTGCACAATGCTTTTATAGTAAATCACAGAGTAGCTAAAATAACCAAACTTTGGAATCATAATGACTCCTAACATGTAGTGATCCTAACCAGAACACCATTTTACATGGAGGAGTTAATGCATAGGCCTGATCTGTCCTACGCTATGCTGCACATACAGTGTGACCTTCAGGCCTATGTTGTGCTATGCACATCCCCTAGCCACAGGATAAACTCTCAGTACCAGTGATTACATCACCTGCCCTTTCTATGAAAGTGCAGCAAGAAGTTCTTATGTGAATAGGCTTTTTGTTTGAGAATAGAAATGATGACTAGAATTGTTTTCTTTTAAGTCCTCTAATAGCTCAAAAGGCAAAAATGAGGTAACTTTTCCACAGACAGGATTTGCATGTTGTGCTACACCCTGATTGGAACACCTTCTCAGCATCTGAAGGTACATAACATGATTTCCATGATCTTCTTTTTCTTTATGCTGTTAGCTCAAATAAATGGCATTTTAAGACATACTTTATGGGATCTTGGGTGTCTTTCTGACTGGGATCCTAACCAACCAACATCTCCTGGTGCAAAACATAATGGCACTAAAATCCAAATGCATGCAAACACTGTATAATTCATTAGCTTTCTTAAATTACTTAGAAATACTTTCTGAGCCGCTCATCTTCTTTAGTTCTGACTGATGCAAAGAAGCTAATTAGCTTTCTGCACTGTCCTTAGTCTCACTGGCTACACCTTTGATCCCTGAGAACATACAGGTTGGAGAAGTTTTACTGCAGTTTTGAAATTATTGTGTAATGCATCCTGAATTATGCTGCTGTGATACTAAACATGGGAGAGAGATCTGCAGCTAGACAGGGTGAGAAATAATCCAAATCTGTTCTATTTGTACAGTAAAATGTCTCCATTTTAAGAGAGGCCACAGGCATAACATTGCCTAGAAAGGCAGTCACGATGTACAGTGTTTTATTTACCTATCTGAAAAAGAAGTTCGGCTTCCATATCTAATTTTTTTGTCGCAGATGCTCTGCAAAGCTTCAGTGCTGATTCTAAATGTTTGAGAGCACCTAGCCATTGCAGTGGATCTCCTCTTGCAGGTGTACAAGCTACTTTTTCAGCTAATGTGTGTCCTAAGGGAGAAAAAAAATACAGTTCTTAGTAAATTATTTAATAGAAAACCTATTTATGCAAAAAGAATTACCTTCCTTTGAACAAAGGCTGTTATATATTTACTATTACAAACCAATTCCCAAAAATCCTAGTGATTAATGGATATAAATACAGAACTATAATGCTGTTTCACTTCTTTATGATGCCCTTGAGGTTTGCCTAGATCATCCAAAAGAAGCTAAGGCTACACAAATCAACCCTTTCACAATCTGGAAAGACTAGCAGTATGCTAGTCATAGCCAAGAGCTAAACATCTCTGAGCATTTCCAAATTCCCAAATTCCTTTTGTAGTAACCAGTTCTAAAGGCTGCATACCTCTTATACTGATATACATCTGTATTCATAGGCTTTTCCTAAAAATGTGAATTCAGAAACAGGAACTGGTCAAGCACGGCCATTACTATGAGTGAGTCTGGCCATGCCTGCACTGACAAGCAGTAAAGCACAGTAAGGGTGGATCTCTAGAGCAAACCAGCCAGTGTTGAAGACCTGACAGCCACAGCAGATGCACTTCAGAGTGTTTACTTTGGACTACATCTATTCTACTCCTAAAAGCGGAATACAAAGTAGTGGTTGGAGTGCACCAACAGGCTCCTGGAGCGTATCTTCCTGACAAAGGTCCAGAACACCCTGAGGCTACTCTGCAATGCAAACCCAAGTGCAGTAAGTGATTTCTAGATTTTCTAGTCCATTATAAGTCAGATATACACCAAATTAAGTTTAACAGAAGGAATATGGAGACAATATCCCTTTCGCTAAATGTGCTGTACATCAACAAATCTCAGACGAATCTTAAAGGTTGTCTTCTGTTACTATTCAGCATATTTCCAAGCTTCTATATAAAGAAAAGTTGTTAAATCAAAGGATGACAACAATAACAGACACTATTTTATTGTGATAGGGAATTATCACTATTATTCTGTATGATTCGATATCATTACATAGTTCCTAGCGAGATGGAACTGCTTCTAGAGAGATGGAATATATACAGGAAGTTTTCACAGAATTAATGCTTCATACAGAAGCTGGAAAAGTATTGTTAACTTCCACTTAAAAATTTGAAGTTCCCATTAGTTTCATCAAGCTATAATATTAATATTTAAGCCTTTGCTGATTATAGTTCCCATAAGAACTGTACCTTGCTTACACACATTGTATGGAGCCAAACAGGCATCTATTATTGGTTTTCAAAATATGTTGTTTGTATAATGAAAACAATTGATTTACTGCATTCACTTCTATGTATCAGTTTATCTGCTGTTGCACAAAATATGAATGAAAAATACTGAAGAAACAAAAATAAAACTGATTTGCATTTTTCTTACCGATTCTCATTTTGACTTGAGCTAGCAAGTTGATATGTGGCAAGTAGATATTTTTTGTAGGTAGGACAAGGCAAGTCAACGTACTGTCTTCTATTTGCTGTTCAATGGGTTCTCCACAAACAAAAATCTATGAAAAAAAGCATGCTTTGTAAAATCAAGTTGCAGACAGCAAATTAAACAGCAGTTTGATAAAGTAAGTTAGGTATTGCAAGACCCTGGAAGTCAAACATGTCTTGTAAAAGACAACTAGAAAAGGGTTTGATACTCCCTAAACTCCTTGATTTTGGTTTGTACTTTTCTTTGCAGAGGAGTTTTGTAGCAAACAAACAATTCCAATGAACTCTTGATCAAATTTATTAATGTTAGGCTTTGGTTTCTAAAAGCAAACACCCTTCAAATCAGTCTAAGAAATAGATCTAGCATGTAACCTGAGCCCTAGAAAGAAACTGTCATTTCTACAAAGAAATCTGACATCCAACAAAGGCCAGAAAAGAAAAAGAATATCACGTGTATGGACTAGTCAAACTTTTCATTCATGGAAACAAGGTGATGGGGACATGCTGTAAAGTTTTGAGTCTCCTGAAGGGTAGCAAGTCTCACAAGAGCAAGTCTGAGTCTGAAGTGATTCATACGATTTGTTATTACCTAGAGGAACAAATATTTCAATGGATTAAACTTCTGTATTAGGAAATATAAGAAAATAATTTGATCGAAAAGCTTTTCTTTATAAACTGTTTCAAGAATGGGTAGAGACTGCAGAAGTGCATATCTATTTTTGAATCACCAAATAGGTAAATGGTTTGTGACTATACAGCCCTCTCACAGATTTCATGTCTTTGTATTATTATTTTTATTGCATATTTGATTTTTTACAAGGAAATGATTTCTTCATACTGATTGTAACAATCTGTAAATCTAAAACATCATAACAATATGCTACTCTATATAGATTCTCTAATACAAATTATTCTAAGATACAAAGCTAAATTCTTAAACGTGGATGCTCAAGAGTTAGGAGTTTTATGACATGCACATCCTCCCTGAGGTACTCAGTATGAACATATCCCTCACTTAAAATGGGAAAATTGAGTGTTCCACATCTCTTTAAAAGTCCAACTACCTATTTCTGTTTTCACATATGGATGTACATTTTTCAAGTATGCTTTCATACATTCCTTCAGTTGTATGAAAATACCAGACTACAAACATGAGTATGCCTGATGAGTATACATAAATAAGTTTTATAAGATGTAATCTAGGGATTATAAGAATTATAAGATGTAATCTAGGGAAAATTGAAGTAATCAGGTAACAGGAACAACCCTTTTTAATAAATTGTTAAAATAGTTTCCATAATAGATAATCAAGACTGTTGGAAGGATTTGCAAATGCTGTATAAATCAGCAACATATACTCACTGCTTTAATGGTAAGTTCATGTGCCAAAATAAGTAAGTTTAATGGTTCCACTGTAGAAGAGCAATGCTCTGTATCCTGCAGTGTTAGTATGTCTGCCAGCAGAAGCATACTTTTCACAAGAGTCAAAGAAGCTGGAGGGGAAATTAATGTATCCGCTTGGAGTAAACTGATGATATTCTGTTTGGACATAGACAACATAAACCAAAGTAGTTACTACTTTTGCTGTCTATGTATGAGGACAAATCACACAAAGTGAAAAAAAAAATCTATTTTAGAGGTACTATTTCAAGCTTAATTAATGCTGGCATCAGCTGTTCTGACCTCATGAAAAATGCATCAAAGAAAAGCGAACAGTTTCTCCTTTGTGCACAAACCTGCAAAAGAAGTTTAATGCCTGCCACGGGACATTTTTCTTGCAGGTCAAGAATAGCAGCTTGCATCATCATTTCAGCCTGAGTCTCAATATCTCCAAAGGCTTCTGCCTCTAGTATTACTTCTTTTATCACACTTCTGCGTTCAGCCACATCATTCTCTAAAAGAAGAGAATATATGAATAGTAAAAATACAATAGAAATAGTATAATAGAATACAATACATGGATAGTAAAAATACAATAAAGAAGTTTTATGGTATCTTCTACCATTCCTAAGAAGTCACTTCCACTCTAAAAAGTTACAGAAAATCTGACATTATAGATTCCATATTTACCATTTCATCGATTCTGTGCCAAATTTACTTTAAAAAGAAAAACCACTTAGTTTTTAAACTGCACTTGTTTTAAGTTCATCCAAATACGTTCTTTGTCCATAAGCCACTAGCATAAATAATTAGTTTGTAGATCAGATATCATTCTCACCCATAAAACCTACACTACATACTAAAAAATCTGATCTTAGTTATTATTCCAAAATAGTAACAGCTTTCACAGGAATTAACCAGAAGAGATTAAATAAGAGTTTGGCTGCAGACCTAGACAGTGATTTTGATGCTTTAGTGAGCGTCAGAGTTTATAATAAATTCATAGAACTAAGAAATTAAGAACATTTTATTCATAATCAAACTGCAATAAATGTATTTTGTATTGTCTTACTTAAATGCTTTTAAAAAAAGAATCTGGAACATTTTTAGGAGATATACAGGAACATTTCATGTACTGAGATATAAAAAGTGGAAAAAAAATCTGAGAGTTTTAAAACTAGAAGAATGTAGCAACAGTGTTTTTTAAAACAAGCATATTTAATTATTCTAGAACATTTGAAATTTTTTCACACACAAGTGATTTATCAAAAGATAATGATCATTAAATGAAAATTAATATAATGTTTTGTGTTTACATGCTTTAGGGAGAGATTGTACTCCAAAATGTATTTTCCTTATTGCATTGGATGAATTTAACACAAATAGTTGCTCAGTAATAATACAGCCCCAGAATTAATGTTAATATTTTTTATTTATGAATGAGAATTGTGTCTGAATAGGCTTACTTGCCCATTATATAATACCTTTCATATCCCCAACGCCATGTATCTGTGTTACTAGTGCAGTCACTAACATTGTACGACACCTTAGCCACAGATGTACATTCATATGATCTTGTGCTGTTATACTGTGAGGCAGTTGGACATCTTCAATGTAAGAGTCCTAATAATTTCCAAAAGCAAGAGAAATGTTACTTTCTGAGTCAACTACTTTACTGCAAACAAAGCCACAGGGCACGATCAGTCTAAAATAGATCAAATTAATACAAATGTATTACAAATAATGTAATTATAACCAGAAGTTTTTCTGAAGGGTGGATACATATTCTTTTAATAACAGGAAGCCATTTATTATTTAACTTTTAATCTATAGGAAAAAAAGAATTGTAACAAATGAAAATTAAACCATTTTTTATGGGAGATTCCATAAATATATCCATATACTATGTGTGTCATGGAGAATAATTCTAAGAGTTTGGACTTTATATTACACAAAACTCTAAGACACTTACATAAAAGTGTAATTGTAAAGCAGGATCAATTTCAAGTTCTGGTACTTCACTAGTTATTAGAAATATTTTTTTTATTTATTTATAGTTTTATTTTTTCTGGTGATTAGAAACAAATGTTAATGTAATATAGTACTGGAAGTGTTTGGGAGAATTCTCAGCTCAACTCAGTCTGCCATCTTCACATAGTATAAACAGTCTTTCTATTACAAAAATTCTACAATCCATATTCTAAAGATTTGCTCCAGCAAGCAATAAATGGATGCTGCTGCACCTGTGTTTCACTTATTCAAAAATCGTTATGAATGACTTGTGTTGATGCAAATGAGGAATAAAAAAGCCAGAACTCTGTTACTGGTTACAGGGCAGTCCTAAGAAAATGTAGGCGCAAGTGCAGAAAGACAGAAGACCCTGATAGTCAACACAGACAGAGAATAATTACACTGCATGCAGGTAACTCCAGTCTTGTTATGCATGTTACAAAATCTGATGTGACTGCCCAACTGCTCTGTCCATGTAAATCAGTTTGACTTACTGTGCACTGGCGAGTGAATGTGTGGTGCATAACCAATAGGTTTTGTACATTGGCTTTCCAAAATACAGATCAGTATCCCTACATGTTTGTCAACAGAAGTCAGGTGAAATCTTACTAAATTTAGAACACAGCAACAATGTGAACTGGTTGGTCTGGCTCTTTGAAATAGGATATTCTGTGGTAGGTTTTCAAGCAAAAACCCTAAAATAGCTTAACTGAATAATAAAAGATATTCACCTCATAGCTATTTTTTCCCCTTTCTGTTTGTATGGGTTTTTTAAACAAAAGGAGACTTTCAATGCTGCCATTTGAGAGTTTACAAATAAAAACTGTAATTCCTAGCCACATACAAATTAAAATTATGATTATAGACATACTGAATATACTATAGGCAAGCAAGTATCTGAGGCAAGTCATACACAATTTTCTCTCCAGGTTAATGGTAACCACATAATATAGATGCCCGCTACATTCTAGTATTCTGAAAATCACTCGGCACTAAATACAAGACTTCATATACTAAACAATGGTTTAAAACAAATATCCACACATACCGAACACTCCCTTTCATCCTTTTCTTCTTGAGAATGTGTCACTTCCATCCTAAAAATTTTTGCATCTTGGAGAAGTCGAATTGCAGAGAAAGCCAAAGCAACACTGTGATACAGAACAATGTTATTAAAAAATACTAATTATATTTGCCATTTTATGCTTTTATTATAATAGGTACTTCAGTTTCTGAGTACATCAGATACGTCTATCAGCAGTTATCAATTTTTCTTTAGTAGAACAAAAAAATTGCACTTGGACTATATTCCAAATTTGTAGGTACTGCAGTATGAAAGAGGTAACAGCAGTAAGAGAAAAAGTTTTGCCAGTAACAGACATAACCTGATAATAATGGATAAACCAAGATATATCATATTCTGTTAGAGCAATCAAAACAGAACTCCACTATAACTTTCAGTTACATGTATCTGTCTTCAGGGATGGGCTTTTAGAAATTAGAAGCTGTAAATAACTGCAAATGACAAAATATATTAGGAGAGCTCTGCATCTCATCCACAGCGAGAGAGGTAATAAAACACCTTCCTCCTTAAAGATTTTTTAGGCTATATGTTAATCCTTCTGCTAAATCAATATGACCAAATGCTCACAGGATCTTAGTAAACACCATCAACCAAAAACTGAACCAGGTGCCATCCTGGCAAAACCTTGTTAGTAAACAAACATGGCACTGAAAAAAAACCCAATCATCAATCCTTTTCTGGAGTTCACTCCAAACAGCATCTAGAAAGATACAGACACTATTAGGACTCGTGCAGCATTCAGCTCCACATGTCAAAAACTTGGAGGTCAAAATATTGTCAGGTTTCTTAAAATATGAACTACTAGGGTTTTTTTCCTTTTTATGCTGTCTTTTTAAAGCTTTCAGATACACTGTTCAAATTTCATTACATCTATAAAAAAGTGTATCTATAACAGCACACTTTGTGAATACAATTATTTTCATGATATGAAGATGCCTGCAAAACCAACATAGTGAGGTCTTTTCACATAGGTTTTCTTGCCCAAACAACACACTATTCGACATACTGTGAGAAACTCCCAAACCCAATGTCTCATATTATTAGCTTTCCATCTCTAGTTGTATATTTTCCTTTACATCTGTAAATGTCTACTTCCCTACCTCTTCTCCAAAACATTTTTGGGGTTGCTTATTTTTTGGTTTTGTTTTTTTGTTGGTTTGGGGGGGGAGGTGTGTTTACAATTCTACTTATTCTTTACCTACTGAAACAAATTTTCCTAATGATGCAAAAGTACCTGAGGGCATCCCTAGCTCACCTGTGAAAAGATTTTTCAGCAGGTTATTTGTTAAAAATGTATAAGCAAAATTCTCATACCTGCTGTCTTTTTACATAGAGACAGTCTCTTTACATAGAGACTGGCTGCTGTGACACAAAAGAAAAAAAAGTAATGTATGAACAACTTAAGTTCCTTTCACACTGCTAGAACACTGTAAAGAGCTTTTAACGCAAGAGAGATTCAGACTCTGCGTGAATTTACTGCTTTTGAGAAGTTCTAGACTAATTGTCGTAAAGGCCAAGTTCTTGATTCATGCACAAAGAAGTCAGAACAAGAGCTTCACTACTCTGAAATTACTCACATTATTCTGCCAACATATAATTAACCACAGAATGGATAACCTCCAGAGATAAGAGGGTAGTTAAAGTCTTCCTGTCATTCCTGATTCTATCCTGCTGGCTCTTTCTGTGATACAGACCTGGATGGATTACACCAATTCAGCACAAATAGACCCCAAAGTAACAATGAGAACCAAAACCGTTAATATCTTGCCTTTCAGCTCTCAGAATTCAATCCTTATGAATCTCCTTCATCATCCCTTTACCTCAGTTTTATTCAACAAAATGAAAACAGAATAAATCAATTGTGAATTTGATGATAACCTTCTCTCTAACAATGGAAAAGACAAAACAGAATTTGCTTAAAAAAGCAATACAGACAGTAAGAATAATGCAATGAAATATCGCAACTGCATTTCTTTCTTTTTATTAAGAAGAGCTTTCCCTTGAAACCAGGGATCAAAGTA
Organism: Falco peregrinus; assembly: GCF_023634155.1. Classification (NCBI taxonomy): domain Eukaryota; kingdom Metazoa; phylum Chordata; class Aves; order Falconiformes; family Falconidae; genus Falco; species Falco peregrinus. The sequence goes on from NC_073726.1 coordinate 47,759,108, forward strand.
AAATTACAGCAAAACCTGATTTTTTCAAAACATTGTTTGATATTCTATGGTTAACAATTCTCAAATAAGTTGGAGAAGGTGCAGCACCCAAGAGTATCTACAGGCTTTTAAGAAATAGTAACCTTACATCTTGAGCACCACTGACTCCAGGTAACTGCTGTTGTCAACATTTAGCAGTTCTGAAAATGAGGCTATTTTTACCTACATGCTTAAATATAAATTTCATGAGTAAAATGTAGACCAGAAGCCCAAACATTCATATATGTATTGCTTTAAGCAGTCATGTATTCACATAAGCAAACACGTATTTAGGTAATTAGAAAGCTCACATACTTTGGGGGGTCACCATGTAAATACTCTCCTTGAGATCAACAGGATTAGTCCTATACATAAACTTATTCTGAGGCATAATTTTTTTGCAAGACAGAAGCTGTAATGTAGAAGCTTCCCTTGATGAAATTTTTGTGACCCTCTTCTGCTGTCAACAAGAGTGATGTGTCTATATATTTCCCTTGACAAAATACACATCCTTTTATCAGCTGAATCAGAAAGTGACAAGATGATCAAAATAGGAAAGTACAGCTGACTATAACGATTTCACCACTAAGTCATTTTGCCAAAGGAAAAAAATGATGAATTTCTGTAATATCATGCAAAGTTTGATTTCTAGGCTGGCAGGCAGGAAACATTCAGCTGTCTGAAGGAATGTTTCATTTGTATGTGAGGCAGATATATCAGCAGTTTCCAGGATGGCAGTGCAATAAAATTGTAAAATAGGTTAAAAAAAACCCAAGCCCTTGCTTTGTTTGTTGGTGGGGTTTTTTCCTGCTATCTGACAACTATCAATATATAAGGCCCATTAAACACCCATCAAAAATTTGAGAGTCCCAAAAAATGATCCATAAAATGCTTGACATCCATTGGAACCCCTGATACACTAAAAAAATTTCTTCGATCTGAGACAAGTTATAAGACAAGAGAGAAACTACACTCTAGGATATAATTGCATGTCAAAAAGAAGGGTCTTGCACTGAAAATGGCTTACATACCAGAATCAGTTAAGCAAGGTGAGAAAGTGTGCTGGTTTTGGCTGGGGGAGAGTTAATTTTCTTCATAGTAGTTAGTACCGGGCTGTCTGGGATTTGTGCTGGAAAGAGTGTTGACAATATAGGAATGTTTCAGTTACTGCTGAGCAGAGCTTATGGAGAGTCAAGGCCTTTTCTGCTCCTCACACCACCACACCAGTGAGGAAGCTGGGAGTGTACAAGAAGTTGGGAGGGGGAACAGCCAGGATAGCTGACCTGGACTGACCACCAAAGGGATATTCCATACCATACGACATCACGCTCAGCATATAAAACTGGGGGAATAAGGATAGGGGAGCCATTCAGAGTGATGGTGTTTGTCTTCCCAAGTAGCCATTGCACATGAAGGAGCCCTGCTTCCCTGGGGATGGCTGAACCCCTGCTGGCCCATGGGAAGTGGTGAATGAATTCCTTGTGTTGCTTTGCTTGCGTGTACAGCTTTTGCTTTACCTATTAAACTGTCTTTACCTCAGCCCACAAGTTTTCTCTACTTTTACTCTCTCAATTCTCTCCCCCATTCCACCAGGGAGGAGTGAGTGGCTCTCTGGGGCTTAGTTACTGCCTGGGGTTAAACCACAACAGAAAGTTTGGGTCAGAACTAATACAGGTTTTACCAAGCCTAGTATCAAGCTAAACCAGGTTTATGCACAGGATATTTCATAAGTCTGCATACTGGTCCTTTGCTACTAATATGATAATTTTCTAAAATCCACATGGCTTTCAAAAGCACAATGAAGTCGTTGGCCAGTGATTTTTTTTTTACTCTTTGACAAATCTATGGTAAATTAATCTAATTCAAAAGGCACTGAAATGGATTAATAATTCATGATGAGAAACGTCCACAAGTAGCCTACAAGTTCTTACTTCACATCTTCAATAATGATTTTACTACTAAATTATTACAGTCCTAATATCTGAATTCTTGGGAAACTTCTATCTTCTAAAATAACATAAACAAAACCCGGGTAGAAAGACCATGCTACAGTGCTCTTACTGTTCTCATTTCGGTAGTCCATAGAGCACTGTGAAGCTTCTGTCCATGTTGATTTTATTTTTTTATTGCTGTACCATAGCAGCTAAAAAGGAATTGAGCTATTTTTAATGGTTAACTGATTTGGAGGTTTGTTTATTCACCTGAGACAGCTGGGAGAAAGAAGATAGTTTGCTTTTGACATAGAAGAAAACTATGTTAATTTTTTCTTAATTGGGTAGAAAGGAAAATATTGAGACTGGTTTACTTGTTGGCCTGCTGAATCACCTACTACTTCATCACTAAGAGTGTTACAGCCATCTTCACCACTATTCCAACAATAAAAATTCTGCATTTTGCTTGGTACTTACAATAATGTAAGATTTACTGTAATAATTTTTGCTGTGCTTTGTCAGATTAGAGCTAAAAAAAGTTATAAATATTGATTACATTGTACCTAATCTCAATATAGCCTGGCAAGTGACTGTACTACACCTCTATGTGCTGCATCTCTAGTTAAAAATTTGTACCCACAAAGATTTTTCAACCTAATAAAAAATTGGATAAAAAGACCTTGACACCAATAAAAGTGATGTATTGTTAAACTATTATCCTTCTTATACAAATTAATTTAAAATTATAGGTATGACGGAAGAATTCTCCTAGCTAAAAGATCAAAACAGTGTTCAGAATTTAACCTCTACAAAGAGTTAATATATTTCTGTATGTCCCATATGCTCAAAGAACAGCATAATTATAATTTCTTGAAGTTCTCCAAAACAAATCAGAACCTCAAAAAAATCACAGAATTTGGAAATTGTAATTTGGAGAAAATATCTGGTAGATCATGTAAATACAACACTATTTAAAACACTGTTGCTAAAAATATAATTCACACCTGCTCAAAATATATTCTAATATGTTAAAGGTTACATCAATACTTTCAAATCAAATTAATTTTAACATTTTAATTTGACACCAATAAGTACATCAAGAGGAGATGTTCTTTTAGGACAGTAACACAGGGCATTCTAGAACGACGTAGAATTCAGTAGTTCAGAGATAACGTTAGTGGTCTGCTGGACACTGTAACATTATAAAAAAATGCATAATCCAACATATCCAGACTTTTGCAAAAACAGTGAAGACTGCAGCTTTTTCCTTGTTTTTGTATAACACTGTATCACAGAAACACCTCACAGAGAAATCATAGTCCAATAACTGATGAACTTTTAAAAAGTAAAAAAAAGCAATAATAAAAAATGAAATGCCAGTGTGACTTACACTTGTAGATATACTACTGGGGTTGTTATGACTGGTTACTAAGATTTAGAATACTAATGCTTACATAAAGGATTCAAAGGGAAAATTACTGGGCTTTTTAAATCTTCTGTAGTCAAGGCTGTGCAACATAAGGTTGTTCATAATATTATTTACCTGAAAGCTGCTTGATGCCTTTGCTGAGAAATAGCAGCAAGCTGAAGTTTGGCCTCAATAAGAGTCTCTATATCTTCAGCAGAGCACTGAGATACCTCCCCATCACAATTGTCCTGTATGTTCTGCACAAGATGGCTAAGACTTTCTTCAGCTTCTGTCAATAAAATTCCCTAGAAAAGAAAACAGCATTGTATGATTTCAAAAAATTAATGTAAAAAATAAAAAATTTCTTACAAAGTATTTTATTCTGTCAAGTATATTTATTCTGCTTACTATCACTGCACCCTAAAACAAATCAACTTGGATACAAGATGCCTTTTCTATAAATAGCAGGAAGGTTTCATTTTGCTTTTTTCAGGTTTACAGATTCAATGTGTTGAAAGTAGAAAAACCTTAATCATGCCTGTACCATTGCAATTTATCCTTAAATACATATTATAAGGCTTAGCAATACTACTTAATAATTTTTCATTCTTCATCTCACAGTTATACTTGATAATTTCATACTATACTTCTTACTATGCTTAGTAATTTTAAGCAGTAAAATACAATATCAAAATACAACATTAAAGATGTTGCAAGAAATATTACAGTCTTTTCTATCTATATTTTGACAAATCCTTGAGTGCAGTATGTGTCCTGCATATTATATGTATGTCCATATATAATTTACAGTCCAACTATAAATTACAGTCTTTCTGATAAACAAAGCTATAAGAAGATGTGAAAACCAAATGTAAAAGAAAGTTGATTTGAAATAGAATCTCAATGCTGGAGCTTCCAGCAGAACTAAAAAGCAATTCAAAGGTTTGTATTATCCAGTATCTTTTTTCGACCAGTTTCCTCAATGAATTCAGAGCTCTAATTAAAAAACCAGAATAATAGAATGGTTAAAGAAAAATCAGAAGGGTTAAAAATATATTATGTGTCTTAAGTGACCCCCATCTAAATTAATTTAAGATTTTTATCTTATCTATATTCAAGATGCTGTTTTGAAGGTAATTTCAAGCTATACTAAATTTTCAAGTTTCTAGTGTATGGCATATACCAATAGCCACACAAAATCATCCTCCACTTCTCCAGATGTATTTTGTACATTACTTTGTTTGTAACAGCAGCCAAAATCAGATACTTCCAAAGTGGAAGACCTCTCTGAAAGAAGAATAGGGCAGCCCTCAATTTCGGTCTTTTTGTGATGTAAAACTGCCAAGCATGAATTTTACAATTAAATAAAACAAAACAAAATTGATGATGTCATAGGTCTTTTCCAACCTAAATGATTCCATGAAAAACTAAAACCAAAACAAACCAAACAAACCAACCCCTTTCAAACAAAGAAGCTAATAAACTAATATGTTTTCTCCAAAATAAAATATCAGAAAGAGGAACATGAAAACTTTGAGACATTTCACATATGGTAGAGAATGGTTTTCCATTTATTTGTAGAGCATACTACCCCATCAAAGCGTCTCTGACATGTTCTACAGCTACCAGCCTCCAAAAGGTGATGATTTTATCCATGAAATCCTATTCAGTCTTTACCCTTGCTGCTGCAACAGTCATAGTGAGATCTGATTATGAGAATATTTTCCATGAAGACTATTTGAAAAATTGTACCAAACCACCAAGATTTCATACATGGTTAGTAAAATTACAATCAGATTAGAAACAGAAATTTCTAGTCCCCTCATTCATGCCATCCTCCAATCATAACTTCTGTTACATTGAAAGCATTAGCAATGTTTTTGGAACAATCTGCAGTTTCTTAAGCCTTTTTTTGCTAAAAAACAAAATTACCTTTAGCATGGCCATATTTAAATCATCTTTACAATCAACGAGCTGCACCATTGTGCCTCTTTGTTCCTGTTGTCTTGAATTCTTATCAGCATCAACTGTCAAATACATTTCAGATGAAATTTCAGATAACAGACACAGAAACAAAGCATTCTCAGTAATTTGAAGAATATGCCCCTTTTTTCTCTGTTTATAACTGGGACTTTCAATATCAAAATAAGTGAAGAAGAATGGAATAGAACTCTAATAATTTTAGAGACATTACCTAAAAAAAACTTTAAAAATCTTAATGTTTATTTTTTCAATAATGACTCATTTTTGAAGCAACATTTAATATTAATTTTGTTTTTAATGTGACAGGTTAATTCATATGCAGTTAAAAGTGGAAAAACTATGCTTGAAACAAGCTGCAGAACAGATGCACTTTTCCACCACCTTTATGATTACCTTTTACATTTGATGCTGTAATTCTGGTTGGCTCCTTCAAGCTGCTGTTATCAACAGAATAGATGTGTTTTTCCACTTTTTCAGGTATATTATTTATTGTGGCAGAAAGGCAAATGATGAAATGCATTTTGGCTAGAGCTAATTTATTCATAATTTGTTGGTTGCACAGTGACACCATTGTTAAAGACAGACTCCAATTAAATATGTCTTCCAGTACCTACAAGAAAGTTAACAATTGGGACTATTTGAAATTACGTATTTTATATTTTTCTTATTCAAGGCATATTCTACTTCTATTAATAATGATGTTTACAACAATTAACAAGAATAATATTAGTAATATGCTCTTAGTCATTATGGATGAGTTGCTGCTTTCCTTACCAAACTTAAGTCACCCCTTAGCACTGAGGCTACAGCCTCAGTGATCAGTTTTCCAGTAGAAGGTGAATCTATAAATTTTTAGGTATTACTCTGTGTGAGTTCTAGTTTTCTGCAGTGTCCATAGCATTCTTTGAGCTAAGGTGGCGACAAAAAATATGTAGGTAAATCTGTAGTTCAGAAATCTCAACTCAAAGGAAAGTCTGTTGTTACAATTCACCCTGACTAGAAAGATTAAGCAAGGAAAAGCTTCTTGTATCAAACCATTCTAGCATATTTCATATAATCTTTTTGTTACTTGTTACAGCATCCTTGCCTTATCTTGAGTTTAATATTCTCACTTTAGATTAATAAATTTAGAAGTTGAAAGTCTACACAGCATTGCAAAATCATAACAAGAGCAATGAGTCCCATATATACTGTGAAGTGTTCAAATCAAAAGTTGAAGATAAAGCACAACTTCAAAATAAATCTGAAACTAGTGAGATCAAAAGCTGTCAAGGCAGACATCTCGTTTGTCTTCTAATATCGATAGTTGTAGGAGACACACAAGCTTACTGTAAACAAAAGAGAGAAAAGTAGAGGGAAAAAGTGGGGGTTTTCTACTTTATCAGTTTGGTTTTATGGTACAGCTTCTTTTCCACATTCTGCTAACATTTACCATTACTAGCTCAACGAATCTGTGGCAAGGCAAATTAAAGAAAATTATTAAAACTGAAAAACAAAAAAGAAGTCATTGACAAACGTGATTTTAATTAAAATGAGAAATGACTGTTCATTAACTGGTTTACAGAATCACCTTTTTTTTCCCCAGAAATGGGCTTCAACCCCAATCTGAATTACATCTATGAAGACAGCTCTGATTGATAGAAATTATAAGGCTAGATGACTGATATTCTTGGTATTTTAGCAGGATAAACACCAGACCCTACATATCATGACAAAACCTGAATAGTTCTTCTAGCATGCTTTCCACAGACAAGTCACAGATTTGCACACCTTGGGTCTCCCATCTGAAAAATGGTGATAATGATACGTGCCTCTCCCTTGAGAGGTCAGCCATAAAATCTAAAACTTAGGAAATGTTAAACTGTTAAGAAGAATATGTTTTTTCTTTAATGTTTTTTACTAATAACAAGTATATTTTCTGATCCAAATAATCTCTAACTTATGCCACTGAAATAAATACTTATGTCTAGCATAACATTTTTTATTGTTTCAGAATTTTTTTACCTGTAAATTTGTAACAGTCAGGAGAGATTTTGAGGAGTCAAATTTCTGTAAGGCCTGTAAAATGGACAAACCCCCAAATAAGTAACGTGTTACAGTATGAGTATAAAATAAATCAGTTCGCAGAGCAGTGGACAACTGTAATGCATTTCCAACTATACTGTGAGGGCTCTGAAAATACCAGCAATTACTTAGCTTCTATGGGCTTCACATTTCTGAACCATAACCCAAGACCCAAAACTATTCTTATATCTCCTATGCCATTCACCAGGATTCTTCAACTTGAAGCAAGGGGACAAAAAGGCAAAAAACAAAAATCCTTTTCCAAATTCTAGGAGCTCTATAAACATCAACTATCAATTGCCTTTATGTTCTTCACATTTCTGAATACCAAACGTAACTCCAAACTTTGCACATGCCACCTCTGCTATTCACTAGAGCACAGAGATCTGTGAATGGAACTGAAACAAGAGCTACAAGTCAAGATGAACATGAGACCTCAGCCTCCTTGAGGGCTCTTAAAACAACTGTTTCTTCCCTTATACATGCTTCAGTTTTCTGAACCCTAACCCTAATTCTAGTCCATAGTCAAAAACCCTTTACCTTTTCACCAGGATACAAACCAGTCTACTGAGGAAAGGAAAGGAAGGAAAAAGCAGAGGTAAAGATCATTTCCATCAATAACTGGGAGCTCTACACAGAACTGCCACTTGGGTTCTGTGTTTTTTATTAACTCTTTTATTAACTCTGTAGTCCAGATGTAGCCCTCTATCATCTCTGTCATTTCCTGGATCATGGGTCCTTCTTATTCTGAGAGCTGTGCAAAAGTCCAGCATGCACTTAGCTTTACATGCATCACACCCTAACCAGAGACCTAATGCTGAACCTTCTCTGCTGTTCAGCCACTCACCTGCGAACTCAGTTAGAAAAAAAAGACAAATCAGTGACAAATCAGACAAAAAAAAGTGACAAATCAGCCAGACTTTGTCCTAACTCTGTGAGCTCTTCAGACAATATACAAATTAAGGAAAGGATTTAAAAATGCATTTTAACCTGACTAGTATCAGTAAGGAGTAAATGCATTGTACTATAGCCACGAACAGGGAAGCTTCACAGAATCAACTCCAGTGAGGATGCTCATAACTCTTTACGGCTCAACCTAATAAGAATGTAGTGTAGCTTGTGCTCTAAGGAAAACCAATATATTTCAGTTTCTTCCCATGCAGTTAGTATGAAAGTGTCACAGGAAAATTAAAAAGGTCACCTTTTTTGATAAATATTTTAATTTTTATTAAGTTCATGTTTCATTTAAAAACTAGTACCACTGCGGTTTATTCTAGGAGTGCTTGTCCATATTTCTGGTTTTTTAACATCCTATCATAAATTTGACATCCTATCATAAATTTAATCATAATTATTCCCTTATTAATTAGCTTAGACATTGATTTGTTGGCTATAGCAAAAAAAGATGCTGCTGCTTGGTGCTGGTTATAGCTGTTGTGAGGCTGCAATGTAAGGACAGTCAGTCCATGGGCTGGAAACTCCCTCTCAGGGTTTGGTGAGCTGGGAGAGGGGAAATTTCCCTTCAAATCAGCTCATTAAAATTAATTTGTTCTGCAGTGTCAGCTTCACCATCTATAACACAGGGTAAGGGAAGCAAATGTGAAGTCATGGAGGTGGGTTAGGAATTCCTCTTTTAGCACCAGCCTCTAACTCTGACCAGATTAGAAATACCATCCTATTGCATGTGTAGAAAGTGGCTGTCCAATCAAGTTAAATGCACATTGCTGTCAAAAGGGGTGTTCCACTACTCTTCTATCCCATGTTCAGCCCAGCTCCCTAGTGCTGGCACACATACTTTGTCATGGGGTGACACCTACCCAAAAGCATCACTCAGGTAAGGGAGACCTTAACTATATCCATCCAGCAACAATTTAGTAGATTACTTTCGTAAGTGCTTGGAAAACAAGGAAAGGCTACATAATTGTTAGGGGGGAGGCTTGCCTGGTAGCTCTGAACTGTATCTTCCTGCACAGGTACGTTCACAGGTAAGACAAAGACCAGGTCAATTGTTACCAGCTTTATGACCTTGCAGTACATTAGTGATCAAGGTAAGATCACTACTTGGCTTTAGATATGGAGAAAATCAAAGAAATTGACCTGGGGTGCCGTGACTGTTAGGGCTCTAAAGGCGCCAACAGCTCTTGCTGCCCAGCATCTCCTGGGGCTCCCTGCACTCTGCCCACAGCCCATGACCCAATGTCAGCTCCTAAGGCCATCAGTCCCTGCCCTAGCGGCGCTACAGCAGGGCTTGTCTCCAGGTCCCCACCTCCTGGACCTGCTGTGGCCCCCTAACCCGCACCCACCCACTGGGGCCAGATCCCGGCCCAGCCTCACCCAGACCCACGACCCTGTGCAGCCATCGCAGAGCTGTGTCGAAGCTCTCAGTTCTCCTCAGCAGGCCTGGTCCTGTCCCCCACCTGAAGGCTGATGTCCTGGCCCAGCCTCGGCCTGACCCCAGCCCCACAGAGGTGCCCGATGCCCGGGGCTGGGGGCCGCCCCAGCTGCCCTGCTCCAGGGCTGGGGCAGGGGAATTCTGCCATTAATGGGGCAAGGACTCTACCCATATTTGCTTTGTCTACATATGAAATCACAGATTATTTTTTCAACAGTATTATCTGCATTACTCACTGTATAAAACAGACAGAATGTATGTTTCAAAATTTTTTTTTCCTGCTGTTCAGTGAGAGAAATTCATGTCATTCAATGCTATTTGACCTGCCTATTGAAAGAAATATAAATTTTTCAGGAACGTGTAATAATTTGCAGACATGGAGTATGTGCAGTTTCATGAAGAAATTGAGTGTTACAGTTCAGTGTTATACTTTTCTGGTATTTACCTTCATTTGTTCAATTTTTCTATATCCTGCAGGAATTTTCCATGGAATTCTCTCTCCACAGTTCAGCAAAGACAGCTCATGAAAGGCCTCTGTAAAAAATCCTATATCTGTAAGTACTTTAATCTGTGAAAAAAATAAGAAAACCTTTGATTTAAATAATTTTCAGTTATTCTTTTTGCTCAAAATAAAATGTATTCAAAGGTAATTTTCAAATAGATTTGGCTACTAGAATAATACATTGATGGAGAATGTTATTCACTGGAAAGAAATATTTTTTACATTTTAGAGTAAATAAGTGAAATCTCAAAGATCGGTCTTTCACTTTTAAAAACAAAAATAATAAAAAAAACCCAAACACCATATTCTTCAAAAACTTGCTCCTGACAAAGGAAAATAACTTAACTCATCTGGCTAGAGCTCTGAGTGTCAGTCTGAGATCAGCCCCATATCAAAATCTGTTTCATACATTTTACTCCTCTTAGCCTCACAGTACTCAGCTACTCTCCCTAACCCATATTACCATTTCCTGAAAATATCTAAAAACAATAATACCTTGACTCTAACTACAAGTTAGATTCCTTTAAAAAAAACCCAAGGTATTCAAAAACCCCAAAACAAAACCAAAAAGTGAACATCAGTGAAATAACAAAAGTCTGTTTCCAGATGTCTGAAAATCTGGTTCCACCGTGACACTGATAATAAGTCTGGAAGTGAACACTCTGAACAAAAAATAATTTACATTTCTGACTTAAGAAAAGACAGAACAGTAGAACAAGATAAGAAATACCAAGTAAAAAGTTTGGATTTCAGAGGGAAAATCTTATCATCATATCTTTAAGGAGAATGCTTGTTAAATGGAGGTAGAAAGAAATGATGGAAGTACTTAACAGTCTCTGTAGGACATTGACAGTAAAACTGCATAAATAACTCCACATCCTACTAAAATGAAGAATGTAAATAATAATTGCATTTAGAAAGTAGTCCTATTCAAAAATCTGTTGTGCGGAGAAACACTAAGCAACAGCTGAACTTTAAGGCACTATTTTTCATAGTAGCGATATATGAAGAAATATTAAGTCAACTACATAACAAAATCATGAAAAATTTACTTGATATACAATGTGCTATGATAAAAAGAAAGTTTGATTACCTTGAGGATTTTTCCTTCAATACATTTAGTTGGGTCCTTACAAATCTCAGAAACAAGGTACTGGTATAATGTAAACAATGGTAAAATCTGTAGGAAAACATTAGGTCATTTAGCTATAAATGTCACAAAGTGTACAATTATAGAAATGCACATTGCAATTGTATATCACAAATGTATAGATAATATAGAAGCACTGCTTTCACTGCCAATACCACTAGTACTTTTACACTCTATGAAGGATGAATGTATTAAAAAGTTCTTCAGCTGGCTAGATAACCCCTTATACTTTCTTATATGTGATTCACAACATAGAAAGTAAAGTTTCCCCAAACTATTCTCTGTGTTCAAAGTGGAATTTTTTACTATACCATCAGTGAACAAATGTGCTGGAAAGATGTTGATATAAGGGATTTCTAAAACGGCATTTTGATGCAATAATTTTTCAGTATAAGTAACAGAATAATAGAATTCTATAAGCTTTATAAAAAATATACAATGAAGTTCTGCAACTAAGTAAAATGATACCAATTGTAAAATAAACTGGATGGTGATGAGGTTTATTGACAAATTTATTCACTTTCATTTCAAACAGAAGTTTTTGTAGGGGCAACTAGCACAACAAATTTTGAAACTGAGTTCTAGTAAAGTATACAAACACTGTATTATTACACAGTATTTCAGAAAAAGTAGATTCTTTCCTAACATATATTTCTTTATTGAAAATGAAAGAATTTCCAAAATTTAATTACTGTTCAGTTTTTACATTTTTCTTCACTTTAAAATCTCCCTGAGCTTGCAAAATGTTAGCAACATTGTTACTTTTTTGTCAAATGCACTTTTAGTTTTCATAAAGTAGCTTAATACTTCTGAATTTGGATTACAAATGCTTGAGGTAAATGTTTTAATTGTACCCATATTGTTTCCAACAGATATTTGAAGTAGTTCAACAAAATTAGTCTTTTAGGTCTTATTTTTAATAAAACTTGAATCTTGATATATTTTGGTTTAAGTGTCAAATCAACTTAGTGCCCACCATGGAAAACACTCCCACACATTAAGCATTCAGTAGAAATGAAGTTCTTATCCTGCTGAAACTGCAATTGCTTTGATGATGATCTATGACCTGGATCTATATCCTGCTAGTAAAAGCGTAGAAAGAATCAAAAATGTGCACGCCCATGTGAAGCAAGCAGTTAAATTAAGTGTCTCTGCCACCAGGTAACTGTCTGCTCCTTGATCTTATTTGATCTCTCCTAGTGAGGGCAGCTAGACAATGCTTAGCAACAAAGTGAACTCCTGTAATGCAGGATGGGAAGAAGCAACAGCAGTAGGTAAGACAGACACTAGCCTGAAGTTCCAGATGAAATTAATCCAATAAACAGCTTGCTGACAAAAAGGGGTAACACCTCACTGCCTTGTCCTCTCTAAGTCCTCTTCCATCTCTACCCACTAACCCAGGCGTCCTCATACTTTTTAACCAGGGGGCCAGCACGCGGATGCAGAGGCAGGCAGTCATCTGCAGCTGCTTGCTTTCCCTCCCCAACCCCCGGCAGGGGGGTTCTGTAAATACCGGGGGCCGGATTGAGGACCCTGGGGGGCTGTATCTGACCCGCGGGCTGCAGTTTGAGGACCCCTGTACTAACCCTTGCTTACTCCCCTGCTGCCACCCACATGACCTTTTCCCCTCCCTACTGCCACTTGCAGGACTTTTCCATAAGAGGATTCTTAAATGGAATTTCTTATGGAACTCATTAAAGCAGAGAGAACTATCTGCTGAGGTGTTCTCTGTCATGCTGAAAGCTGTTTTATTTAAGTATACAATAATCACCTGACATGAAAATCTGTTAGAGCATACAGGACCAAAGAGAGACAGAACTGCACCTTTTTGAGTACTAGTAAACAATTCAATCTATTTATTCCCATGTACAGCACTGCACCTTTGAAAGAAGTTGGATTAAAGTGGAAGTGGTCAGTCATTAAATGGAGGAAAAAACCACATGGCCAACATAAGAGAGAAGCTGTAAAAATGCTCCACACAGAGGAATAAGAGAACATGAGAAGAAGAAAGACAGAAGGGATTTTACTTACTGAATGTGGGGGAAAAAAAAACCAAACCCAAAAAAAAGTATTACTGAAAGCATTATGGACATACTGCATTTAAAGTAATTCTCAGTACAGTGCACTTCCAACTGTAGGTATAGAAAATTCCCTCTGAAACGCCTAAACTAAGTGGACCACATATTATCATCTTCCTGAATAAACAAGTACCCTGTATAAACTAAAAATTGTAAGCAGCAAGCTATGCTTTGCCTCTGTCTCCGTGTCACAGAACCTAATTATATAGGTATTTTGCTGTAGAGGAATGAAGGTGGGTTAATTAACATTGATAACATACAGCTGTGGGCTGGCTTCAGGGGCAGTGAGTTGGCTGATGTGGATAAGGTGCAGCTGTGGCTGGTTCCTGCTAAGTAGTTAAATAGCTGTAAGGGGTATAGAAGAGGAGCAGTCAATGAAGAGAGACCTAGAAGAAACAGAGTGAGGAGAGAGGGTGTGCCTTGGATGAGAATAGACAAGGGGAAGGCAGCAGAGGGACTGGCCTGGAGAGTATGAAGTAAACAGCACAGATAGTAGATGGACCCTAGAAACCTTGTAGGGGATTGGTGGCCGTGCTAGGGCAAGGCATACTAACTACTTATTGAAGTTAACTTGATATGTGATGGTAAAAGATCTTGTTGCAGCAGGCTAGTTTTGAGAGTGCTGTGACATTTTGCTAGAGCTTCTGAAGTATCTTGCAAGTACACCCACACACAAAAATAAGACTTGATATCTCAAAATTGATTTCCAGAGTATAAAAATAATACTTACTATTAAATTTTGTTTTGCACAATGTAATTCAAACATAAGGAAGTTCAGGCTTGCAACTACAGTAGAGATATCAGCTCTGTAGCGATCAGAGAACAAGTCAATACCAGGAACAAGCATATTTGTTTCATATTGTGCAAAGTCACAGTCAGATGTCGGATGTGGAAGAGAAGCTCTGAACAGGGTCTGAAAGTAATAATAATAATGAACTAGTGAAAAGATGTACAGGCATTAGTGAAACACTATAAAACTCAAACCCTTGAGACTCACAATGACTTCATAAAGGAAACTCAGCCAATATGTTAAGTACCCAGTTGTTTCTAGACAAAACCATGAAAAATCTTTTTAGAGAAAATGCTTTATGTGTGAACTTGATGGAGGAAAAAAAAACAGGCTGCAAATAGTCTAAGGACAGCATTTTACAAAACAAGCAAAAGAGAAAAACTTATCTAGGTGTACAAAAATAATCATGAAAGATTCCTCAGCAACTACTCCCCTGTTAGTGAAAAATCTTCCTAAAAAGTCAATGGAATTTGTCTCAGATTCCAGGTCAAAGCATACCAAATAAATCTCTGGAAACACTAGAAAAAAACTAATAAAGCACTAGGGGTTCTTACAAAGATTTCTCAGATTAATCTTAGGATAAGCTTTTGATCAGCAGACAGAAAGAACTTAATCATTTATTCAAACATCTCCATAATCAAGGAAAATGCATAAGAAAAATACATGTTTCTGGGGATGCATTCAAACATTTCTTCGCCAGTCCAAATGTTTCATGGAAAATATCTGCCATGAGAAGAAAAATCTTTTTCTTTTCCCCACAAAGTAAGGTATTTGGATTTTACTTAGCCTTAAGTCCTTGCCCCACCACCACCTCAGCTTTGGTTTCTGGGAGAGTTGCTGATTTTAAAGCCTGTTAAAAGCTAGTCCCACCCTAGTTCCGCCTTTAACTAGGTCAGCTAGTGTAGCTTAAACCATATAACTTAAAACTGATGTGAACTTTCAGGAAGTAACTTAAATGTTCCTCCTTTAAAAAGGGAGGAGTGCTAACATTGTCTCTGATATCAGATATTCCTTCCCTATTGTTTCTCTTGTTGGAAGTAGCAATGATATGCTAGAGAAATATGAATTTACATACCCAGATCTGAGATATTAACAAGCCTAAAGCCAAAGGTGGTACCAGAGGTGGAATTTAAATAAAGTTATAAAAGCTTTCCAAATCAAGGAACAAATTATGGGCTTGAATTTCGCAAGGTACAGCGACAGTAATTGATTATATTTTTCAAGATTCACCCTGCAAGCTGCTCCCATCCCAATTAATATCACTTCAGTCGAGTCCCAATTATTTCTACCGTTATACAACTGGAACAAATGATTACTACTATTTCTCTCAAATGGAGGAATCAAAATTGTTCAGCTTTGTACTACCAGCAATTACAGTGCTAGAAGCTAGTCAAAATTCTCCTTTACCTCTGGTTCTTCAACTTGTTCTCCCTTTGCTGAACTTAACAAGGTTTTAAATGTGGCCTAGCATAGGTCACACAGTCACAATCAAGGCTGGTACAAGACATTACAAAGTGGCATGGGTTTGTTTTGGAAGAAGCCAACCAACTTCCTGATGCTGCGATGCTGCACTGATAAGCAGCTGAGTAAGCATTGATCCGAGCGCAGTATGACTGGCAGAATACTTGCAGTTCTCCTTCCTATATCACTTTTGTTACTGGTATCTTAAAACTTCCTTTTAGAAGTGAACTGAAACCCTTTTTTCCTCTATACTTGGTTTCTGAAAATTTGCAAACTTAATTTTAGTGATATAATTTTCTTTGCAAATGAAATTGAATCATTTTGACTATCCTCTATTTTTAGAGCAAACTTCTAACAGAGCTGAGATTTTAGTGTTACAAACCAGTATCTTTAAATGCTAAAAGAGATTTTAAAATTTCTTCTCTTAAGTCTGTTCTCCTGGTTGAAAATTTATGACAAACTGTGAAGACTCTGTACAGATCTGACAGAGAGAACTCGGCTATCGATTCCATCCAGCTCTTCCTGAGCAGAACACTTCAAGAGAAGGAAAATATATTGGACTGCCAAATATTTCAGCCATCTTCACTTTTCAGTATTTCATTATTTCTCTGAGACAGTAGACTCTTATTGAAGTGATAATTTTTAGGCTATAATACAGGAACACTGTTAAAAAACAGAGAATAAAAACATCTCATCTAATCCGCATAAATTGTCAACTATGTCTGATCTCCAGTTTTCCTTCACAATCAAAATGAAAATATTTTAATAGAGGCTTATTGAGATTTAGATTTTAGAATAAATTTTTCAACTTCATGAATTCTAACTGAAATTTTATTCTTACCTTAAAAAGCACAGCAGAAAAACAGCAGTATTTAGTTCTTAATCTCATCTTTGATGTTGTTATATACCTAAAGTACAACACATATGAATGTGCCCATCAATATAAATTATTCAAAAAAAAAAATTAATCTAGCATAACAATGATATTAACACAATCTAGATGTTTTCCGTATTGGAAAAGAGCTGCCTGTTCTGTAGATAGGTGCTCAGCCATGCCATGTGAAGTAAGGAGCATTTGACCAAAGACATATCTAGACAAAGGGAGTTCTCTAGATACTCTTTAAAGTTAAAGGAGGGAAACAGGCAATCTAAGTGCAAAATTCATCTCATACAAAACTAGAAAAAGCAAGTCAAGCAACTCATGCCTTGAAGTGTATTTCTTTCCATAAAGGAAGCCTAAGATAAGTAGCTCACGTGGACTTTCACATAGTAGATGTCTAGCTAGATTAAATTAATCACACACAGTACCTTATCAGAGCTTTAAACCACCCTGTTAGCAGGGTAATTATCTGATCTACAATATTAGAAATCTTTAATACAGATTAAAGATCAAGGAAAAAATTATGGGCTTGAATTTTGCAAGGTACAGCGACAGTAATTGATTATATTTTTCAAGACTCACCCTGCAAGCTGCTCCCATCCCAATTAATATCAGACCCACTTCAGTCGAGTCACAATTATTTCTACCGTTATACAACTATAATATATATAGTATATATTATATTATATATATATAATATATAATATACAACAATATAATGAAAGTATTCGAATCCTTTCATCTGAGACAAAGTCACTCTAGAAAGAGCAACTCAAGGGAAAGATGTTTAACATC
The DNA here is from genome assembly GCF_023634155.1 of Falco peregrinus. Taxonomy (NCBI): domain Eukaryota; kingdom Metazoa; phylum Chordata; class Aves; order Falconiformes; family Falconidae; genus Falco; species Falco peregrinus. Next base: position 47,776,560 of record NC_073726.1, read on the forward strand.
TTCCTTTAAACTCTGTTTGACCCAAGTCAGGTCTGAATAGAAGAGATCTGCCTGAGGGAGAAGCTGAGAGGATAGCTCCCTCCAGATCCCTGGACTTGGAGGGATTTGAAATGGGCATATTAGCAGTAAAGGAATCGTATGCAGTGCAGTAAATATGTGCCACAAGCATCTGTAAACAGCTAGGGATTCTGTCTTGCCTAATTGGACCCAAAAATGCACCACAGCTCAGAATTAGAAGAGCTGTGGTTTAGAATCATCTTCAACTCATCTTTTCCTCTTGGGTGCCAATTCAGAGTGTGGCAATACCATTTCATCCTGAAATAGCCATGCTAATACTTTCAAAGCTACCTTGGTTTACAGGTACTTTACAGTGTTATTAATATGACCTGTTTCTCAGGTAAGACAGTTTACTCAGATGAATCTCTGCCCTTTCATGGGTATAATGCTTCCAAGGTCATTTAGAGCTGGCTTAGATATTTCTAAACTTTACATTTTGTACTTTTTTATATGGTACAATACATTGAGGAACAGCTCAGAATTACATCCATAGTATTTTACCAGCAGTCAAGGAGTACTGGACAGAAATATTTATTGATGGTAGACTTTAATACAGTAATTCAAATTTCATTTAGTTGTAATTCACCAGAAAATGAGTACTTTAGGCAGTAAATCTGCCCTCAAGATACATTAATATTTAATACGTGCAATGACTTGGAAGATATGATATTTCAATTGAAAATCAATATGATGTAAAATCCTTGTGCTTATGACTTTTTATCATTTTGTTTTATCTCAATGATCTCTTCATATAATATACAGCTGCAATTATTATCAAAGATGAGCACTCAAGAAAAGGGAACAAACAATATTCTCCAAAAGAACAACTTTCTTCCTGAAAGGAAAAATTCCTCTGGTTTTGATGAGTCTTTTTTATAGCAACTCATTAGTATTTTCATTTAATTTCAAGTTGTCTAATGTCCTAGATGAGCAATTTTTTTAAAATATGAAAGAAATGCAAATACAGATAAAATACTTACTGAGCTATCTTAGCCACTAAGACTGCTGCGTGTAAACATCCCCAAACTCCAGCCTGAGAAAGAAATTTCTGACTAATATCGGTTGATCTTCCAACTGCAAAGCAGTCTGTAGCATTTTTTGGAAAATCTAACTCTTGCCAGTTGTTAAGAGCATCGGCAGTGTTGAGTGTTTCATCAAGGGCTTGACACCAATATTTAAAAGCAGCTCTGTAACACATAAAAAACGTTCTCATCATATTGCTGACATTTTCCAAAGTGGAAGATAAGACTCGCTTCATTTTACCTTATTGCCTGAGATACAAGTAATTCTGATTAGGTCAAAAACTGAAATACAGTTTCTACAACACAGAAAGATACCATTCCTGGTCAACAGACTTATTGAGATAGCAATAGATATTACTTCTTAAAAACACATAGAGATGCTTAATTAATTTGCTTAATTGCAATTAGCTAGCTAAGAAAAAAAAAAAAATCCTGAAAAAAAGTCTCAAAATATAGGTAATAGTGAGTTAGATGAAAGGTTGTGTGGACTTGAGGACAGCACAAGAACTTACAAGACAGCTGGAGGGTATATGAATGCCAATTAGAAAATGAAACAATGCCCTTTTTTAGTCCAATAACTAGGTACCTTTTGTTTCCAGCATAAAAGTGAAGATTTCCAAGTTCATGTAGAGCCTGAGCCTTGAGGTCTCTTTGGTTGTTTATTTCAAGGATTCCTGTTATTCATTTTTTTAGCAGATTAGAAAAAAAATATTGTAACACCATTAAATCAGTGAAAAAATCTTGAACAAATTTTGCATGAGAAGTAGACCTGCATCAACATGTAATTCAATGCATTCATATTTTTGAAAGATTTATTAGGCTTTTACATTTTACCTTCAAATGTACAATTTCTTATTTCTACTAACTTTAAAAACAAGAGTAGGATATATTTATGGAGCTGTTTACCTAAGCTTTTGTATTTTTGTGTTTTCAGACCTCTCAAATTTCTTCCTCTTCAAGAGATAAACTGGGAAGCAGGCCATTGGCCCTGCTAAACAGCAGTGGCTGCATACAGCACAGTAGCACTGTCCTGAGCTCATTTCTGGATCCCTTAGTTCAAATAAAACAAGTTATCCCATCTGTTGACCTGCTGCACCTCACCTATTTCATCATACAGCAAAAACAGGTAGTAGTGCTCAGCTGTATTAATACTGTATTACTACATACATATTAATACATCTGTATTACTGTATTAAAGCCATATTAGAATGTAAGATGGAAGCCAAGCAACTAGGTCTTATATTCAAATGCACAGAATCCAAAAGGTCTGTTTTCTAGGGAAAAAAAACCTATCATGGAACTAAAATGAATCTGCTAAACACTACAGCAGAATTTTAATTTGGGAATAATCAGTGCACCACCACTGAAGTAATGCTTTTTCGTAAGATGAGATAACTGTAGAGGTTATGAACCAACCAGTGGCTTGTTTAGGATCTAAAGCAGATTTTCTGAATCAACAGAAAGAAGGGTGTGTGTTTCTGGAAACCAGCTTTCAGACAATTATAGCTGTCTGATGGAGGAAAATAACACTGAAATAAACATATATGATAGGCAGAATGATATTACATCTTAGCTGTAAACAGAAATTTATGAAAAAATTACCAATTGTTTGTTCATAGGAAGAGATAACTACTGAAAGCTGTGACTGTGGTATCGGTTTACTCTCAACCATACTGGAGAAACTGAATTTTTCTTGAGAAAGATCACGTGGTGTTGGTAGAAGTATCAGTTCAGCTCCGACAGTAAATTCCAGCCTTCTGTTTGAAGAAGTATGACTGCCAATTGCTCTTCCAGCATTTTCTAGACCAGAAAAGTGATTTATATGATCAGTTTGGAAAAGCATTATACTATTTTCCAGCACCACAAATATTTCCACACCACATTACTCAAACATAGAATTCCTGTGGACCCTATTCTTATCTGGTTTCCTATACTATGATTCTGTCTTTGTGTCTCCCAATTAAACTCACTGGACAAAACTCACTGGTCAGTACAACCAAATGAAAATACGTGCTCTGTCAGAGAAAATAAACTCTTGAATATCTGCGAGTCAGTCCTTTGACAGAGGTTTGGCTGCAGACAAGTGACACAGCTGCATGAAAAAAAATGTATCATTTCATCGCAAGAGAGAAATCATAGGGAAACAGGCTTAGAGTACAGAACTTCATCTATAACTTCATATTCTATGTTTTTTCTAATTGTCAATAATCACTAAAATTTGAATTTAAAATTATATTCCTTTCACTCTTCGCTATTTTGACTGCATATACACTTTATTAAGTGAGAAAAACTACGATAAATAACTCACCTTGTGTGCTTGCAAGAAATAATGAAAGTAGTTTTCTGCTGTGTCTCAGTGCTCTGCTGTGATATTTACATTTTTGTAGAGTTTCTCTGAAACATTTCAGTGCATTATTCACATCAAGAGGTACATAAACTAGGGCTTTCGCTTGACTACAATCTAAAAAGAATTCATAATTATGGAGAATAATTTTGCATTACATAAATATATATATTTTTTGTAAATCACCTTGCAAAACATACTTTTTAATAATTTCATAACTTTAAAACTAAAGTATATTAATGTAATCACCTTTGCATCCTATTGGATTATGCATTAAAGAAAAAATATTAACCATCAGGATCACTTCTGAGCATTTATATCTTTTCCAGTGTTACATTTTAGTTATCATGTGACATCTATATCCCCTGAATTCCATCTGCCCTGGGAATGCCTCAGCTCAGCTCTCTGCTCTGAATTCCAGTATCTGAAGTCTTGAAACAATTTTTTTACTACAACTGCTGATCCTATTTACTACAATTACTGTAATAATAGTAGTAATAATAGCAAAAGTATTTTAAAATTATAAAAAAAATAGTAAAAATACTGCATAATACTATCTACTCTTCTTACATACAGTGTTATTTATTGTTTAATAACTTTCCTCAGCTGAATTCAACACAAAGCTTTGTGTGCAATACATTGACATCTGTGATATGAAGAACTGTGATTAACAAACTTCCATTAAAGACTATAACATTTTAATCCTGACTGATAAGATCAACAACTGTGAGTAAAAGAGGTGTTTTGTCAATTTATAGTTCAGTTTTTCCGTTGATTCTATCGATAACAGTGCAGGCTCACATTAACTTCAGGGTATATTGCTGAACACCCAACAATACCAATGGAAAACTGGACCAAGACCACCACGCTCACTCAACACACTGTAGGTCACCTGGCAGGTGCATGACAACTGCTTTTCTCTGCTTTCAGATACAGCCTGAATATATTTGGAAAGGTCTTGAAAACATTAATTTCCATCCAAAATATCAAGAATAATAATCTGAAGCCAAACCTGAGTTTCTATTAAAAGAAACAGATTATAGAAGCAGTGGCAGACCTATGATAAGGAGGAAAACAAAGAAATATCCTGTTTGAAAAGAAGAAAAAGATACGAGGGAAAAAGAGAACTCACAAGACTGAAATGTGTTCTGACCTGTATAATCATTTCTCATCTCAGGATAGAAAAAGCATCCAGGAAAAATCCGTTCACTAGCAGAATGGGCAACAGGCAGCTGTAATTTCTGCCCTATGTAGTTTCTGCAACTCATCTAAAAAGCAAGTTTTGTTTCATGATAATTGGCAACTATTCAGAAATATCAATGTTTGGTGCTTAAAGTATCTAAATACTCAGTCATAGAACAAAACATAAGAGGAGTGATTTACTAAGACACAAGTACCACTGTCAGTAAGAGGTGAAACATTCACAACACCTAAATATTGGATAAAATATATAACTGTTTAGTTGTTAATGAATTAAACTCGTATCTTATTTGGTATTTGCCATAATCATGAGCAACTCGTTGATGTTCAGCAAATATTCCACCTTTCTTTGTCTGGATAAATGCAGCTTGCAAAGAACCTGTCAGTAGGAGCAGTGTTCCAATGCAGAAACAAAGCAATGTCTTTGCATTTAATTTTAATTAATTGCAAAGATTGCACAATATCCAAATAAATGTTTTCAGGTTAAAAGAGCAGCAAAAAGAACTAACATGAATTAGATTTAGGATCATAGTATGGAATCGGTACATTATGCATGGAAGAAATTTTCTCTGAGTCATCAAGTGCAGACCTCTGCCACTGCTGGAATCATGTCCTATAAGCCTTTTCATGCACTTCAATCAATCATGTTCATTAATTTATTATAATTTAATATTTGTGAACATTATAAAAAATCATATTAAATTAATCAGTGAAGGTACTTCTCCATATTTAGTTCACATTAAGAGTCAGTGCCCAAATAAGAAATCTATGGTTCACCTTATGTGCATTATCAGACAGATATTTCATGAAATGAGATTCATGGCTTTCTGGGCCACTGAATTGCTGTATCCTTTCCAGCAGCTTCCTCTGAGCATATACCAGCAGCGGACTCACTTGCTCTGTGTACCTCTCACTGAAAAAAAGCAAAGTATAGTAATTAAGAAAAATAACAGTCTATTTAACTATATAACGTTGCTTTTTAGTTTATATTAGAGTTGGTGTAACTTACTGTGTAAATATGTTAAATTGTACAGCTATGTGCACCAGTGTTTCCCACTTCTTCATTTGATATAACAATTCTATTGTTTTAAGAATCAGATTACATATCCATTTCAAGTCAACCACATTCACATCATCCAGGGGAGACTGTGGATGGAGATTAGAACCACCATTCTCATCCATAATACCTCCTAAACAACTGGGAATGCAGAAGTCTCCTTCAGGTTCCACAGTCTACAGTGAAGAAACATTATTCTACCTGTTATTTTCAAACTTGTTTTTAGGACAAATCAACTTATAAAGATTAGAAAATACGGTAAAGTACTAAAAAATTATTACAGAGAATAATTTGAACATATCAGAATACAATGCAAGAGAAAGAAAACTACCTATGTGATAATAAAGAGTATACTGTCTTAATAGAAATAAATTTTACCTTAAGAGACCTGCTTGCTTGTAGTTCAGTTATCATATCAATGATCATGTCTGATGCCAAATAAAATGGCAACCAGATAGTGTTTCTAAGCAAACTCATAGTAATGGGAAATATATCCATATGAGAATGTGAATGGTTAGCAACCAATTGTAATTCTTGAGTATAGTTCCAAAGTTCTCGACAAGCATTTTGAAGCAATGTCCAGTGGCCACCACGGTGAGCAAGAACCTATGCATACCATTCAAAATATAATTATACTTCAGAAATACAGAAACTAAAAGCTTCATTCTTTTCTTGCAAAGCTTAAGTAAGGTTTCAAAATTACAGTCTATAGATCATCCTTAATAACAGATCATTCAGTATTTAAATTTCTATAAAGCATTACAGAACATTGATTTGGAAGTTTACATAGAAGCACTAATTTATAATTGAATTTAATTGTTGCTTTTGGTGTGAGAATAAGAAATAAAAATTAATTCACACCACTTATGTGGATTTACTTGGGTTTAGAAGGATTTATGGGAAGAGAAGTCAGTCTGTATTTCCTTTTAATCACTGGTCCCCTTGTTTATACTACCGAGTCATCCACTAAGACCTGTAAATGGAAAGGTGAGCGTGCAAGTATTTTTAGAAAGATTTAACAAACATGAGAAGGAGAGTTACAAAGGCTAAATGAAAAATAATAATCTTTATAAACTAATACATCTTTGATAGAAGTATACATTATGATAGGTGATATCCCTGACATTTCATACATTGTACTCAGACAATTTGCAGAAGATAAGAAATCATTGCTTATTCCCCACTGAAGTTTTCCTGACATTTCTGAAGTGTGTTTTTTTTAATGTAGAAAGTAGGAAGTATTGTAAAGCAATGCTTAGTAATAAATAAAATGTTAATAAGAAAGTGTATCTTACCACTGCTCTTCTTAAATGCAAAAAGATTTCTGTAAAATGCTCTAATAAAATTGTATTTGACAGAAACTGGTTGTATTCTTTGGGTGAATGAGAGATGGATATTTCTGTATCATTTGCTGTTTGAGTTTGAGGAGTATGTGTTCCACTCAGTTTAATGCTGTGCTCAGATTTATCTGTACCTGAAGACAAAAAGTTCACTGGTTAAAAATCAGTTAACATTCTCGTAAAAATAAGGAAGATAATGTTATCAGCCAGCTAGGATTTTCCTGTGGCAGCTAAATACTTAAATGTTAGGAAATGCCAATGTTAAGGTTATCTTATTTATAAGACTATGATATTTAAAATATAAGATGCTTTTACTCAAGCGTTGGAAGAAGCAGGGATAAAAAAAAGTTTGAGCAAGATAACAATGTGTACTAAATAGTTTCCAGCCTCAAAGCCAAAATACAGCCTCATAAGAAGTTAAGTTTTAGAAAGAAATCACCATGTAGCAAGCTCCCAAGAACATTTCTGAAACCGAGGCCTTTTAAAAGGAGAAGTTAGGAAGAAGGGAAGATACCTGACAAATTATGTGGTATGTGTAGAATTGCTTCATTATTTTATTCAATACCAAATATCCTCCAAGGAAAACACAAAGATTCAAGCTTGTAGGATACAGTAGTATCTCAGCTAAGCTAATTTCAAGCTAAACGGTATTTGAACTCTATAGCAAACTGCACACTTCATGAAATTCACTCATTCATTCAGAATTGCTGCAAAGGCTAGGAGGTAGTAAACAGTATTCTCACCAGTTTTCAACAAGTTTCAGTGACTTGTAAGCATCAAGAGTATAACTAAGCTTACTTTTATTATAACTAAAAGTAAGCTGTTGCAAAGAGAATGAATGACTTCAACTGCTAGTTTTTGTTACAGCTCCTTGGAAGAGGCAAAGAGGATGGCAGATTCCTACCTAAGGAAATCCTACATGAAATCATAGTCAGGTATGGCAAGAAAGTTCCCTGAAGTGCTGTTGAAAAGACCAGGCTTGTGATGTCTTCTTGAACTTATGGTGGCTAGGCAGACTCCTTTGCGTTGACTTCTATGTTATCACCAACATCTGAGGTAATCAAAGTCCTATATTTCACAGTTACTTACAAACAGGAGCCTTTTGGCTTGTGCTGAAACCTCAAAGGATGTTAGGGAAAATAGCTAGGATAATAGAACAGTCAAATGTGAAAGACAGAGAATTGAAGTAAAAGTGGTAGAAAATAAAAAATTGAACCTGAGGTAGGCTCTGCCACAGGAAAACCCTAGGGAGCAAGCAGTAGAGATGGAAACCTAAATTATTCTACTTCAGATTTGAAAGATGATAATAAACTTCAGTCCGTAATTTTAAGAAAGACTTACAGAACCATCCAGGTAATTATTGACCTGTTAGGAAATCTATATGAAACTAGAGACCAATTAACAACCACAGAAACTGATTAAAATTATCATTGCATTTAAAATAATCTGCAATATTATCAATTTAATAGGTCTAGTAGCATGGCTTCTGCAAACCAAAAGCTGTATCACTAATTCATTAGAATTTATAAAATTGTTACTAAAGTATAGGATAAAGAATAAACAATTGATTAGAAGTAACATATTTATCAATACAGTAAACACTGTTCAGAGTTAGTATAAATGCCCCATTATTGACTATGACTTCTTTTATATTACATATGCCAAAAAGAAAAAATACAGATACACTTAATGAAATCCAGAAACATCTCTTTAAATTGGCATGAGTATTTTTTCAAAGGTGATGTGGAGAACTAATGGTGGAGGTCAAGACAGAATTTAAGAGAAGGTTAAAGTTGAAACTGATTCCAGTTGTACACTCAATAAAAGTTCTTACAATTTTGTTTTTCAGTCACTCCTGACTTTTTAAGGATAGGTGGTGTTGGTGTTCTCATGTTATTCTCTATGGCTTCTCTCACCACTACAGTGCCAGAATTATTTAATGAGAATATTTCAGGATCCAAAATATTGTAACTGCAGAATGGGAGAAAAAGGAAGAAAGCACAAAAAAAACCCCAGATATCATAATAAAAAAAACTTCGATATATATGCACACAAAATTAATTTTCTCAAACGTGAGTTTTGATTACTTTCCAGCAGCTTTAGGAAGCACAAATAATGAAGTATTAGGAATCAGAAATAATGAAGTATAGCCAAAAGTTATAAGGAAACAAAAAATAGCGTAATATATTCTATTTCAGAGGTTTCATCTGACCAGTCAATGAGCAACCACAAATGTGCATGTCACCAGTCATTTGATGGAAAGCAAAACTTGTTACATAGTAAACCAATTTGCATTTGGAAGCTGAACTGTTCATATGACAAATTGACTGATGATACTGTAATTCAGGTCTGTTTGCATTAATGGCAATAACAGAATAATCTATATTGATAGCAATCACTGATAATGCAATAAGATATACCTGTCCAGATACTGTGAACCACAAATTCCAATGTTATATTGCTCATTCAGTTTCTTTTTAAGTAAGTTGTAGTGTGCAACTGCCAGATAGATATTCATCTGAGACCTCCAGGGCATTTCTTCAAGACACATGTGATGAAACTTCTTTCGGTTTAAGTAACTACTCACAATTGGTTTCAGCAGTACCACCAAGGTGTGATGAGCTACTTTTTGCAACTTTTCCTTGTATTTCCTAAACCAAAATATATGCAGTAGCAAAAAATGAAATTGTGTTTTATTGAAGCTCTAGAAAAGAAAATCATGGGAAAGATACACAGAAATATCCCATTGCATAACCACATACTTTTATTAACTCAGAAGCACATTACACATTTCAACCAAAAGGATTTTTGCTGCAGTCAAGAAAAGCAATTGTGCTTTCCCTCTTTATGTACACTTAATACACACTAAATCCTATCTTATATTTTATGCACTTCCATAAGGTATTTGTCTTAGTACTTATAAAAAGCTTAGCTCTGTGCTTGATGTTATTTGTACCTGAATCATCCAAACAGATTATTATAGTGAATACAATATGGTTCACACAGTCTGTTCAGGAGATGGAGGGTTTACTATTATACTGTAAATTTCAATCATCCTTTTTATTGCTGTGTTTTGGTAGCTAATCATCCTCAGTGTGAAGAAAACATTTCATTTCAAATTTGCATGCCTGGTTTTAATTTCCAGCCATAGAGTTTTTCTGTGTTTCTCTGCCAGATCAAACAATTCTGAATTACCTAGCACATACAATGCTGTAGTCAAATCAAGTATCTTTTTTTTCTTTTTTATAAACTTTAAACTGATTCCTTTATCAATATAAATTGTTATTCTGCCTGTTTCTCAACTTTAAAATATGGGCAGAACAGTATACCACATACAATGTTGATTACATTATGCTGCAATATTATTATGTAGGATACAAAAGAGTAGCCAAAAAAGCAAAAAGCCCAGGATAAGTTAAACAGCCCCACTGAAAGCCATGAAAATCATGGTAAGGTGTGTGGGGGGGTTCTGTTGAAGTCAAAAATGGGATGGTTCAGATAAATATTTAGATGATAGTGTATAGAAGACTTTTCTTACTTTCTTTATTTAAAACACTTCCAGATTCAGTTATGTGATTGCTTATATTCAGATATTTCTAGTTTTTTACTTGCTAACTGCTGGAAGCATAAGTGACCAAAGTACCAGGTAATAAGTACTAAAAATTCTTTTAGGTTGGAAGGTACCATTATTACTGACTTAACCAAATATATAGAAATATTTGCCAAAAGAAGAGGTGAATGAATTTTCATTTGTTTTCATCAAGAAACAGTTTTTTGAAAGCTACAGAACAGATAATCCAAGAAGACTAGCAAAAGGATGACAAAAATCACTCTGAAACTACCTGAACATCAAGAACAAATAAACATTCTTTATTCATTTCTAACAACCAAGCTCCTCAACACAGTGTGAAAAGCATTATAGTATACAGATTAACAGCTTTTCCACCACAATGAATGCTCAAGCTAACACAACTGAAATACAGTCTTGGATTATTAATACAAAGTCTTCAAAATCATCAACAGTTTTTTTTCTTAAATAAATATGAGACAGATTATGATCTCTTGAGTGGAAGCCAATTTTATACCAAACAAAACCAGTAAAAAAAGTAAATGGACTGTCCACAAATTCATCCCTCTGATAGAAAAAAGTTTTAAAATACACTTCAAAATACTTAATATTAAATAAACTAAATTTCAGTTAAAATACTTTTGTCCTGTATATGAATCTGACAATTTATGTTCATATACCTTTGTGCTTCTGGAGACTGCATTATGTTTGGATGTTTCATTAAATACTGTCTAAGAGTCTGTCTTTTTCGAATAGGACTCAAGGCTTCTTTTCTTGTTTTCTTCAAAGCTGATGCCTCTGGTTCCTTTAAAAGTGACGTCTCTGTATTCTTTAAAAAAATCTTCCGTTAAAATCTTAAATATACTTCAAATACTTCTTTATACCTACATTATTAATTACTTGAGGTATACAGCAGTTTGGGTTATGCAGGAACAGAACAGAACAGAAAATAAATTCTGGAACTGTTTGTCAAAATAAGACAGCAAATGAAATATTTAATATTCCAGAAAGCTTTACAGTCTTTTTGAAGGTATGTATCAAGTGACTGACACTAAGAAGTCAGTCAGGTCCCCAAATATTTTCTTTCATATACCAGTGTTTTTCATCTCAAAAATAATGATAGTTCTTTTCCTATTATTATAAAAAGTAGAACTTTGCAATACAAAAACTGAGACAGAAAACCCTTTCCCTAATCTATCTCAGATGCTAGCAGTATTGCAACATTACTAGAGGGTTATAAGGGAGAAAACTCTTCCTCCAAAACAATACAAATCCTTATTATACTTGCCTTCCAAAAAAAGAAAAAAAATATTTTAAAAGAATTCTGAACAAAAAGTCTTTATTGTGCAATTAAAATATCTGCACAAGGACTTAATAATGAACAGCTCCTCATGAAAAAGTGTAAGTACAACATACTGTAAAAAATGCCTGAACTGATATCCTTTTCTTAATGTGATGGTACCCAAGGCATTTCCTACTAACATACTGGGGTTTTTTAAAGGTAGCTGATGAAAGGCAAGCTTTCATTGATTTCACTGATGCATTACTCTGACTCATCTTAAATTCCTCACAATTGTTGGCCTTCCAGATAAATCCCAGATCAACTTTTCTTCCTGGTATCAGGAGTGCAGAGGTGAGCTGAAGACTAGAATTTGTATCTCAGATTTTTGTAATTACGCATATCTCTAGCTGAAGGTTTTATGAGACAGCTTTTAAAAATTTACTTTTGTGCTTACAGTATTGCTGCCTAGTAAAGACATACATAACTCCTTAAAAATAAAACTCACTTTCTGAAATTCCATAACTCCTATAGTGTATCTATCCATGCCTTCTGGCAGAGTGGGAAAACTTGCTTCTTCTGTTGAAATTCCATTGATAGAGAGAAGGTGGTTGTTCCTCCTGACAAAAGACATGATCTTAAAAACATCATCATCATCATCATCATGTTAAACTCCTTTCATAGCTAATGGGTTATCGTTAGGAACAGGTATAGCACATGCAATTCCTATTTCATTAGGAGTTTTAAATACAGCAAGTTTTCTGTCCTACTTCTCCTTCAGACAATAAGGAAGTGCTCGCTTTCAAGGTTTATTACAGAAATCTGAATTTATAGGTAACAACCCTCTCACCTTCCTAACTCCTAGTAAAACAAAACAGTTTGCTTCGTTACCCAAATTCTACTATGGAATTCTGCAAAGAACTTTTCCATGTCCAATTTTTTGGTGTTTTGTAACAGCAGTTCCTGTTCCCTATAATATACCTTCTCTTCATTGATTATTTGCATTTCAAATTTTAGAAATATTGGTGTGCATTTTTAACAAAGTTGTAGTTAAATTTCTTTGGGATCCTTTTAGGTAAGTATCTACCATTTGATTCCACTTACCTTTTAAGTACAGAAATTTTTTTAGACACTACAGTAGGCCCTGATGAGTTTGCTTTTGATTTAACCCAACATACTCTAAGTTATCCCCCAAATGGCCACATTACCAAGTGGTGTCTGTGAAAAGGAAAATCCTGGGAATGGCTAATGGTAGGCTAATGGGGTAGGAGTTTTGAACAGACAGAGCTGAGGAAGAACCCTCCTTGTGTAATGAGGTCACAATACAATATTTTCTGTAGCTATATAACCCTCTGTTCATGGAACTTCTGCAGACTAGGAGCCATCAGAACGGCTCCAGATGGGTCTGCTACCAGGTAAAATTTAGTTTGTGCTGTAACTGTGACACTGGTAAATCTAAGTAGTAGTTTTTCACTACTGCTATAATAGTAGTAATATAAATGAGTAATAACTATACCTTTTCAAGTAAACTTGCACATTGCTTGCCCATTCCAGAACACATTGAAACTTCTCTTCATTCAGGATTTTGTGCAAAACTTGAACAAAGAACTCAAGAAATCGTGATTTCTTTCTGAATTTCATCACTGCAATAAAATAACAGATAATTAACACAGTTTTTGTAATTATGCTGCAACAGGTTTCTGAATTCAGCTATAATTATAGCTATGTATGTCTCAAAGCATATATCTATGTCATGTTGCATGCTGATGAAGGCAAGGTATGCTGATACTAAAATCAGATAGGTCACAATATACAATAACAGTTGTTAAATACTTCTTGTGACCAGGCATACAGAATCACAAACTCACTCTATTTACACTCCTAGAATGACAAACATTCTAAGGACTGAGAAAACAATTTTGGAACTATTTCTGTATTATGCAGTATATAGTGAAAAAATATTTTATAACAATATTCAACATGCCTGTTTTTCCACATGCTGGAAAATCCTGAAAAAACAATAAAGCAAGTATAAATAAAGCATCCTATTCACTTGGGTTGCTCTTCTCAGTGACAGTCATATTACTGTACAAAATCACAGTTCTCATTGCAGCAGTGGAGCTGTGATGTCTAGATTTTAGGCAGCTTTTTAATTGCTTGCAAACTGCTTTTACTGTTTGGCTGTCTTTGTAATTTTTTACCATCAAGAAATAAATAAAGTATTTACCCTATCTGAAAGCTATACTAATTTTACAGGCTAGGCTCCATTGTTATTTTGAATACCAGCATTAAAAAAAAATATAAGGCAGCGGCAAAGGCCACATAACGAATCTTAAATCCTATTTCAAAAACGCAGGTGTACTCAGACTTCCATGAATTCTTTCAGTAACATAATTTAACATGGAAATGGGGTATCTCAATTTAAAAGAACATTCAACACAAACATATTCATGAACAGAATGAAGAGAAATTTTCCAAGAGCTTATTCCAAATAAGTAGTAGATGGCTTTACTGGAAACATTGTGAAGTAAAGAAGCCTTTACATTAAAATAAAAAATAATTATCCTACCTTCTCGATAAGCACTGTTTGGTGTCCAACATGAAATTACAGGGTAGAGGAACAAAGGATCTTCCTGTCCTGTAAGCTCTAATCCATGAGCTACATCAATAACCAAATCAAAAACATTATGACAGGCAGTGACAGTGTACAAATAGAACCTCTACCTGGAATCGTAACTGAAGACTAGAAAAAGCCTTTAGCACAGAGTTTTCTTTTAGATCTCTCACTGTCAACCAGAAAGAAATTCAAAAGCTTTCTCTTTTCTTCTAACTTAAGTAGCTGTGCCACTTAAAACATGAAGAGCTTATGGATGTGACTGATGAACTACCAGCTACTAGAGTAATGAGCAGGATGTCTGGAGTTCATCAGAGGTCTAACAAAGGTCCATAAAAATTATCTGTGGAGGAGGATGTGCAGTAAGGACATGTCCAAAAATGTATTTAAAGCTATACAGCATGAACAAAACACATGATGCTACTGGTGACTAATGCTTAAATACATGCTCGGCATATGGATAGCATAAGTAGACAAAGGAAATTTTTTCTCTTCACCCAAATATTTATATAAATATATGCATACAAATGTATTTATAGCCTATAAGTAATATATTAGATATAGGTGTAAATAATACACACAATATATAAATATAACTAGTATATATAATACATAGGAGAACAACAACTTGCATTCAGGCTTCTGAGAGTTAAACACAACGGCGTTACCAGTTGATGAGCAGCAGAACAATGTGACGTGCTAGTTGCTATTTTGCCTTAATAAAGAAACATGACCCACAAATTTTGTGCTTAAGCAAGTTTTGTGGTTGAGAAAGATCAATGCAGCTAGTCCATGAAAAAAGCAAGGTTAAAAATGCACTCTGGAACAACCAGCTGCGATAGTGGATCAATAGCAACACCCTCCAGAGGCAGCAGTCAGTTGAAATCTGTTGAATGCAAATAATGTCCAATTAAATAGGACAGCCACCAGGACAAGGGGGGGGGGGGGGGGGGGGGGGGGATGTATTTTCTTTTTTGGACGAGTCACACCCTTTATTAGTACTCTCTCCTCTTTGACAAGTTAAAAAATGTATTGCTTCAAATAAGCATTTTCACAAAGAATAATACCTCCCAAAAATTTTTTACGGGAAAACATCTGAAATTTCAGAGTTCAAATTGTACTGTGTATGAAATATTTTGGTTTTCTCAGTTTCTTATGAAAGGGGCAGATTCAGCTCTTCCGTTTTTCTCATACAATATCATCAATGGAATGCTAAGTGTTGATCTACTTTCAAGGATTTGCTATGACAATATTTTTTTCCAAAATATTTTTAACAGCATGCCCTACAGGTGTGCACATTGTCCTAAACCCCTTATACATATTTGTAAGGACAGCTGTAAGATTTATTATTTATTTTGTATGGCTCAACAAAAGATTTCCCTTCACGTTGTATCCTGAAACTTATTGATGAATATGCTATTTCAGCAACAGAGCAGACTTCAGACATCAAGTATTTGCCAATTACTGAAAATGTGTTTTTCTCTAACTGGTGAACCCATTAATTTAACTTTCTATTAAGTAAGAATGGAACATCATTTTATTAAGTAATCAATTTAATTTTCAATTAACTTACAGAATTCATTCATTCTGTAACTTGTTCTGCAGGAATGTAAGCATCAGTGTCAGCAGCAAAAAACGAAGTATTAGTACACAGACCAATGGAATTTTTGCATCACTTTTTATCCTATTTATTACAGAAATGCTTTCTCTTTTAAGACAAATGCATATACAGAGATGATGTACAATAACTAGAACATGAGTCAGAAGCATGCCCTTGCAGCAAAGACCAATTCAAACTGGTTTGTATTAGAAACAGCATAGCCAGCAGGTTAAGGGAAGTGACTATTCCTCTCTATTTGGCACTTGTGAGACCACATCTAGGTTACTGTGTTTGGTTTTGGACACTGACATACTGGAGTAAGTACAGTGAAGGACCACCAAGATGGTAAGGAGCTAGAGCGCCTGACAAAGCAAGAAGAGGCTGAGAGAATTGGTTTTTTTCAGTCTTGAGAAGGCTAAGAGGAGTCCACACCTACCTAATAGGATGAATACAGAATGTGGAGACTGTCCTCACTGATAGCACAAGAGGCAATAGACACAAGCTGGAAATCAGAAATTTCCAAAGAGATATAAAGAAAAACTTTTAAACCGTAAGGGTTGTAACTGTTGGAACAGGTTGCCCATAGCAAAAAGTTTCTTCAGAGAGATTCAAAACTTGACTGGAAAAGTCCTAGAGCAACCTGATCCAACTGTACCTGTTTGAGCAGGTGGCTGAAATAAATGCCTTCCAGAAATGCCTTCCAAACTAAATTATTCTACGATTCTATCCAGGGTCCAAGGATTACAAGATGCCGTGTAAATATAATGGAAATATAATGGAAAAAAACATCAGGAGTGGTTCTGTGTTTTAAGTTCTAATCTAATTTCCTTTATAAATCCTACTTATCAATTCATCTAACTTTGGCAGAAACATTAGCCTGAAAATTCTTGTGCTTAATCCAGACTCTAAGATATTTTAGAGTTGATGTATCCATTCCTGAGTTCCAAGGTAGTTAAATGCTAGTATACATGGAATTCCTACACAAAAAGGACAATTTCTGTTAACTTCATTCAGGAAGCCTTTTCTGCACTAAAATTTCCTGCAGTGGTCATTACTACCAGCACTGGTAGAATAGTAAGACATGTGATAAATGGACACTGGTCTTTGCCACTGCATTTTGTGATTTAGGAACCAAATTTACACAGATTGGGAGAACTTATATATTCATAGAATAGCGCAAAATACTGTTCCTTTCTAAGAAGGAATCAGTATTTTCATGGAAATGATAAAAAAGATTAATAAAAGTCATTATACACATCACTACAGTATAAATAAGATCACTGACATTATTATTTTAGTTGATTTATCATGGGAGGTATGTGAAATAAAAGTACTTCTTAGGTAATTAATAATAAATAAACCATAGAAAATTCCATAGAAAAAGATAAAAAGTGTTTTAATAGTATACCCACCTGGTTTTGTCAGTCTGAGGAGATTTGATTCAAGAGCACTTAGATTTTCCGTTGCTTTTGCCATTGCAGCTAAATGGGATGTCTTTGCAGAAGTGGTCTGAAATATCCAATAGATAGTTACGAAAACTTAGCTTTTACCTAAAACCAGCAGGTCAATAGTGGCCTATGGGTTAGATCCCAAGTCTTCTAAATCTATCTGATAATTTCATCAATATTGTCTTATTTTTCTTTTCAAGAGAAATAGAATTGATGTTCATACATTTTTTAGTACAGCATCAAAAACCTGGCCATGGTTCTGTCTTGACTGATCTCCAAGGGAGTGAGTGGAGTTGCTCTGCCACCAATAAATTTTTAGGGAAGTCCCACATGCTCCTACAACAACATATTTGAACAGAATGTTTGACAAAATATGTTGTTTTCCACAAAAATTATCTTTCATAGATTATTTATTGCCTACAGAAATCAAAATATTCCTCTGGAAAGAAAGGTGGATTTTTTTCACTTCAGCGGAAATAAAATTTTCAGTCAGCCCTACTTTGCTCAAGATGCTATATTGTTCCTATGATCTTAGATTTCTTTCTCTTTTTTGGCATGAACCTGGGAGCAGTTAACACAAACTCAGCAATGAACAATGGAGGAAATTTTGTCCTGGATCCTATCAGTGTCCTACAAATTTTCTTACAGAAACCTTTCCCTGTAAGCTGACTGACGTTTTGTCCCTCTAATATATCTCAGTTTCACGCTCACAGTGCTTCCTTTCTCTGTCGTTATTCCTACTTTCTTAATTCTTTTTCGAATTTCCTCTCCAGTAAAATCTTTTCTAAAATCATTGAAAGAAAAAAGACAGAAAGGTATGGAGAACCAACACTTTACTGATTCTAAGTTGCAGGAAATCCTCAGCAGAAAACCTGCTGCACCTCTTTGCAATTGAGGTTGACAGTTCTTCCATTGAGAAATATTTTTCAGTACCAATTTATTCTCTTATGACTCAGTGTCAAGCAGATGCTACACAAAATGAAAGGCTAAGTTTCTACATTATTAAGGATATTTTTTCTCTTCTTTACTAATATATTGAATTATCTTTTCAGTCTAATAAAGCATTCCTCGAAACTATATATGAAGATCAGTTAAGGATGCTTGTATAAATATCTGCAGGATTCTCATAGCTCTGAACTGCTAACCCCTCTCCAGTTCAACAAGATGAGACCCTGTACCCACAGCAATCTGCAACTGGTCTTAACAAAGACGGCTACTGTACTTTGGGAACTCTTATTCTACAAAGACACTCTTAGCCCATACCATCACTTGTAAAACAAGCAGTTAAATGTAGTCTTCAAAATAATACAATACAGTATTCAGAGAAAAGAAAAAGTAAAAATCAAAGCAATTACTTTAACTCCTTTATTAGTGTGTGTTTCTTCAGTTTTCATAGCTCCTGACAGGCAGGGTGAGGTGGTTGTTGAGGAATTCAACAGTTTTTTCCCATAGTTAACAATAATTACTGCTAGTTCATATTCTTTCCATGAACGTAGTACCTATTAAAGAATCATTTGTTATATATTTTTTACATAATGTAATGTTTCATTTTTGTCTACTTATAACTGTCAAAATGCATGAATATTATAAATAGAAATTAATTACTCAATACTTAAATTTCTTTTCATTTAAAAACAGGACTATAGAACTGTAAAATAATTGGAAATTAAGATATCTTATCTACGTGTTCTACTTCTGCTTAACCTATCCCTCAGAGAACAGAAAGATTTAACCAGAAATATCTGCTGCTGTGATTGACAGTCTCCCTGTTCTCAGGCAGTACTGCTATCAAAGAATATAAAGGGTAACTAAATGATCCTCATTTACGTCTCTGGTATCGAGTGCCCATTTGAAAATCCCAACTGTATTAGTGAAAGGAATGGTGAAATTTATAAAATGAACAGGGTAGGAAATGCTTTTAGATGGCTTTATCTTCTTTAGATAGAACTCTAAAGGACGAAGTGTTTCTACTATATGCAAGGTAACTTAACTTTAGGTTGTTTGTCTTTGGGATACAAAGTGTATAGATTACTTTAGGATAAATACAGTGCATGGCCTGACTGTAACTCCACAGAAAACCATATATGATGGATTAATCAGAAGCATTTGCAATTCACTCATTCTGTTTGCTATTCTCTTGAAATGGTGTCTCTAAGGAAAAAAACCAAAATCAGCAGTACAAACAGTCAGTCATTTAACTGAGGAATCTAGCAACAAACACTGTATGAAGGTGTTAACATTCTGTTAGGCTGTCCTGGTTTCAGCTGGGATAGAGTTAATTTTCTTCTTAGTAGTTAGTACAGTGCTCTGTTTTGGCTCTTATGTGAGAACAATGTTGATAGGACACTGATGTTTTTTAGTCTTTGCTGGGTGATGTTTATACTAAATCAAGGACTCTTCAGTTCCTTGGGCCCTGCCAGCCAGAGGGCTGAGGGGGCACGGGAAATTGGGAGGGGACACAGCCAGGACAGGTGACCCAAGCTAGCCAAAGAGGTATTCCACACCATATGACGTCATGCTGAGTATATGAACTGGGGGAAGAAAGAGAAAGGGGGGGGACATTTGGCATTAAGTCGTTTGTCTTCCCAAGTAACTGTTATGCATGATGGAGCCCAGCCTTCCTGGGGATGGCCAAACCCCTGCCTGCCCTTGGGAAGTGGTGAATGAATTCCTTGCTTTGCTTTGCTTGTGTGTGCAGCTTTTGCTTTACCCTTTTTCCCCACCTTTCCATTTTGTTAATATTATTATTGTTACTATTATTGTTATTGTTCTTACCTCTTTATTCTGTTTAAATTATTAAATTGTTCTTATCTCAACCCTTGACTTTTACATTCCTTTCCGATTCTCCTCCCCATGCCGCTGAGTGAGGGGGAGTGAGCGACTGGCTGCATGGGGCTTGGTTGCTGGCCGGGGTTAAACCACGAAATAGGCTTTATTGGCCTTGATAGCCTCCACCTAGGCCCTCCCGCCATGGAGCCAGGAGCTCCCTTTTCAGCTCAGTCCTGAGCCTATGGTCCCTGCCAGTTCCTACATGGCAGGAATGCTGGTCTCCAGCATGCTCCAAGCCATGCTTGGGCCTGGCCATGGATTCACTGGTCTGGACACCTGACCCATGGATGGGCTCCTCAGCTTGACCTCAGACTGCTTCCATCACAATGGACCAGTCTGCTGGGCTGTGTCTTACCCTAGCCACCCTCACCAGACCTGATCCTGACCTGCAGATCGACTTCCCAGCTTCAGCTCAGACCTGCCTCAGCACTATAAACTCACCCAATGATCTTAACTCCTGGTTGAACCTGACTGCCATGTGCTGCCTTGCCAGCCATGACATTGCCCTCAGCTTCTGGTTCCCCAGCCCTCACCATGCCCTGACACTGCCCTCATAGCCATGAAATCATTGATTGATACAAAGAAAATGATGACACTAAGGCTTAAAATACTCATCTTTCTACAAAGAATGAAACCGGGGTCTTCTTGAAGTACACTTTTAAAGATACTTGACACTGATCTGGTCTTGTAAGGTGAGCACAGAGATCTAGCTCCTATGAAGACTCAGATGAGAGATCACCAACACAGGGGAATCCCTCAAAGAATCAGCCACAGCTCAGCTTCAATAACAAGCTCTTAGCTGAGGTGTACTCAAAGCTAGAGGAAAGCTGACTTTTCCACATCATACATGTTTCATGGCAAGTACTTTAACTCTAGCATGTCTCTATACCTGAGGAATAAACTCCTACTGGTACCATGTTTCTTCTTATCTCACTAAACAGATTGAGAATCTGAATCATAAATGTGATCTACAAATATGTATTATGGTTAAAAATCCTGGCGCTTACGTTCTTGCCAGCCTGTTGGACTAAATGGTATAGTCTCTTGTATCTGAATAGTAAATAAGCCAGATATGCTAATCTGATTAAAACCACAAATATGGCCTATTTGCAGTAAATAAACTTTTAAATTTATATATTACATATAGGCTTGATTGAAAACAGTGCTACCTTAAATGTAAAAATAAACACTGTAATATAAAATACAGATTTCATGTCACGGACCAATAGTTACAGTGTATTTTCTGAACAAATGAAAATTCTCAATTCTATTAAAAAGTCAAAATGTCATTATTATATGAAATGCGCTGATACAAAGATACTAATACACATTTCTACACCTTTACCATTTTAGAGCACCAGTTCTCTAAGATACCACTTTGAAGGCCAGCTTACCAACTTTTTTCTAAATAACAAGAGCTATATTTTAAACTAAGCTGTAAGGACAATAATCCACACCCTACCTTTGCTGCATAAAATGAAGTACAAGCTATCATATGCTGAATGCTCTCATAACATCCTGCCTGTCTCCTCTGCAAAATGGCACTTGGAATTTCTTGAAGAACAGCCAAACACTTAATAAGGATCTGTAAATACAAGGGTTAAAAGATGGTTTGGAGTCTGCAACACACTTACAAGCTTGTACCTCTGTAAAGCCTGGTGAACTTTAAAAATGCTTTGAAATCTAATGGATAACAAAAGCCAATAATAAAATTTCCATTTAATTTAACGGTGTCAAGATTTCAACCACTTTGATTTCAAGCCCTTTGGAATAAATCACATGTTCTCATAAAATCACAGATATTAAATTACAGATAAATAATGGATATTTTTGCTGATTTAATTAACATGAAATCAAAGAATGCTTAATTCAGTGAGATGACATACTCCTAGTAGAGGACTGCTTAAAAATATATCAAACTGGTCAGAATTTTAAATGAAAGAAAAATGTTTCCAGTACGCTCTAAAAATAGAAGACTTTTTTCCCCCCATTTTTGTCTATCAGGCATGAAAAGAACATGTGACTAAATTATTTTTCCCTTTAATTAGGAAACCTGAAACAGAAGCCATTTCCAGTGGCTAGCTGTGCCTTTAGTAGGTCATTACAGTCAATGACTTCTTAAGCAAGAGGCTATCCCTCTATGTAAATAGGTGGGGTTGTTTTTCTAAACACTCCTAAAAGCTTCTCGGGGCCCTGAGTGCCCCAACAGTCATTCCGTGAGCAGTCCCACATGGGACCTCCCCTCACACCTTCTGCCCAGGGGCCCGGGAGTCCCAGTTGAGCTCAGACACAAGCCTTCAGTCCCTGCTCGAGCTATGGTATTGGCATGCTGGTCTTCAGTTCTGTCTCCTGGATGGACCCTGGACCTGTGTTGTAGCCTTGTCTCCAGTCTCTGGCTCTATCTAACTCCTGCAGCTCCTGAGTTTTTCTCCTGGATGGACCCTGGGCCAGCCCAATAACCTCAGCTTCTCTGGACTCTCAGTGGATCCCCTTACCAACACCCTGCTTTGTCTGCTGTTTTGCGATGCTGCTAGTCTGTGTCTTGTCAGCACTGCAGTCACTTTCCTCGTAGCGCAAACACGCTCTTACTGCTGTTCCCTGACAAAACTACCCAATTATGGGGAAAAAAGTTGCATGTTTCTACTGCATCCTTGCTAAATCTACAAAACACCTCCACTGCTTCAGAAATGGAAGGAAAGGATTCAGGTACTCTGTTTTCAAAGAGAAAGTACTTGCTTCTGGAAAAAAGAGCACATGCCTGAAAACTAAAGACTGCATTATCAAAACAATTAGCCTTCTTTTTTTAAGAAGAAAAGAAAACTCTATATGAAGCTAACATTCCAAAAAAAGCCATAGGCAAATGCTTTTCTTTCCTCAGAATTGCTGTCTGCAAATAGCATTCAAGTAAAGTTACGTCACAGATTCTACTAGAGTTTTATAATATCAACACATCATCCTGAAGAAACAATCGCTATTCTGCAGTTACTTAAGCATATCTGAGAGCAGAATCTGTGCAGCTTACACTGAACATATGTGTTGGGAACACATAAAACCATTAAAGGCTTTTCTTTCAGCAGCCACTAAAAACCCAACATCTAGATATTTAGCTCTCCCACCGTACACTCCATTATAAATTTAATTTGAATCACAGTAACTGCAGGAATTGGATGCCAGCTGCTTTGTCTTAAAATTCTCTCACCTGAACTACCGGCACTGAAGAAATCTTGTGATAAATAATTGGAGCAAGGAGGCCATAACATTGTACTACAGACTGCAGGGTGTAACTCGCATCATTTAACCAATTGCTAAGTTCAATTGCCACAGTCATTCTTTCACATTCTGCTAATCTAGCAACCTGTAAAAAAGAAACACATTTTGATTCAAATACAAATTCTGTTGTTTTAAATCATTTGAGAGTGAAAAAAGACAGATGTTATTGCAGTTTAAAAAGCAGTGTAAGCGGCAAGTAAAAGTTTAAAAATGAATCTACATTGATACCTGTTAGAAGTATACAAACAAATGCAAAATTATTCACGATTCTAAAGGAAACAATTGTTCTTGACCTAATTGTGCCCTCTGAATTTGCCCATATAATTTACAAAGCCTGGTTAACAACCTCAGCCTGTGTGGAGTGGAAATTTCACATGCTAAGCTCTCAGAGGAAGTAAGGGGAGGATAACAATTCCTTCCTTCCCTTCCAGTTATCTGCTGAAGTCCTTGCATGTATGAGCAGATCCAGTAAAGTCACCGAGTAATTGACTGCTCACATTTTTATGAGACAAATACTTCAGCAAAGAGTGGAATAGGAATGTAATAATATGGGAGGCAAATCTTGACTATTCAATGTAAAAGAAAGTCCTTTGTGTCATTAACATGCCATTATACTATAAAAAAGTCTGAAATAAGATAAAAACTTAGTATATTAAAACCATGAAGCCCTGTTAGAACTTCAGTATTAATGAAAATATCTGTATTAAATAGCAGAAATATTTAAAACCAAAAATCCAAGGTGCAATTTAGTAGAACAAAAATAACAATGATTGAACTTCTTTCTTAAATTACAGTCCACCACCACTGAAGTCAAGGAAAATCCTTCCTCAGTTAGAATTGGTGGACTTTGGATTAGGCAAAAACTGATTCAGAAACATCTTTCCACCAGGATGCAAATTACCAACAGCAACTAAAATACTTCAGAAAGGAAGACCAGATGACTCACAGAAAATGAAGTATTCTGTAAACAGGCTTAGTACATTGCAACATTTATCTTGTGATGATGAAATAAAGCTGATCAAAAAGTAAAATCAAATCCAGTATATTATTTTAAGCCACACATACTTGGTCCTTATAAAGTATCTTGTTGGAACATACGGAATCACAGAAGAGTGCTCCTTCCATGACATTAATGTCACAGACAGCAAATATATTCCTTAGAAAGAGGTGCAAGGTAATAGGAGAAGTCCGAGACAGAGCTTCAAAACGTAACCTACAAAACAAAAAAGCACAGTAAAAGCATGTTAATGATGATTCAGATATCACATGCCTGAAATTGCATTATATTAAAATGCATTCTTTAATTTTAAAATTACAGAAAAAAAGGATTACTGTAGCTACTTCTGGAAAGAAGATTTATATGCAAAACTGAAAAAAAGCATTTAAAATTTCTAACAAAAAAATAAATAAAAGGGATAAGACTTCTTTTCAAATTGTTATCCACCTTCTACTATCCTAAAAGAGCTTTTCCTTAGTTGTTTCGTCCAATCCAGTGAAATTTACGTTGAACATTTTTAAAACTTGGGATGATAAAGCTTATCTATTTTAATGACTCCTTTTACACATTATTTTTCTGTATTCTGACAATGACGCATGCAGTTGTGAAGTCCATTACTAAGTGTTAGTAACAGACTCCTTTTCATCACTGATGTCTTGTATTACAAGTTTCAAAAGAATCTCTCTTCTGCTTGCTTTTTTGTTGGACTTTTTTTGCCTTCCCTGGGGGTAGGGGGCATTTGTCTTTGGTGGGTGGGGTTTTTTTAAATTATTATTTTATTGTTGTTACAGGAAAAATCCTATTATTTTGAAGTATAATAAATAAATTCCTCCTCCTCGATTGTATTTCCTAAAAGAGACTGAAACTCAAGAAGGAAGATCAAATAGACACATTCACATACTTGACATTACCAAGATACCAGCAGCGCTTCTGGCTGGAAACAGGTTTCCTTTCCTTCCAGCTCCCTCTACTGTACCGTTAAGTCCTATGCACTTTCAAGCTAGTCCATCTAATTTCTTAACTACCGATCAGTAAAACTGAAACCTCTTTATTTCAGGTCTGATACTGCAGCTTTGATAATATCTTCCATATTAAATGCGGGGGGGGGGGAGGGGGGGGGCGCGGAATTAGGCTTGGACATCATGTCAAAAAAGCAAAAACCCTGAAACTGCTTTGCACAGCTATTTAAAATTTTCTGTCTTCGTTTGATGTATCTGAAAGTAGCTTAATTCACATCATGTTATTTCTGCAGCTGTATGTATCGAGGTGGGGGGGGGGTGGGGGGGTGGGGGGAGGGGGAGGGGGAGTGGAAGGAGAAGAACTGATCAGGAAAAAATATTAGTGAAAAACAATTGCCAAAAAAACCCACAATGACCAGACTTGCATTCCTGCTTTGTTGCCTAGGCCAGTGATAGATTTAAAACATCCACATCATCATGAAATAGGATGTCTAGTGATTATCTGTGTGCATCAATGCAGTCCACAGGCTGCCTGTAAATCCCAAATGCTCTTATGGCACCTAACATCAAGACCTTTGGTAAATTTGTATGCCTAGTATCAGACACATGGTGGCACCTGAAGGACATACAAGAGACACACCAGTAGTCTGGCTGAGCCTCAAATAACAAGTATGCTTAGACACATTACTCTCTCCTACAGGATTCAGAGCACACACAAGGCTACATTATCTGCTTGCACCCAAACAGCACTGCCATGAAAAAAACACTGGCTCTGATGCAAGTGTATCAAAACAATCTGGAGAAAACGCTAGCTACGTTATGTCTTAGAATAGCTGATTACTGGTCATTCTGTCTGTAAAGTGGAAATGGAAGCATTCTGACAAAACTTTTAGGAAATCCCCCTAATATCTATTTCTTGAAACAAAGATCTTTATTTATTTCTTCTTTAATTCTTGAAACATTCAGGAACTATTAACACAACAGGCAATAAGGTTGCTTCTTGTCACCACGGTTTCAAGACTAAGCCAGTCTGTCAGACTGAAATGGAGATGAAAGAACTAGTCTAAAGAGAATTCCACACAAGTGAAGATGATGATTTGCATTCAGTTTTATTGGATGTTAATTCATTATCAAATTGTAAGCAGTTGACTAACATTTAAAACTATATTTTTATTACAGTATTTCATGTCCATTATTTCATACACATCTCTTTCTTTTATCTGGGAATTAATTAAGATTTCAATTGGTTTTGCATTTGGTTCTATTTAATTTCAGTGAATGTAACTGCAAAATTTTTAGCTGGGCTTTGTCATCATGAAAAACCTATAATATTATGGTTGAATATTTGAAATTTACTTACAAATTAATTAATTTTAAATATATCTCCTAAAGCACTTTAGTATATTCAAAGATTATTGGCAGATTATCTAGCCTCCACAAAACAAAATTAGCAAGAATTTACCCCTTTTGGGTGGTGTTCTTGACAACATTTTCACAATTTCTGAACTTTACTGCTCCCTTAATCGAAAGTCAAGAACCCAGTGCATATTACATATTTTGCATGTGAAAATGCATCACACTGAATTAATAGCCACTTCATAAATGTTTTCCAATTATCTTAAGAAAACAATCATTATAAAGAATTAGGTATGTAAATGTTAGCAGTTCCATATATAATAAAAATCCTCTGCTAATTATAAAACACTACATTTTTATAACACATTTCACACCTTTTTTTTTCCAGAATGTTTTTCATATCACAAGTCTGAACAAAATTTCACAACCTGGTACTCTTCAAAATAAAATGTGCACATCTATAATTAACTGTTACTTTGTTTTTGCCAGTTACCTGTTTTCAGATATAGTCAAATTACTGCTTGCAGAAATAACAGTTGCATTGGCAGGCAGTGGAGAAGAATTTGAAACAAAATAATCCCACATTGGTGAAAATGCTTCTCTGGCTAATGTATAGTTGCCAGTCTGATAGGCCACCTACAAAAAAACCCAAAAAAAACCAACAACAAAAAATTTACCAGGTTTCCATGTTCATCAAATAACCAAGACAAACATGATTATGGTACAAAGAAAAGTTTTAAAACTCTCCCCCAACATGTATATTTACAATTTCTGTAAGAATATTCTAACATATTTGAATAAAACAAATGTAGTAGCAATCTGATTCTACTAGTATTAGTTTGCCTTCAGAATTAGCATCAGAGAAGGCAGAAGAGTTTCTTGACTGTTAACCAAGGATCTAGCAGCCCTTTGTGGAATAATTTACAGGTATCGTACTGCAGTTTTTGAAGGCATATTGTTTCATCTAGGTTCATTTTACTAATACTGCAGAATGCCCTACTGCTCTGGATAACAAGATATAGATGGAGCTACACACAAATAGGTATAAATTCATGTGGATATCCCTTACTCTGGAATATTTTAGAAAATTTTCTAACTGTTGCCCATTATCTAATTTACAGGACTAGACAATTTGACTTTTTTCCATGCCACAATCTGTTTTAAATTTTCTTTTTAAGAATACCAAAAATTATGATAAAGGTCTGACAGAGCCTTTGTAGTTTTCCACAAGACACTACAAAAATAATTTCAATATAAAAATGGTTGGATTTGATACCTGTCAAGTTCAATCACATTTTTCATCCCATACTGTAATGACTAATAAGATGATTTCCAGCACTTGGTTTCAATCAGAAAAATGAAATAATAAATTATAAAACAGAAGAAAGAACCTAAATGCAGACTGAAAAACAGGAACAGGAATAAAAAAAAACTAGCTAAGAGACATCTTTTCCCTTAAACTGGAATTTCCAGTAATTTTGAATTAAGAATTGAGTTACTCAAATATACCATTTGTTATGTTACAATTGTGATTTGTGCTTGTCAAGCTTTTGGCAAGAAAATCTTGAGGTTTTACCAGAAGTTTTAGAGCTACCAGTGAAAACAAATAATTACAAGCAAATTAAATTATGTGTTTATTATTCAAGACTCTAATCCTACCTCAGTGAGATAGGCTCGAACAGTAGTAGCAGAAAGAGGTGGATAAGCAAGGATTGGCTTAGTTGTTTCCCCAATGGCATCACCAATAAGTTTTCCATCAGAAGAATATGCTGCGACTGCAAATACGTATTTCTCATTGGGATCTAAGCCTTGTATTTCCAAGAGGCTTTTCCCATCAGCTGGTATCTATCAATAAAAATATTTTCCACTTACACCCACTATACATATCAAAAACAAATCTCAAACTCTAAACTTTTACTGTTCAATAAATTATTTAATGGTGTTGGATACAATCAAAGTACAACCTAGATTAACAGACACGTCATGTTTCCACATGGTATTAGGTTCTTGAAGACAATGAGAAAACAATGAAATGACAGGGGAAAAAATGTATCAGCTTTCTCTGGAATGCAGTTGAGTATACAGAGCACATAACCTAAGAGTACAGTTAAGTACCAGGACCTGGAGTTTCTCTAAGACATTTTTGTCCATTTCTATATTCACACCATGAGTGCACGTGCTTGCAGTCATTGAGCTGGAAACATTCTAGCCCTGAGTTGTGCTTCCTGAGAAAGAGCATATGGCTCTCCTCCACACATGCCACATGCATGTATTAGATATGGGCAGAGGATGTCTCGGGTCCTCTCAGCATCATTAAAAGGACTTTGAAGTTTGTGAAACAAACAACATATTTTCAAGATCTTCTCTTCATTTTTCCTTCAAGTAATTGTCCACCTGCACTTTAACATTGCGACTCGCTCCTAACAGGCTTTTCCACCTTCCTCTCCATAACCAAAGTTTTATGGTCTTGAAGCAACGAACAACTGACACAGTGACTGAAGCACAACATGAGAAATGAGACCATCCGAATGTAGCATCAACACAGTGCTCTTATACAAATACTGTCTGGCCTTCATTAGGAGACCTCTGAACAACAGAAATCCCATCAAATGCTGGGGGTGAATCCTGAACCATTGGACCAGAAATTAGTGTAAGACAGTCTGTAGTATCCCTTTAGAGCAAGCTTTTCTCATGTTGCAAGTTGATAGATCATTACACCACCAAAAATTCTAAACCTTTTCCATGAAGCAGGTAGATAGTGACTTTGTCTGCAGATCAGCATTTCGCAAAAGCATATCCTAAAGCAACAAGAAGTTCCACTGCTAAGGCATATGGGTTAACCTCAGGTCTGTGCACCTCTAGTGCCTGCCAGAGCTAAGACAGTCAGTGGCTTGGATGGATTGCAGCAAGTTCAAAGAAAGAACAGCTAGCAGTGAAGTAAAAGTCTCAAATGAAATACTTAATTCACCTGGAGCAGTACAGAATACTGAAACTAGCTCACTGGACATCGCAGGAAGCTTGATTCTCTGGATTTGATAACAATAATATAGACAATAACATCAAAACCTCTATTGCCAGTAGCTACACACACCTTCTCTTTTTATACACTTTCCTTTTTGGGGAGGGTATAGGGCAACAGGCACAAAGGGAATGATTTCCCCTCCATCACCAAATACAAGTCTGTAAACGTTAGTATAGAGCTTGGTCACAAAACCAGGAAAGCTTGAAACATTAGGCAAAAGAGGTCGAGATCATTCTTCTGCAACACCGCAAAACAGAGACCTGCCCTGCAAAGAACAGAACTCTTCAAGAAGATTTCCAGATATAAAAATGATCACTCAGGTCTGAGACAACAGTCAAATTTGCTGAAGCAAATATGATGTGCTGAAGCTTTTTTGTCCCATTCTTTGAACTCAAAATTAAGAGTATTTGGATGATGGATCACGGTCGTCATTCAGGTGGACAATGCAACAGCATGCAAAAGCAAGTGTAAACCAGAACTCTCTCAGTCTATGCAAGAACATCAAAGTGTAATCTAAAGGAAAAAAACTACACTAACACAAAACAAAAAATGCAAAACAAATTAAGAAAATAAACATCAAATTGCAATGAAGAAGTAATGTAAAAGAGCACTGACAGTCAGATGATCAGTCATAAGTAATCAAAGTTTTGTGGGATGATTTGTCACACCACATGTTCACAGCACCAAAGGGAAAGAGCATGAACCTAGAAGTTCAATCATGTCTGAACACAAAGGTTATTGAAGAAGTTATATCATCATGTTGCCAGAATTAAGTAAGCCAAGGCCTTGTTAAGAAGAAATAGCCAATAGAAGTTATACAATTAAGAAAAATTTTTTACCTGTTTAGAATTTCTCTTTTTTTGAATCCCTGGAAACAGAAGTGTCTAGGGTACGCTCTATAAATACATTATATACTTTATCTTCCTTCTGTATTTCTTAGATGTCACTCAAAAAACAGAGTTATAACAGATGGGACAAAGACTTGTCTAATATGAAGGTTTTGTATCATTTAATTCACTATCCTGAACAGGTTCCTAGAACTTTTTTTTTTGTTTTGGTATCCCTTCAGCCTAGCAAAATTTCAATTGCTTAAAATAGAAATCAAAAGGTTTGTCAAAGGATTGGCCAGTTACCTGATTAAAAAAAGATGTTAGATGTATACATTTAGAAAGCTGGGGTTTTTTTAAAAGAAGAGAGAATGATCTAAAGGAGTTTTACCTCTGTCTTACCTCTTCTCCTGCATTTGGAAGTTTATTGTGTTTTAACCTTACTTTCATATTACTTCCTCCTGCTACAGAGCCCAAAATACTGTACCATGAAACCTTTGAAGAAAATGAGAACAAAATTAGTTGATATATAACAGTATTTCTAACTTTTGCCTAATGTAGAATTAACTAGTTTTGTGAAAACAGTCTCTGTGGAAAAAAAAAAAAAACAACAAACCAACCTTAGTTATAAAAATGTATAGTCTAACTGCACTAGAAACATTAATTAATTGATTTAGCTGGAGAACTAGATATACTAAAATAGCAATAAAAGCAAATGATTCTTCATTATTCTATCTCCTACATTGACTTACCCTGTACCTCAAACTTATCCCAAAACATAAACTCTATAGGCCATCCTGTAGATTTAAAGTCATCTCAATCTATTATGTGATCCTTGCCAACAGTACCCTTCTAAAGCTGACATGTTCTGATTCAGTACACTACTTGAGGAAAGATCCTTAAAATCAGGCAACAAAAACACAAATATGAAGTAATGCAGTAATATCTTCTAAACAAGCCATGTTCTTATTTTCTATTTAAATCCATTTATTTGTTTAATACTCTCAAGCTGCTGATAATCTCATTGAGCATATTATCTATACTTCTTAATATATTTAACCAAGGAGGAACATGAGTATGCAGTCCTGAATCAGTGCTTGGTTGTGTCCAGTGAGATCAAACATGGGAACTAATTTTGATTTCATCTCTGTAGAACTGGGCAGATGATTTCAGTAAGTTATGCATCTGATGAAGTTCTAAAAACTGTACTATTTACTTTCAGTAGACATTTAAATAGACCTGAGGTTTTGCAGGTGAGGTCATTTTTTAACATTAAACAAATGTTAATTTTTCTTGTATAATACACATGATTTGCCTTGCAATGAGTTCTGTTTTTCAGAAAGAGATACTGAAATAGAGGTGGTTATTTTCAGGAAATGAGCAACTTTAAGATCGGGAAGTTTTAGAGATTGACTTCTAGTACAAGAACTATATACGTCTAATTAAATCCTTAGTATCCATTTCCAGTTAGTAAGTTCTTCGATAAAAATGCCTTTCACATCTGCTCAACAGAGTATCTGGGCTTAAATTATAAGACTAATAATCATGTTGCGCCATCTAGTGGCCCACTGTTTTACATTCACTCCCCTGTATCGAACAAAAAGAAGTGTTAACAGATGAGCTACCAGACTTTAAAGAGTTATTTTTTTTATTTTATGTTCATTAGGAATAAAAAGGAAAAACTTTTCCAAATTCATTTCTTTGAAATTAACTAATCGAAGTGAAATAAAACTGCAAGTTATAAAACAATTGTTCACAGAAAAATTCTTACCACTATTTAGTAAGATTTGAGTTCCTACTGGTTTTATACACATTGTTAATTTGAAGAAGTTTGCTAAATCATTATGAAAATTTGTCTCTTTAGAAAACTGTGGCTAGTGAGTTTTTCATACTTCAACCAGTTTGAACCCTTTCTGGACTATGAAGGAGAATAAGGTGATTTGGAACAGTCAGCAAGGATTTACCCAGGGCAAAACATGGCTCATCATCATGATTGGCCTCTGTGACAAAATTACTTGATTTGCAGAGGAGGGGAGAGGAGTAGATGTCATTTATCTTGACCTTAGAAAGGCTTTTTTTTTTTCAGCACTGTCTCCCAGTAGTCTTACATCCAAGTTAGGATGATACAGTATGGGGGTGTGAACAGATAAACGGGTAAAACAATGGTTGGAAGGTCAGGCTCAGAGACTAGTTGTTAATGGTTCATACTCTACCTGGAGGGTGGTAACAAGTGGACTACTGTAGGGGACTATCCTGTTCAATATCTTTAGCAATAACCCGAGGGAAAAAGTGAGCACTAGATTTGAAGATGATGCCAAATTGAGGGAAAAAATCGATATCACTGAGGGCAGGATTGCTATTCAGAGGCACCCAGAGAGCCCAGAGGAATGCACGACAGGAACCTCATGAAATTTAACAAGGACAGGACAAATGCAAAGTTTTACACCTGGGAAGGAAGAATCCCTTGCAAGGATATAGGCTGGGGACTGATGGGCTGGGAAACAGCACTTAAATGATCTGGGGGACATGTTAGACAGCAAGCTGAGCATAAGCCAGTGGTGTGCCACGGCAGCAAAGCAGCCTGAAAGCATCTTGAACTGTACTGACAGACATACAGTTAGGAGACTGAGGAATGTGATTATCCCCCTCTGCTCAGCACTCATTAGACTACATCTAGATACCACGGCCAGTTTCACTCCTGTCCCCATCATTCTAACAAGAAATGTTGAACAACCAGAGCAACCAGAGTCATTACAGCAAAGGACCACCATGATGGAGCACTAGCACTTTGAGAAAAGGCTGAGCAAGAAGGGCTTATTCTTCCTGGAGAAGAGGTAGCTTCAGGGGACCTACCAGGAGCCCTTGAGTGCCTGCAAGCAAGTGATGAAGAAGATGTAGCCAGGCTTTTCCCAGTAGTGCATGGTAAGGGTACAAAAAACAATAGACCTAAATTGAAGCAAGAAAGATTCCAACTGTACATAAGGATAAATGTTTTCTCCATGAACAGGTTGTCCAGAGAAGCTGTTCAGTCTCTGCCCTTGGAGGTTTTTAGAGGTGACTGGATAATGCCCTAAGCAACCTGGTCTAATCTCACAGCCAACCCTACTTTGAGCAGAAGGTGGGACTAGAGACCTCTCCTAAACCCCTTTATGATCTGAATAGTTCTGTGATTCTACATGTCCAACAGAAGGCCGCTTTTTCCACCTGAATTATGGCACTTCAGCACTTCATTAACAGAGACTTACTTCAGTGTGGTACTTTCTTGCATCACATGATGCAACAGCTTCACATGTCTTTAGAAGGTAACTAGGAGTATGTCAGACTAAAAGTGAAAGAATGAGATTTTGACAAGTAGAATAAGTGTTATATGACAGAAGCACCAAGGAACATGATGCATGAGATTAAGAAATTTTCATGCAAATGTGAAGATCAAAACAGTGAGTCACAACTGACTCACAGAGCATGGGGGGAACAACACAAGTCAGAATCACATAATCTTCTCAAGAACAACAAAACAAACTGTGATGGTATTAGCACTGTTGAAACAACTTTTTCTCTCTCATGTATTGTTTAGTTATTTCTTATGCAGTCATCATGAAAAACATTACCTGAACATCTGAAGAGAATGGGGCTGGTTTAAAAGTCATGGAGCAATGTGATCTAGAAAGTAATAGTGGAGGAGGAGGAGTTCTGCTTTTTTTCTTGCTGTTCATAGTTTCTTTGAGACTATGATACAACGCTCTTTGTTCAGCTTCAACTTGCTCAATTAAAGTTAGTGCTTCCTATGATTTAAATTAAAACAAAAGGAGAAAACTTTTAAAACATAACAATCAGATAGATTTAACACTTTTACACAGTTTTCAAAATGATCATTAAAAAATCCACTGCTATGTAGAAAACATTTCTAGATTTTCATATCATCTTACATCCTAAATCAGGTTGAATGGTACTTTGTGTAAGCCTTACATATACTGATTAATTTCACAATGTACAATAAAGAGAATGCAGGGTTGCATATGAAAGAGGCAGGGCTGATGCATATCCAGTTTTGGAAGAACCTATAGGAAAAAAGAAAGTGACCACACATAATGTTAATTAGCAATTAGTGTCAACCAGTGATTAGCTCCGACAAGAAACAAAAAAGATACCAGCTCTTATTTAGGAGAGAGCTGGAGACCTAATCCCTGGACTTTCTGAAGGAGCTGTGGAAGTGATTAGACTGATTTTCTGTACTCCAGAAATTGAGGAAATAAATACAGTCCAGAAATAAAGAAAATGGAGGAGAGTGCAGGCCCAGAAAAGTAGGGCTAAGACACTTCCCTTGGTTAGCTGAAGAAAGCTGAGAGCTGACTAACAGTCTAATAAATGTCTTCCAAAAATGTGGAGGCCTCCTGCACATAGTGATTATGTGGACATTTGGTTGGAGATCAGGGTACGTTTTTTTCTTACTGGACAGAATGGCAAATTGATAGGTTTCTTTACTTTGTTTGCATTGTCAGGATAAGGGAAACTTAACTTGGAAATTTAATACTAAGAACTTAGTACTTTTAAATCTTTATTTGTGGGAGCTGTGCAGTGCAAACCAAAATGAAAAAAGACAGCTCCCAGAGATGAAGAGATCAAGGATGCCTTGGAGAAATTACATTCTTCGGGGAGAAGATAGATCACACATTTCTACAACCAGGGTTTTTATTTTAAGCCTTTTAGTACCATACACTGGACCAAGGATTTAGGCTGAACTGAGTCTGAAAAATAAACTGAGAAAGAAAATCTGAAGTTATTGGTTATTCAGTGACAATCCTATAATCTTGCACCTTAACAATTCCTTGTTTCTGTCCTCATACATTTATAAGGCTATAAGAACAACCATACCAGGTCAGACCACAGATTGAATAAGCCTTGTACCTCATGTCCAAAAATGACCAAAAAACCAGCCATAGATTTACAGTGAAATGGGGAGTTAAGATTTAATAGAGCCTTAATCACATCACATAGCTAATCATTTGCACAGCCCCTCACTTCACTCAACTTCCTGCCCCTTTACATTAAGGTTGTATCCACCCTAGTAATAAATGTTTAAGGAAGGATATAAGTAAAAAAGCAAGATATGGACTGACTCTTTCCCTCACACAACCATTCAGCTTTTGCAATTGATAATTAAGAAACTTCATTGCTTCTTCAAAAATTTTACTTCTTTATGGTAAGCTGTACTGTGATATGTATATGATGTGATGGGTACACAGTAGCTAAAGCAGTTAAGCAGTGTGACACATTTGAGTATACACATGACTCAGAAGCTGCCTTGTGGTTTACTGCATGAGAAAAGGTTATTTCTATGTTTTCCAAACAAATAAACCACTTTCCTATTTTGCAGTGTAATAAAAAACAGATTTATCTCATATTGTGCTGAGTACAGTAGAAAAGACTGGAAGGTATGAGCAGTTCTATATAGACGTCTTGGATGGTCTACGATACAAAAGGCAAAATCCTCTACAGAGAAGCATGAAAATAAAGGTATGGTTTTGCTATTCATGAAGTGAGCACCATCCACCACAAGGAGGAAAATTAATTGAGCATATAATTACATATTTCATCATAGCACAAATATCAAAGAAAATCATGCAAACTTTGTCCAGGCAAAGTTAATTCTGGCATTTTCTGGCAACTGGCTCCAAATATATTATATTTTTTTACCTACATGTTTCTCAGTGAAAAGTGCACAGAAGTAAAATATACTGAAGTTCACTACAAGGCCTTTGCAAATGTTTGTTTGCGATAACCACATATTTCTTGGGAATTGCTTGTAAAGCCTCACTGGTGACTAGTTACAAATTTCATATCATATCACTACATCTTCTATTCATAAATTCCATATATTTTACAAATATATGAGAGAGACTTTTAGTGTATATCTATCTGGTTTTTGCATTCTTCTGACATAAAAGATATGTGTGTTAATTATCCTGCTCCCAAATTTGTAGTACTTAAAAGAAAAACACTATCTAGCAACTTCTTGTTTAAAATACTTTTTCATATATTATATAGTAGAACTTGCAGATTCTGTTATCTGTTGTACAGGCTATAAATAAATTTTATGCCCCACTGATGAGAAGGCAATTTTCATGGAGAGATGCTGGTACAAAGCTCAACGGAAAGACTTCCACTGATTTCAAAAGACTTCGAAATGACCCCATGAAGAATTGACTTTCAGCCTCAGTAAATTCCAAAATCTCCAACTTCTAAACTGTTTATTTAACATTAATAAAATAAAGTCCATGTCATCATCACTGAAGTAATCTAAGACAGCTTATAGATCTTGGAAAAAGAAGGATGTTGAAGGTTGCAATGGGGAGAAGGAAACCTGCCTGATATTTTGGCAGGGTATAGGTTCATAATTGCAAAGTCTAGGTGGTTAAGTGTAGAAAGAAAGATGGTATCTTCTTTCATGTTTCCTGCAATCTGCGTGTGTGCACAGAATTTGGGGATGTGCTCTTTCCTTACTTTAAGTCACTTCATTCTTTCACCATAATGAAACTTCTCAGGGAAATTTTGACAACAGAAGTTAAAAACACCCATTGTCCCTCGAGTTCCTTCCATTTTTCTTCTTTTTATAAGAAGGAGTAATCAAAGTCATAATAATACAGGACATGAAAAACTGTAATAATGATAAAGAATTTCTACTATAAGATATTATTTTATTACCTCCAGTAGCTGCCTTTGGGAAGAAGTGGTTAACTCTTTAGGGAACTTCTGTGCAGCCTTTTGCATCAAAAATATTGCTTTGGATAGCTTATTCTTTTTTATTTTTCCCATTATAAATGCCTCTGTAAAACAGATATTTTAAGACATTTATAAAACAGCAGCAGTAATTTATTATACTTCTAAAATCTTATAATAAGCCTTACCTGTTAAATAACAGAAATCTTTAATATTCTTCACATGAGACTTGCTAGATTTAAGACTTTCATCATCCTTTTGAGCACCTATGTGGGAAGGAAATCTTGAGTTACTCATTCTAATAGTGGTACTGAGAAAATTTCAGTAAGGGGGGTTAATATGTAGTTTTGTAGTAAAGTTCTGCTCCATCTCATGTTCTTTTGTTTGGTTCATGCCACAAAGAATATTCCACCCTCATGCTTTAACATCTTTAGTAGCTATACTAACATCACAGGAAAAGAGTAATCTTGTTTGATTTTAAGGAGCAGTGCACAGGGGAACTCTGCAGTGTCAAACTCAT
Source organism: Falco peregrinus (assembly GCF_023634155.1). NCBI lineage: Eukaryota > Metazoa > Chordata > Aves > Falconiformes > Falconidae > Falco > Falco peregrinus. The sequence continues at coordinate 47,814,586 of NC_073726.1, forward strand.
ACTAGCTTTTACTTTAAAAAAAAAAAAACAAGAATGGGAGACCAAGTAGAGTTTTTCCAGACAGCATTTGGCAAGTGCGGGATATCTGCGGACTGTAGAAATCTGGATTACAAAGAGCACTGAATAAAATACTCATCATTCTCTAGAAAGAAAATTAGAATTACAGGGGAAAAAAATACTGTAGAGCATCCCCCAGTTCTCCCTTACTGATACTGTTAATATTATAAACACCCCCAAAAAAAACTGTCTAGGAATCCAATCCAGTACTTGTTAGCAAAGTTTAACTTACATCGGTTGAGTAGACGTTAGAGATTCATATCATGCAGTAAATCTAAATTCTGCAAATTCAATACATTATTTCAATCTGTAGGTGGCATACAAACTGCCCAACATCAGCTCCTCTTCAGAAAGTAGGTACTCCTTTATTTCTTAGTATTACATCATATGTTAACAGAGAACTCTAATCAAGATATGAAGATCATTTAGCTTTACTGAAACCTACCTTTTATCATTTTAAGAAGTTTCACAGCTACTCGATGCTGGGCCTGAATAAGCTCCAAATGTAAATCCATTAAAAAAACATCACCTGTTCCTGTGTTATCATTACCACATCCCAAAAGGGAATTCAAATCCTGATCATTTGAGTCCACCTAATAAATAGGAAATGGCAATTAAGCAAACACAAACTTTTATGACTTAGCTTACTGCATTTATCTTGATATTGATACTATTATTTCAGTAAATTGACAAAACACTGAAATTTCTCATATCTATGTAATATGCAGTCATTCAAGAAAACATGAAAAGGAGAATGACTAGACAGAGAAAGCACAGAAAATGGACAGAGAAAACTAGACAAATCCTGAGAATCAATAGGAAACTAAATTAATAATAAATACGCAACTGCAGAAAAATATGTTCTATTGTGTTGCCAGTCCACAAAAAAAAGATCATATTGGTGTAGAATGATAATATTTAGAAAATCTGATCTCCCTTCAACAGGAAAAAATGTTAATAATAAACTGTTGCAAGCAATGAATATGAAAAGGATTTCTGCTTTTATTTTATAGGAGAAAGTTATAAATTATAATTATTTCCAGAAGAAAATAGCAAAGAAATCCTAAAGAGTTACTGAAAGAGAGAAATGCTGTTTCTGCTACACAAAGATTTATTTCTTCTGTTCTCCTCTTACATGAGGCAGGAAGATGAGGCGCATTTGATAATGCTAAGATTTCTAAGTATGAAGAAAATATGAGGTTTGTGTCATCAAAATCCAATATATTATTTATAAATTTTGATGCAGTGTAGCTTTTTGTAAACTTTACCATTGTACAGCAGTTGTCAAATATCGACTTTCCATCTGGTAGAAGGGTCATTAAGCGAGATGTGTTCATTCCATTAATTGCTTTTTCAAGACTTTCATAAGCAACTTGTAATTGTTCTGTAGGACTTTTCTGAAATGAAAACACATAGAAACATGCTTTATTAAATAACAGCATTAAAAGCTATAATATGGACTATCAAAAGTAAAGTGCTATTATTTTCAGCTGTTGCAGTTTAAACTCTGTCAAATAGTCTTTACATAGGCACTGCTCCCCATGCTTTCATATTGACATACTAATGTCAATGTTTTCAATTTCAAGTAATTTTAATTAATTTAGGACTGATATTCCCTCAGCTGTCAAAGAAACATTTTACTAACTCAAAGAGTTAGCTTACAGCAGAATGAAACTGCAGTTAGAAAATTAAGTTGATGAACACAGCATTTTTCACACTTTTCAAATGTTCCATTAAATGCTGTTAAGAAAATACTGATTTTTTTGAAAACACCACCCTTAAGTAGTTTGTCATTGAATCAAAGTTTCACCATGGGGGTAAGTATTAAGACATATCATTGACAAAATTCCTGAATCCTCAGACTAATGTTTGCCTTCTTAATGTGCTTTATTAAGTAATTTTGAACTATTTTGTTGGACACTTCTGCAAAGTGCTAAGCACTGAACACACTGAACAAAGCAAAGAAACTCAGGATCTTCCATCTATTCCACATTACCCTTATAGAAACAAACAAGCAAAACCACAACTCAAAATATTTTCCTAAATTAAGCAAGGACTGAAGTTTGTATGACCTTTAAAAAATGCATTATTAAACCATTTAAAGCTGGTACTACACATCAGCATAAAAAAGTGTACGGCAGAAATTAGTATGTTCATACTGTAAAAAAATTTTCAAATAAAACTTCTTCCATATCACAGATTACTAAAAAAGACTATAGAAAAATTTTCAGATTTTATTTCATTTGGAAAAATATCTTTGCTTTTCTCCTCTGCTCTAGCATGATTGTATGAAACATTTCAGCTTTATAAAACTAAATACAAAATTGTATTAAAAGCTTCAAGGAGAAATAACTGTTCTTATGCTATTCAAAAACACTGTATTAATGAAAATTAATTAGATGTTACCATCAGTATTTCAGGCATATCAGAGGTTTCATCTTGCAAGAGAGAGGCACTTCTTTTTCCTTTTTTATAGGAGGAAAATCAGAAAGTGAAAATGAAATATACTCAGAAAATTTTAGTACCATTTGATTAGCTCTGCTACTTCCTCAAGAGTCTGGACATAACTCAGTTCTTCAGTACTTGACTATGAGATAATTACATTGCTTCTTGAAAAGCTTTTAGGGGTTTAAACACAATAGCTACATATGTACAATTATACTAATTCAGTATATGCTTATCCAATAATGTAATATTTTTAAATGTATCCTATATTTCATAGCAGCATTATATCTAAGCCAGTGAAACTTGGACCCATTTCATAGTTCCTTAACATTGTTGTAGCATTCATATAAATTTTCCATTTTAAAATCAATTCACATATATGTGTTATCTTATTCACAGCAGTTTGCATGCTAATTTAACTTACAAGAGGATTTTTAAATAAATGAGGTCATATTCTTGTGATACATACTATTTCAATTTAATATTTCTTGAAAGGGGATTATCACTTTTTAAAGTTCATTTGGATTGTTTAAATTGTCTTCATTTATCAAGAATGCATCCAGAATTTTGTTTTCCTTTCCAAAACAAGAGGAAGCAGATTCTTTGTTCTTGGTTACCACCCCCTAGCCTGTCAAAATTGTATTTCTTTGCTGAAATAGATTCATTTTTTGCCCTTTCAGAGGGACAACCTTCCAGTCACTCCTGTACTCCTTATGCCACTTTAGCCTCTTTATTTCTGCTTTTTCACTGTCTCTATCTCATAAATAAGAAAATCTATATTCACTAAGCATTCAGTAAAGACGCTTCTCAGCATAAATGTGTACTTGACTGGCTATTTATTAGCCTGTGTTCACCAATGGTTCCTATCTATTCAGCCTTTTTTCCTCCAAAAAGATACATTTAAACTGAATGAAAAAGAATAGCAGTGATGCTACAATGAGGATTCATCCATTTTCCATCGGAATAGTATGATTTTCAAAACATCACAGAAAACAATACCTTCTCTACCTTTATAATGAATAGTAGTGTTCCAAGATTTTCTTACTTTGAAGAGAGTAAAAGGTATTGTCATTCTCTTCTGTTCATAGATATGCTGTAAAAGGGTCCTTAAAATCTACTCTTTAATTACTGCAAAACATTTATGAGAACTATGATTCATATTCCAAGATACTACATCCACAACAACAGAGAACTTCTTTTAAAAATATGTCTAAATATTCCTATTTTACAGCATTAGTCAGCTTTTGGAAGGAAATTTGTTTAATGTGATGGTGGTTGCATTATATCCCAATGATGTCAGCCAAGTTAAGTTAAATTTCAAAGACAATAGAATTCCTACACAAAAATCAAGACTTGTGTAGACTAGAGATCCAAATTAATGACCCAAATAAAGCAAAAGCTTCAGTATGACCTCAGTATTTCCCTCTTCTGTTTGGCCTGCCACTAGTCAACCAGCACCTGAATGCTCCAAATGAGCCACAGTACATACTGCCTTCTGCCTAGCCAATATTCAGAGAACATACAAGTGATCTGAGGCTGCCCCAAAGAGGTGAAGAGACATGTAGAAGACTTCTGGGGAGGGTGAGTCATAAGAGATATGATTTAAAATGGGGTCACTTTGGTAGAACTGGAAATGTAAGGAAGTAAGGCATAAATCCTTTGAAAACCAGGTTTCATTAGCTCCAATTATGGATGAAATTGTGTCTACAAAAAACTATTCTACTCTCTATGAAGTCTTTACAATAATTTTTTAATATGTATATTTGTCAAAGTTTTCAACTCAGAAAAGTTCCAATCTTGAAAGAAAACTAAATTTGTGTTGAAAGCTTTACCTGTTTTTTTCATAGATTTACTTGTAGAATCAGCTATGTTTTCCAATATTGCAGTTAGATGTAAGGTTATCTCTGCAAGCATTACAACATTAGTGTCTGCTATGTTGCTTTTCTGAATTACTTCATTTATTATCCAGAGTACTTGAACCCACTAAAAATGAGGGAAGGAAAAAGAAAAAGAATGAAGACAGAGTTAAAAGAAATTTTTGGAAGATATTTATGTATTGCAGAGGTAGATAGGAGTTTGCAGTCAAAATTGTTTAAAAAGATTCACAAACATGGACACAACTCCCTTCCTGGAATTGGCTTCTTTTTTTGAATGCCACCAGCCTAAGATGCTGAATTTATGCTGCTCCAAAGCTCCTATTTCTTCAGATAGCAGACTTTTTTTATTTTAGAATAGTATTATTTTTTATTATTTTAGAAAGGTTTATGATTGTTCTACGGGCACAACTTTCATATCTTGTCATAGTGCGGTAAGCCTTCCAGCAGATTTGGTCATTTGCCTCTCATTTATCCCCATATCTTCCCACTTAAACAGTGTAAGATGTGTGAATGCTGCTGTTGTACACACAAGGAAAGTAACTGCAAAGTAACCTTCTGGTGAATCTCTGAACAATTTTACTATAGGGATCACAATACAAAATTAACTCCTCCAGAACTGCTTGGTTAGCATCAACTGGCAGCCCAGAGAAACTAGCGTAAATTACCCTTCGGAAGACTGCATTCACCAAGAGCCTCTCAGCCTCAGGGAAAGTTCAAGGTAAGGCTGTGGCTCCATCCAGTAAGCCAAATACTATTGAACCCCATCTCCCTTCTGTTAAGCTTTTTTCAAGGTTTTTGCCACTTTGTTCAACTAATCTAGGGAACTTTCTTGAAATATATTGATATTTTCCACCACAACACACCAAATGCTTCTATTACATCATGCCTGAATACTTTCACTATTTTAGCTTCTTTCCACTATGGCCCACTGGCAGGGAACGCGTTACTTTACAGAGAAAAGCTAAGAGGTATTTTGATACTGGCATATGGGAGCACAGTGTGTTCAAAGTGTATCTACAATTCATATTTTCAGTGAAGACTTATCTGCATTTTACCATATGAAAAAGTACTTAGACTGGACACTAAAATTTTATCTTGGCTTTAGTAAAGCAGGCTACATTCATATTAAAATAAATACATTATAATAAAGGAGTACTTGGTAAGCTTTGTATTTGTGGACATATTTTAAGTAGTCACTTCCACTCATTTGGATTTGCTGCAGTCCCGTTTTACACTTCTGCCACAAAAACATTATCACATCAACAAGTATTTCTTCGTCAGGTTGGATATTCTGGGAAGAAAAAGAAGATATAATTGTAGAAACAGGTATGTATATACTCTCAAAACAGTCAGTACATAAACAGTTTTGAAATTTCTCAAAATAAGTAAATAAACCATTATCATATTTAAATGTCTTATAAGGGATAACAACATTTTGAAAACTTAGGAAATATTTTTTAAAACATAATTTCTGGTAGACCACCCAAGCTTTTCTTCTCCCAACAATACAAGTGGTTTAAGAGGTATCATTTTTTTTCTTTTTCTTTTTTTTTTTTTTATTTTCAAGCTCTTAAAAGTAACACAGATGAGGAAAGCAGTGAGATGAAAATTACATCGGAGAGACAAGCAAATTAACTATCTGCAAATTGTTACAACAGTCAATACATTCTGGGGAAACTAAGTAATGCAATTTAACAGCTTTATTTTTTTATTGAAGTATTTAAATATTTGCAGAAGATCTAAATTAGTAGGTTACATTTTGCATTGACAGAGTACTTCCATGGATTATTGGTGCATCTCAGATAAGGGAGTAGTGAAAAACAGCTTAAACAACTAGAAAAAATGTTGGAGTGCAATATCTAACAACTGAAAGAAATGTTAAAACACATCTATAGCTAGTGAAGAAAAAAAATCAAAACTCTATTAAATAAAATTCTTAATTAACACATTTTAAAAGTCCATAGAGTCCATCTGCGCTGTGTTAAACACATTCTGAACAGTGATTAAGGTTTAGTACACATCTTTATTGTCATTTATACCAGAGTTAGATGAGTACCTCAGGTGCAATGAAACTCAGGCCTGCTATATCCACACTATCTGTCCATTCATACAGGTACGAGTGTAAGATTTCAGGGATATGATATTGATATTGATATTGAGAAGAGAGGGGAGAAAAGGACTGAAAAAGAAGTAAATCAAGATTACTTTTGCCACTTGTTTGGTGGCAACAAACTGTTAGATTGGCTCAGCTGTATCAGGTAACTTCACCATCAGTGAATTCTCTGTTAATCAGAGGAGAATTTGTCTTTCTTCCCTGGACAGATTAGGTACCAAGGAGATTTGTGGGAAAGTGTAAAAGAACCAGAAGAGTTTAAATCCAGGTAACCTGTCTCTATGATAGAGTGGTCATGTAAAAAACCTGACAAATCATGCTCTCTAAAGGTATAACTTATCTCACAGGCAAAGTATATTGACTGAAAATATTACACTAAATCTAGAAACGTGTGTCTCCAGTTAACCTCAAATTGGAGCAATATTAAAATTGTAACTAAGATAAATTTTGCAGTTAAGACATATGCCATGTTATCAGAACAGGTTTTTTCTAAGGAAGATTTTTCATTAGTCTTTTGGATCACAAACTGTTTTAATGTAAGTGCTAGTGGAGACATTGCACTGTATTTTTTTTCCCTTCACAGTAGCACATTAATGGAAATCTCAGTTTGAGCAAGTAAACTAAAAGTGGTTACTCTGGGAATAAACAATCAGATACGTAACTAGATTATTCTGTAGTAGAAACTTCAGACCAAAAAGTTCCACTCTCTGGTTTCTTTGCTGCTGCTGCTGCTTGTTTGTTTGCCGTAAGCATTTATGTTAAATTGCAGACATACCTCTGCTATTATCATTCCTTAAAGTAACTGCTCCCATATCTATAAATATTGCAGATGTGTTTTCTACAGCTGAGTATATTTGCCAACCTATATCTAATATACTTGAAGAAATTTGATCTCTGCTTGATTAGCCGAAACATGCAATTAGCCCTATCATCTTCCAAATAGATTCAATATCTATTAAACATTTTAAAGTAGCCTGATTACATAGCATCAACTAAAAAAAAAAAATGAAACAAATATTTAAAACAAAAATCACAAAGTTATGACATTTCATAAGTAGGGGTTTTTTTCATTTTTTTATATTCTTGCTGTTAGTTAATCATGCAACTGATTCCTTTGGTATTAAATTATATGCATTCATTACAGATTAAGTGATTCATTGAGAAGAAATGTCTTTAATTCTCTTATTACCTGCATAGATGTGGAGACACAGGAAAACACTGTTGTTGCCAAAATGATAAGTTCATGAGAAGGCTCTCCACACTTTAAGGAACCCTCTACACTCAACATTTATCAAAAGGAAGAAAAGGAAAGGCAATAGGTTACTTCTAGTTACAAAGAAAAGGAAAGGCAATAGGTTACTTCTAGTTACAAACCTGTGTTTGAAAACAAGTGAGAGAATTGACTTACCAGTTTATGCCAGCAGATAATATGGTCCAAGAAACAGTAAATACAAAGGGGACAGGTATTCCCAATTTTATTCCCTTCTGTGGAAAGTAAGCACTTTTATTTTTGAAAACAGAAAATTTTCAAGATATTTGCAGTTTTTTGGAATGTCATAGAATTAAACTGCAGTTGCTTTAAGAAGTTTTTCTTGCTTCAAAGTCAAGAAATTCTATGTAAGTGAAGTATAAGAACAGACAAAAGAAGTTAAACATGTCTGTTCTGCTTTTGTCCTGAAAATCTCTCTATAGGCATTCATCCATTTTACATCTGCATATAAATAAGTTTAACATGCATCATGCATTTTCACACACAAGGGAAATGGTATAAAGTCATGTTTTGGCAAACAAAAATTCAGTAGGTGGCTGTTTCTCAATTGCTAGTTTTTGTCATAGAATACTACATGCACCGTGTTACATAGCTTTTTAAATAATAAACAAAATTTCTTGCTGCAAAAATATTTCAAATGTAAACACAGCCATAACTGAACAACACTCACTTCCAAATGTTTGCTTCATTTCAGAACCATGAGGCATCCTAGCTTCTTTGGTATTATTTTCACTAATAGAAAAATCATGTTTAAATTTTCTTGGAAATAGTAAAGGTTGCATCAGTGTAAGAAGTTTGAGTTCCATTTCAGCTTTCTTCCATGTTGGGTCATCTTGAGCCTAATTAAAAGAAGAAAACAATACAAATTTGTCTTAAAAAATATGTACTTTGAATACTCTTCCTTACCTTCATAGGAAAAGACTACATAAAGAATGTCTAAATAGCATCTGGATTACCTGAAGAAAATTAACAACAAATCCAATAGCAGAATCAAACACATCCCACTCTTCATAACTGAAAGCTAATTTTATGAATTTCACAGCAGCATCTCCAGACACTCCCTTTTCTCCTGCAATGATGACAAAAATACTTTATCAGTTTTTTATATATATATATTTTTTTTATATATGTATATTTATATATATATATTCAGATATTTAATTGAAGTTTAATTTAATTTCATAATTTGGGTATTGATAAATACAAAGATAAAGCTCCACGAGTCAGCACAATCTTGACATATGCTTTGATAGTTCTACAATATACAATAGATTTCTTATTTTGCTGTAATGTCTATGCTTACGTACTACTTTAATGATGTATCTGCAATGTCCTGTTACATTCCAAAAAGGCTCTACTATTACTGATAATAATGTACTTATGTAGAGACTTTCAAGGATCTAGTCCTTTGTGTTGCAGAAAGAGCTTAAATCTGAGTATCACCCCATAATGACCCTTCTTATCAGAAATTTAGTTTAAAAAAATGCATAGAAACATGAAATTTTTTTCTGCCAGATAGGTGAGCATTTCTCATTACTGTATCAAAAAATGTGTATGTACACATAGGAAGTCTATATTTTCACTCTTCAAGTTTATTCAAACCACAGTAGGGCAGAAAGGGGATCTCCCAATCCTTGGAACTCTAAGCAAGTGTCTTAGTTAATATATTTAGCAGTGTTCTGCAGTCCAAAGAATATGCCATAATCATTGTATCACCTGGGTACGTGGTCACTCACCTAAAAGATGTTAGCAATATTAACTTAGTAATAGACAGCTATTATTTTCCAAAGTAGCACAATGATTGGTCCAAGGACTCAACAAGCTTACGACAGTCCTTATGTTCCTGCATCCCACTTCACTTCCATAAGAATGTACCAGGACATTATTGCAGTATTTGGCTTTTGAATAATTGTTTAGAGACATTAACATATCTAGATCAACTGCTATGTGAACAGTATGTGATTACATTGTCTCTATATTACTACATGCTATTTAGATAATACTTGTGTTAAGAAAATCATGATTGTATCTGTACATAATCCCTTTTGAATATCTTAACATTACATGTATAAACAAGCATATCTCATGCAACGAGGACAGAATTTTGCAGTCCCTTTATGCATAGAACTGCTACTAATATGAAAATTAATTCTGCTCACCAAGTATTTTCATCACTGGGTACAGAATCCTTTGAAAATTTGAAGCTAGTTTACCTGTCAGTATCAACTGCAGAAGGGTTGATGATGCATTAATTATACCAAAATGATCAGTGCAATGACTTCCTTGAATACTAGTACTGCTCACTCCACCTTTTAATATAGACAATTCATTAAATCAGTTTATATTGTATTTTACTTGTATTGCAATTAGCCCATAATCATATCAAGAAAATACGATTCTGAAGTGTATTTAGTTTATATATATTCTTTTACTAACAAAATACCTGTATATCTATATTCAACCCACAGCCCAGCAAAAAAAGGTTTGGAAGGAATCATCAAGTCCAGTGTTTCCCTCAAGTTTTTAAATTTAGCTTTGAGTGACTTAAAAAAGAAGTTACATAAAAGATCATGGTATGTTGACCTTGCCTGGCTTCCAGACCCCTACCCACCTGCTCTCTCATTGCACCTCCTCAACAGGACACAGGGAGAAAAGAGGATGGAAAAGCTTATGAGTTGAGATAAAGACAGTTTAATAAGAAAAGCAAAAGTTGTGTCTGCAAGCAAAGCAAAAAATGAATTTATTCACTCTTTCCCATAGGCAGGCAGATATCCAGCCACATCCTGGAAAGGAGGGCCTCAGGATATGTAGCAATTGCTTGGGAAGACAAACACTATAACCACTACTGTCCCCCTGCCCTCTCCCTTAGCCCCCAGTTTTATTGCTGAGCATGATGTCATATGGTATGGAATAGCCTTTGGTGAGTTCTGGTCAGCTGTCCCAGCTATGCCCTCTCCCAACCTCCTGCCCGTCCCCAGCCTACTGGCCTTTGATGGCAGGAGGGTTGGTGAGACAGCCTTGGTGCTGTGCAAGCACTGCTCAGCAATACCCAAAATAATGGTGTGTTATCAACACTGTTTTAGCCACAAATGCAAGGTGCAGCACCATACGGGCTGCTATGAAGAAAGTAAATTCCACTGTATTCAGAAAAGCCATATGTCTATTACTGTAGATTTTTACTGGTACAACAGACCACAGACATCAACCCAGATTTTTATTTTAAAAGTTATGAAGATAAGAAAGTTTACCTGCTTCTATAGGTGCTATTGTTATAAATGAAATATATGCCTTCAGGCAAGTTCTTTCTTTTATACAAACAAAAGATAAAATATAATGGAAGTCTGGCCTCCTCACCAACACTCTTTTGCTTCTTTGTGCTCTTACCTGAGAGGATTTCCAAGCCTGCAAAAAGAAGCTCTGAAACAACATCACAAATTTCCACTTCATCAGGACCAGGTAGAACAGGGTGCAACACACGCCTGCTACTATCAGACAGAGCTTCCAGGATGGCCAGGAATTGAGCTGCCACACCATCAAACATTTCTGTCAGCAGCCGTTCAGTAATAGTGCGAGGCCATGGCAACTAAGTAAGAAAAGATAATGTAAGCCTTGTAATATCTAATCTGAGTTACAATACAGCAAGATTTCTTTCAAAACAGTTCTCCATCACAAAGTAAGTACATGTTTAAAACAGAAAATAATATACTGTAATATATATTGTTGTTATGAATTTCATGCTTCAAAGACACAGTAAAACCTCATGTGCAGGTACAGGACTCAAGTGCCATAATTTCATAGCAACCACACTGCTGCGTGGTATTTCACTTAGAAAACAATACAATAGAAATTATAAGTGAGAGTATTAAGGCCATGTAGTTTAAAGCCACCCAGATCTCTCCTTATAATAATACAAACTTGACCATAAAGACCTAAGTCCTACCCACTTTGCAGAAAATCAGAGAAAGATTAGGGTGCTCAGCACTGCAGTGAAAGTGAAATACTATTATAGTCTCTCAGTTGCACATTTCAAACAGCATAACATAAAATTACAAGGCAGAACACACTAAAATGTATTTGCAGTATTAACTACTAAGAAATCAGATATCTGTGTAAGAAAATATTCTAAAATTTTATTTCAATGTTTTGTTTACATGGTTATCAAACCACTACCAGACATAAAGTAAATCAGAGATACGCTACTTTAAAATGTTGCTCATAATCCATCAACATTTCAGTTCTATTTATTTGGAACTTTCCTAAATAAAACCACCAGATCTGTTCCTAGGCACATTTAACTAGACAAAAATGTGGGAATTTCTTTCTTGCTTTGCTGGATCCACATCCTTTATTTTAGCTTCCAAATTACAGACCAGCTCAGATGTGTTCCTGATGGAAAAAGACTGATCTGTTCAATATCTGACAGCATGTAAAGTATTAAGGTTAATGAGTTATTTTTGTTTTCAAATAACTTACATAATGAGCCAGCCTCATCAATACTATAACTATCTGTCAAGAGGAACTATTTCTGCTGCAAGTATAGTAAAAGTAAACAAAAAAGATAGTTAATATCGGATACTGATGGAGCAACTAATCCTAGAAACCATTTGTCCTGGTTTTGGCTGGGATAGAGTTAATTTTCTTTTCAGTAGCTAGTAAATACTATGTTTTGGATTTAGTATGAGAATATTGTTGGTAACACACTGATGTTTTCAGTTGTTGCTACCTAATATTTATACTTAAGTTAAAGACTTCTCAGTTTCTCAGACCCCCAACATTGAGGAGGCTGTAGGGGCACAAGAAATTGGGAGGGGACACAGCCAGGGCAGTTGACCTGAACTAGCCAAAGGGATATTCCATACCATAGAACATCATGCTGACTATATAAACTGGGGGAGTTGGTTGGGGCCTTGTGATCACTGCTCGGGGACTGGATGGGCATTGGTCAGTGGGTAGTACGCAATTGTATTGTGCATCATTTGTGGGTTTTTTTTTCCTTTTGGATTTTATTCCTCTTTCCTTCTCTCTCTTTTCCATTACAATTGTTGTTGTTATATTTAATTTTATTTCAATTATTCATTTATTCTTATCTCTACCCACGAGTTTTACCTTTTTCCCAATTCTCATCTCCATCCCACCAGGGGACAGGAAATTGTGAGTGAGCAGCTGTGTGGTACTAGGTTGCCAGCTGGGGTTAAATCACAACACCATTTTGAGGCCCATGAAGGTCAACAAAACCATCCGAAGTAGTTACCATGGATTCAAGAAGGGGAAGTCATGCTTGATCAACTTGATACGCTTCTATGTTGAAATGACTTGCCTGGTAGAGCAGTGGCGAACAGTGGATGTTGTCTACCTATATTTCAGTAAAGGCTTTGACAATGCCTCCCACAACCCTCAGCAAATTTGCAGGCGACACAAAACTGGGAGAAGTGGCTGATATGCCAGAGGGTCATGCTGCCATCCAGAGATGCCTCAACAGGTTGATAGGAACCTCATGACATTCAACAAAGAAAAGTGCAAAGTCCTGCACCTGGGAAGGAACAAACCCATGCACCAGTACATGCTGGGGGACCACCCAGCTGGAAAGCAGCTTGTCAAAAAAGGACTTGGGGGTCCTGGTGGACACCAAGTTGAACATGAGCCAGCAATGAACCCTTGCAGCAAAGAAGGTTGACAGTACCCTGGGCTGCGTTACGCAAAGTATTGCTAGCAGGTCAAGGGAGAGGAACCTTCCCCTCTACTGGTGAGGTCACACCTGAAGTACTGTGTCCATTCTGGGCTCGCCAGTGAGACACATAATATACAGGAGAAAGTCCAAAGAAGGGCCTCGAAGATGTTTAAAGAACTAGAGCATCTACCCTATGAGGAAAGGCTAAGAGAACTGGAACTGTTCAGACTGGAGAAAAGAATGCTCAGTGGGGATCTCATCAGTGTATATGAATACCTGAATGGAGGGCGCAAAGACAACAGAGCCAGGCTCTTTTCAGTGGTGCCCAGTGACAGGACCAGAGGCAATGAGCACAAAATGAAACATCTGAGGTTCCCTCTAAACATCAGGAAACACTTTTTCACTTTGGGGGTGACTGAGTACTGATATAGGTTGCCTAAAGAAGTTGTGGAGTCTCTATACTTGAAGATACTCAAAAGCTGACTGGACATAGTCCTGGGAAACCAGCTCAAAGTGGCCCCGCTTGAGCAGAGGGGTTGGACCAGAAGACCTCCAGTGAACCCTTCCAATCTCAACCATTTTGTGATTGTGATGCACATTCTCCTAACAAAATAACTCAAAACCAAATTTTCAACATTTTTTTTAAATAAATATCATAATAATGTTAGCAGACTAAAAAAATATCAAAGCAAACTACACATTTATTTTAATGTTTTGTGTCATTGTATTCAATATATCTTTTTCCACACACTGTGGATTTGTTTTTATGAGCCAAGTCGGAATCAGATCTATGCAAGCAGAAAGCAATATACATCACATATATTCCAGGATAGGATAAGCACAAATTGCAGGTTTTGTTTAAATACCTTCATTAAAATGCAGAGCAGAATAGGCATGTAATTTACTACTACTATTTTTGCATAAGCATTGTCTTTTCATGTTCAGAAAACAAATATTGCACTGGTGTAAAAGAACCTCAGAGTGAAAGCTAACAAACTAAATAATTAGACTAGCTTGTTTCCCTTTTCTGAGGTAATTTAAGTACAAAACCATATTCCACTGCGCACATACTAGATTAGAAGGAAGAGCTTTAATTCCTTGATAATCCAAGCATAATGTACTCTGTAACATGCTGGACTGAGCTCTAAATATAACTATTCTACCTGTTATAGAACCTGTACAATGTAGTATAATTTAAAAAGGAAATTGTTTTGAAAGTCAAAACATTAGGCAAAAATAAATTTCCCATATTTTTGCATTTACTTGACACTTAATAAACCTACAAAATATTCTGAAATAATTATTTAAACAGTGCTTTCAGATTTTAAGTCATTCAACAAATCTTGTAAAAAACTACAAAAGGCATGCAGAAACAAATATGAACATTCAATATAATCCCTTCTTAAATAAGGTAATGAAAACTGTTATGACACATTTTAGAAGCAAAATATTTTAGTGGGGGAGTTATGAACAGTGTAATTTCTAACAATTTGTTGTTAACTTCAGGCATTCGGTTTCGTCAGACAGTCAAACATACTGCCAAACAAAATTAGCTACTGAAGATTTTTCAAGCTTCTGGAGATCAGATATATGAGATTCCTGCTATGTGACAAACAAAGGTTCCTACTAACCTGACAGGTGTCTGATGAGCAGATGCCCTATTTGAAAGCATGTTGAGTTCCTAATATCCTAATGGTTCAGCCAGACTTTCAGATGACCATCATTCAGAACTTCAGAAGTCTTCCAGAATCAACTGACCTTGAGAAAGTTGACCAGTACCCTTATATGTGCAAACCACACATACTTGAACATGCTGAAGTCCGGGCCCTATCTTGGATATTTCCAGTAAGTAAGTTTTGAAACAGGTCAATTGTGCTGTCCACACAGCTGTTCAATATTAATTACAATTCATACTTGAAACTGAAGTAAGTTTACTTCATTCTGAAAATGAATACTGAAACTTCAAAAGGCTTTGATAAGTAACTTAATGTAACAGAAGTGTTCAATACAATCAGATCATATCTGTAACATTTTGGTATAACTTCATTATAATTTTACTATTAACCAGAAGTAGTTCAAATGAACAATCTTAGTTGCTTCTGTTAAGTCTTTCTAATACACCCAATTTTCTTTAAAAAAACCCTAACATACTAGGGAGTAACAGCAAAGAAATAATTAAATAAAAATTGACCAATATTATTTTTTTTTTAAGACAGAAAAAACATCATTGTTCTTTTGATTCAGCTTTACTGTACCTAGTGCAGTACATGTTTTTACATACAGCTTATCCCAAAGTATTTTATGAACAAATTAGATAATTATGAACAAAAAAATCCAGATTAAAACTATTAATTCAGGTCTGAATGTTTGAATCTGTTCTAGCATTAGATAAACTGTGGCAAAGGTGATGTCATTTTGTAGTATCTTGTTCCTTTTGTCTCTCTAAAAATGCAAAGGTTCCTCAATTTTGCTGTTATATTATGAGGTACATATGTAATGGATCTATACCTACATCCTAAGAATTAAAGGATGATGGAATTTCAGTCCAAGGAGACCTTGAGAAACTTGAGGAAGTAGTTCTACTGGGAGAAGTGCCAAGCTCTGCATCTGGGGAGTAATACATCTCTACAGATTGGAAACCAGCTTCTGGAGTAGCAGCATTGCCAAAAAAGACCTGGTTGTTAAACTTAAGCCAGCAGTGTCCTCTTGTCACAAAGAAGGCAAACTTCAGACTGGGATACACTAGGGGAAGTGTACAACACACTGAAAGGTTATTTTCTTCTGTTACTTAGAACTCATGGGGCTCTACAGTTTTGGGCTCCTTTGTGTAAGAAGGATGCTAAGAAACAGGACAGGGTCCCATGGAGGTCTACCAAGATATTTAGGGGCATAAACCACAAAAGAATCGGCTGAGGAAGCATGGCAAACAGGAGGCTAATGGGTGACCTAATAGCTGCCTACAACTACTTGAAGAGTGATAAAATTAAGCAGACCAAGCTCTTCTGAGTAGAAACAGACAGTGTAACAAGGAGTAATGACCACAGTTTCAACTTTGGGGGACTGGACTAGATTACTTCAGATGATTCTGAAAGCATCAGGGGTGACTTGCAGACTGGACACTAGAAAAAGTATGTTAACTAGGAAAGTAGGGCAGTACTGGAAGAGGTTCTCCAGATTGACTAGGGAATCTTATTCATTGAAGGTTTTGAAGACAAAGCCACATCTAATTTGAGATATCATGGGCAAAAGTCATATTTCAAGTCAGAGGCTGGACTAAATGACTTTCAGGAGTCCCATTCAACCAACATCCTTACTCCTGTGATACTGTTCTTCATAATGCAGTATTTGCAAAAGAAAATAATTTACTTAATAAAATCAAACTATCTACAGTTATACCACCATCAGCTAAGAACATTCCACAGAATAATGGTTTTTATCACAAGAGGGCGTCACAATGCAAAGAGGTCACAATCTTTTGCTTACATGGGTGCAAAGCATCCCAATGAGTAGGCAATATTACTCCAGTAAAAGAACGTGGTTTGGGGAGCTTGCTGATTAGTACTTTCAGTCACTCTCCTCTGCCAGCTTCCTACGGAATACTGCAATAATTAAATTTATTTAAATCACAGTTGCAAACAGTAAGAAAACAGAACAACCACCTGTCCATCATAAAGGGAATAACCACTCAGACAAAAGCATCCTCAATCAACATGAGAACTTTCTGTTCTATCTGTGCAGTCCTGTATCTAGGAAAGGTCTCGAATTTGAAAGACCTGCCAACTCATGACTAAAAATGGGTGATACAGTTTAAGTAAGATGCATAAACATTATGAACCCACACAGTAGCATAATGGCATAAAGATAAAATTAACTGCTAAAGTTTGATATATTGAAGTCTGCATGCTGACCAAAAAAGGGACAATGCACTCACACAAAAAAGCATTTTCTCTGCTTATTTATAATCCTTATCCCAATGGATAACTCGTTTTTGACACTGCCTGAAAACAGCACAAGGAAAGTGTGAAACTTGAGGAAATTCATTACTTCCTTAGAAGTCTACTTTGTACCCTGAATGTCTTTCTCTAATTCATGAAGTGGCCTTCAAAAATACTTTCTCAAGACTTAAGAGAGTTCTCCATTCTAAGTATAAATAAATTTAAAAACACATAGCTTTTTTTCAAAGTACCCCTTTTTCTTCACAGTAATTTAACACATCAGGGCAAACTCAGAACTCCCATACACTTGGTATGAATGTGAACAAGATTTCTTGTATTTTTATTGCTAACATAATTGCTAAAGGAAAAAATGCTGGAAAACAATCACTATTTTCCAAAGTAGTAATTACTACATCTTGACTCTTGTCAACTTTGTTCTGAATTTTAATAATAAATTATGTTAACTATGAAACCGAAAGAGTAAAACTTTCTCTTTGTGAATAGCACCATGTGTATTAAGCAGAATTATATCACATATTCATCCCATGCAAATAGTAAACAAATAGAAGGATTACACAAAATGTTTGACTTACGTTTTGTGCTTCTTTCAGGCTAAGTCTTAACTTAGGTCGAAAGTAGCGTTTTGGCTTTCTTCTGGACTCATATACTGCTCTCTTGAAAATCATTACTGACATCTGACACAAAGAAAAAAGTAAGTAAATAACTGTGTTGTGTTCTGTTCATAGATTGTAACTATTCTACCTGTTTATAATGAATTGTAGAATGATACCTTTAGAGTGGCTTCTCTAAAAATCTTTTTTGTCTCTGAGTTTTCCAGTGAAGAACTGATGCTTTCTAATTGCTTCAGTTCATCAATTTTAATCAGACCATGGCGAGCAAATATCTGTCCGAAGCATTAAAAAAATAGTTATACTCTGTTTTCATATTCTGTATGTTGGTACTTAATTTTAGAATTATATCATTCTTGAATTCAGACAACTACAAAGAGCTGCAATGCAAAGACAGGTCATGAACAATAACTGAAAAGGAGATGAAAACCTTTGCAAAATACCTTCTGTATATGTGAATGGGAGCTAGACACTACTTAATGCTGGAAGTCTATGACTGTGATTATATTACAAAGTATTATTACATTTAACTTCTAATTGATTACGCATTTACATGTGGAAACACACCTCCACTTTGTAGTTGAATTTTGGAATACGGACAGAACTCTAAATACATATGAACTGATAATAAGCAGGAATATTTAAATAAATATTTATTTCCCATTTGATCATATCTGAAATGCTATGTATGATAAATCGGGATACCTCTCCATGAATGCTGGCTTGACAATCAAAATAACACTGAGAAACTGCCGTATATAGGGTGGATCTCCACGTCAAATAATGTACAGATAAGAGTGGAATGGATGATTCCATACATATACTGGCCCACAGTAAATATTCCAGGACCTGTATTGAAGAAATCCAGTTTCAAACTGAATGCATTTTAACCTACATAAATACACTTGCTATTACTAAACAACACATACAAAGACTTATCCTCACCTGTAATGTGTTTTATTGGCTGTGAAGCATTTCTTCTGCATATTATTGGTTTTTTCCCATCTGAAACTGTTGTCAAGTATTATATTTTAGCCTCCAAACTACCTTAACCATTCCAGTTCACTACAGCCTTGCCACCAGACAAAGGTCCTGCCCTTCCCTCACATCTGCTCTTATCATGAGAGATAGCCCTCTCCTTTGTGTCATCTCTAGTGACCATTTTTTTTTCTGTTAGTTTTCAGCTAGATCAGCAAGGTTATTTGGAATGCAATGGAGTCTGCATTCCTTGGTGACAGGCTGAGCCTGAATTATTTTACAACCATGGAACTACACTATCAGCTCTTAACATGAGGGCCATCATAGTCATTGCAGCAGTCTAATTTTAAGAAGTCCTACTAAACTGATAGAACAATATCTTCCCCTTGTATTTTCTTTGGGTCAGGTGTTTCCTGAGGTACCCAAAATATGCACAACCTTAATCCTAAATTAAGTCAATATACAGATTTTCTGTTTGTCCGAATTTAAAGACTCTAAAATATACCTACAATAAATTCCTCTGTTTTCTGTACAGTAAAAACTTGAATATGTTAAAGAAGGTGCTAAATCACTTCTGATTTCAGTAAGAGATGTTCAAAGAGAAAAAAACTCTCTCCTGCTCGATGAAAGATTAATATAACCAGCAGACAAGAAAATATACTGGATTAAGGCTGAGTCAGACTCTCTTCCAGTTTTAGGAGAAAAAAGTAAAGCCAAGAAAAAAAATGCATTCATAGTTAAAAAAAAAAAAGGGCAAGGGGTAAAGGCCAGGTCTATTTTTGTCAAGTATTTACAACTGAAAACCTTGCCACCAGGTGTCAGTACATTTCCACATCTTAAGAAACAAACGACCAATTCCTGGGACTTGATACAGTTGTCAAAAAAAAAAAAAAAAATGCATCGAGAACCCTCTGAAACAGTCCAACATACCTCATCTCAAACACCAGCAAGACATTATGCTGGGCTCCATTCCACAACTAAGGAAAAGGCAGAATCATGAAGGCATGAGGGCTTAGAAATCAGCTATTTTGCAATCTAGACATTTTATTACCTTGTGACAAAAGTGCTACTTTTGGCAATGACAATGTTATAGAAAAGTCAAGAGTATAGTGTTATGCAAAATACAGGTGTATTTTCAAATCTTCTGTAAATTTTTAAAATGCTTCTATTTATTTGGCCATACCTTAGCAGACTGACCTAGCATCATCAAACGTCTGCATATGGTGTAAATATGAAGAGTACCTGAAAAAAGAAAAAATAGAAAATAGGCAAATTCTATAATCCTACATTAAATTTGTTAAACTAACCAACTGAAACTTTTTCTTAATAACTGGGTTGTTACTTCCAGAGACTGAAAAATAAACTAATTATTTTTCTATAACTACTTTTAAATTAGAGAAGGTGGAGCCATTAAATTCTTGGGCATTATTAGCTTCAAAAATACTAATACAATGAAGTAGTATAATAGAAGAATGAAATCTTAAAAATATACTACATAAAATTTTTATTAAGTAACAGACAGAGAGAAAAATCTTAGTTTTATCCCCAAATGCCAGGCTCTTAAAAAAAAAATATTACCTCTCCTCACAGATCTTACCTTACATAATTGTTTTAATCTGTCATGGCACTGTCCTGGCAGACAACGCCACTACTATGTGACAGTAAGTATGATAACTTAAATGAAGAAAATTGTGACTAGAGTTTTCAAGAGCATCAAAATTACTTACAAATAAAATCCTGTCAAAAAAAATCTTAATTTAGGCTATGTCACAAAATTGCATTTCAAAAATCAGCCCTAGAAGTATAAAAGATATGGCAGTTCTTGGAGGGAAAAAACCCAACTATTCTTCTGTCTGTATGAATATTCAGAATGGGACACCTATGGCAGTGGGAGGCATCACAATGTCAACTGTCATAGCTAGAAGGGTATTATTATCCCAATAAGCATGGAGCAAGCATTAAGAAGATTTCCTTTTAACAGTCAAATCTCTAATAAGGCACAAAATCTATTGCCAGAAATTGCAGAAAAATGGTCAGGAACTGGGGAAAATCTGAGTTATTGCCAACTTCTAATTAGATTAGATTAGATTAGATTATTGGCTAGGCTTGGTACAGAGACCTGTCCCACACAGAGGTAGTGGGACTTAAGAATGCCAGGTGAGTATATTTTAATTTTAATTCTTCTCCCACAGAAACAGTCAAACAAAAAACAGACCTCAAAAGTAGAGACTGATGGCAACGGCAGTCCCAGCAAAACAAAATTATAAGAATTTTGACCAATTAAAGCTCAGAGAAAGTACGTTTTCCAAAATTAAATTAAAACCACATTATTGTCTCAATTTATATTGCAACAGCTGACCATAGTAAAGTAATAACAGCCTTTTTACTTTTGAGTAAATAGCATTGCCTTTCAAACCAAAAGTATATTATTGCTCTTCTTGAAATAAAAATCTTGATACACCAGTCTCTGTGTACCTACTTCACAGAAGTTTCATTTTTTCCTCTTTGGTTTTTTGTTGGGTTGGGGGTTTTTTGGTATGTAGCACAGTAAAATCATATACAGAGATTCAAATTCTTAAATGTCATATGGTATTTTTTGGAATAGTGTCATTATTAACTCTATCATTTAAAAAATGGAAAGACATAATTCAGACAACCATCTTCTACTCTTAGATCTGCAATCCCCTTTCAAAAAAAAAAAAACCCCAAAACTAACCCAAACTCATGAACACAAACATCTTATTGATTAAAAATTTTTTGAGGCTTTTTTTCAATCAGGGTTCACTTTAAAATGCTGTTAGATTTCATTTTGTTAGTACACTCTAACCACAGGTACGATAAAAAAGCTATTACTTCTACAACAGCCCACTTGAAAAAGGAACACTAGAAACTTCAGTTTAACAAATCCATATTTTAGAAAAAAAAATAAGAAAACCTTACTGTGATTGAAGACTAACTAGAGTTTTATTCATTATCTTGGTTTGACCTTAAAGAATACGTATAGTTTCCCTCAAAAGGTTTGCTTAGCAAAGAAATGTAAATGGAAAGCCTGAGGTACCATTGTAGATAAGCCAACACAAATTCTCCTGAGGTAGAGCCACTTGCATAGTGAGTCGTAATGAGGACAAGACATTGAAACAAGTCTTCAGGGACTCTTGATTCTGCAGATGTCTGTCACTGCTGCAAACCATCTGATAAATGCAAACATTTCTCTCTTGCAAAGCATGGAACTAAAACACATAGAAATATACATAAAATTAATATATAGAGAGATAAAATAGATGCATATGTCAGTTTCACATCAGCAAAGTACAACAAAATGATGCATATGAAAAGATCAAGCATACCAGAAAACAAATCAGCATGATGTTGAAATGAGCATTAGAATTTGGAGAAAGTCCTAAAGCTTTAAGGTTGCTGTACCATTAGCCTGAGTGAGTTTCCACTGTGTCCTAGGATGAAAATGCACCCAGTGCACTAGGGCTGCCTAAAGGGGTGTAGGGAGAAGGGATGAACTGAAGAGGCATTAAACTGATACTCAAAGAATCTGGCTTCAATTCTTGGCTTCTCTGTAGATGTCCCTGGAAACTAAGGCAAGTCTTAACTTTTCTACACCTCTCCATCTGTATCACAGACACATTATTCCTTACTCTCATCCATTATTTTTCTCCTCTACAGATGCATTGTTCCTTCTCTTCCTTGTAACGCCTAACATGATGTGATCTCAGTCTTGTCTGGAGTACAGAATCATCTGAACAAACCAACATGTGAGAAAATGAGCTAAGTAGGACATGACCAGTCAGTACTTATCAACCTCTAAGAAGCCTGCTAACCTGATAATATTTGAAATTATATTAATTTTTTTGCAGTTAATTCACTGAAACTGGAAGATTCAAGCCCTGGAACTCTATTTCTACTATTTCCTTAGTGTTACACTACAAAACAATAGCCAGCCACAGAATTCTGGCAAAAAAAATTGACATACAAAGCCTTTAGACATAATCATTTGACACACTAGCATTATCCATTTCCAATTGGAGAGATCATTGTCAAATTAGATTCCATACCTGAAAATGTAGGTATATCTATCTCAGTGTCTAAAGGCCAAGTGGTAGAACAGGTATTTTAGTATAGACACATGACAACATATAACACCAGGATTGGTTCAAAGTTTAGGCAGACATACAGAAAACAGGAGAAGCCATCTCTGGAACTTCAGATTTATTTACAAACCATTTTTTAAAAACCAAAATAAAATTAATTAACATAGTCTTTGATCATAATCTCTCTAGGAAGCTGAACTATGTTTGAAAGACAAAACAAAACAAAAATAAACAGTGTATCTCTTCTATCATGACATCTGCTTCTAGCTTTTAAGTAAACTCTCTGCTTTTTTTTCTCCTCACTAAACACCTATTTACAATCTAACTCTGACTAGAGGAATATGAATTTGATTAGCTCAATACACAGGAGATGCCTACAGTTTCCTTTTGTTGTTCTTGATCACAAAATAACTTGAATTAGTTTATTTTGAAGTATCTACCATGTACTGAAAATAGAGCTTCTCAGCAGAGAACTGCTTAAGATAAAATCTAATACATTTTTAGCATTCCCCTTACACCTACTGAAATACTTTCTTCCATGGATAACAAATGATAAATTAAAAGCCCCTACCTCAATAAGCAATTAACACAAAAGAATGCCAACATACCCTTGACATCACTTAGCTTCCCAGAGCTTAGAGCACTCACAAAACTGTTCAGCATTCTGCCTCTTATGTTCATAGTGAGCAAATAAGCTATTGATAGTAATCCATGCTGCTTTTTTACTGTCATGAGCCTTTTTTCACATGTAGTAGTTTTGCACATTTATGGTACAAATTGCTGTAGAATGTTTTAATTCTCTTGCACTCTGCCCAGTTCTTAGATCACACCATACAGAAATTTCTACAACTGCAGGACAGTTATCGAATTTTGTCCATATCCTGATTCTGACAGTTGTTAATAGCAACTATTTCAGAGCAAAAACTGCTGCAGACAGTTACAGAATAACCCATTCAGAGAAAATTGCCTTTTTAACATTCAGTTGATAGTTGGCTTATGCCAGAAAAGCGTAAACACTTACATTCTCTTGAAAATGTCCACCAACTCCAAATGATCATAGCATACATATGACTTAAACCTCAATACAATTTATATTGACAAACTGTTAAATATTAGTTAATATTATTATTTAATTCATATGAAGAACATTTATGGAGGATAAAATAGGCTACTTATTTTGAATCTGTGTATGTCTTTGAAAAAAAAAAAACCAACCAACCAAACAAACAAAAAACAAAAAAAAACCCCAACCTACCGTAAGTACTGCATTTTTGTCTCTGAAACCATTTGGAAAAAAGATGGATGTAAATTGATGCACATCATCTATATCATCAAGGTTTATAGAAACAAACTGCTGAAGGTATCTTCCATAGCACTGTAGAAGCGCCAACTTATATTCCTGAAGAATAAATAATATGTTCTTTTTATAATTTGTATATTACATTTCAATTTCTATAAAACATGATTTTTTTTACTATCTTTTTGAAAAAAAGTATCAATGTGAAAGAGCAGCTGGAAGTGAAACAGTAAAGTTTAATACAAACATTCACCAATGTAATTTCTAATGTGAACACTCAGCATAAGAAAGGTTGAGGTACTTAAAAGAGGAGCTTGTGGTTTGGGAGCTTCTGTTTATTTTAATCTGAAATATGACATATCAGAGAACAGCTGTGAAGTATGATCCTGGGCTAATGTAATAAACTCAGAGGGTTCCTGGAATGTCCCAGCTTTGCAACAGTAATGATAATGATACTACACTTCTGAGAAAAGTACTTCATAATGCAGAACTTTATAAACAATATACAGACATCATCACTTCTCTCTCCCTTGTTTCCCTGATGTCAAAACCTTTCTTTGTAAAAAGCAGAGAGGAAGAAAAGACAAAGAATAAGATGCATTAAAAAAGAATGAAACAAGTGACAACTGAAGTTTCTGTATGGCCAAGAAGTCAGCACTAGCAGACCAGAAATTGCCCCTGGGCCTGTAAGAATGGTTAACAAACAGGATGTTGAGCTTTATTCATTCAAAATAGAGCTCCCCAGCAGCATGTTGAACCACTGTAACATCATGCTGAGACTATAGTTCAGCTCTGACTCAGATGTGGAAGTCTCATTTACTGAATCACCTCCACCACTTCCTGCAGTAAATATTATCTAGAGGTTTCTCTACCTCTCATGACACCAGTCATGACAAATTCTGGGGAAAAAGTAACTAATTTTTATTTGCAAAAATGATCCTTTAATGTTTAATCACAGAAAATTCAGAAGTATTTCCTTGCACTCACTGTTTTCAATATAAAATCCTACCACCACAGTAACACTTACCTTGAATTTTTAATCATCTGAGGAGTCTAACTCACATGGCCATATTGTCCTCTTCACTGTGTGAAAGCAGCAGCCATACACAGAAACTTTTACTTTTTACTTTTACTTTCACTGAGTGCTGTGGGCACTCAGACCCGTGTGTAATCTAATACCAGATTCAGGCTATAGTAACTCCTAGAATCCAAAGTCATGGACCAGAATACCATTAAGCTAGTTGCTGATGTATAACAAAAAGGTAGCTTCTCCCTCAAACAGTTTCAAATACCTGAATATGGCCAGAGATAACAGGCAGATACAGGCAGAGAGGGAGGGGGAAAAAATGAGTCAGTACTGATCAGTACGATGACTAATGGGTTAACCGATATGACACAATGAATTTAGGTGTGTCCTAAAAGATACATAGCAGATGTATAATAGGAAGGAATCTAAACTGAGAAGGCATTAAAAAAATAACATGAGGACAGAAGGTCGGTGCTTACCCGCTGACTACTCATATTCAATAATTCATTTTTAAAGACTACACATCACTAAGTATTATACAACATAAAGGCAGATTGAAATTTAAAATAGTTGTCAGCGGTTTTCAACTAGGAGTCATGAGGGGTATTTATGGAATAGGCTTTACCTCACCTATCACAGCACTTGGTGTTAAGAACATTCATCCTTTCAGTAAAATTTGTAACTAACTTTCATCTCACTTTTTTTCTTCTTCTTTCTTCCAGGGAAATAAAAGGATAGAATGAAAACTAAATTTGTAAAGTCAAAGAACTGCACTTTAAAATGGGAGTTCCAAAGAGAACTCATTTCAAATATTTAGGCTGGCCAGCAAAACTACTTTTTCAACAACATTGACAACTTTACTATAAAAAAAAATCACGTTACACTAGAGGATTGAAGTTGCAAGCGGAAGTCTTTACTCAGAATT
This sequence comes from Falco peregrinus, assembly GCF_023634155.1. Classification (NCBI taxonomy): domain Eukaryota; kingdom Metazoa; phylum Chordata; class Aves; order Falconiformes; family Falconidae; genus Falco; species Falco peregrinus. Next base: position 47,840,910 of record NC_073726.1, read on the forward strand.
CTAGACTACTTTTAGGCAATCTAGGGCCAGGTCATTAAGCATCTTGAATATAAGGACCAAATTACTACATCTGAGTTGTGCTATAAGCCAGTGTAAAGTACAGAAAGCAGGGTTTGAAGCATTTGAAATAACCTTATTGAGTACTCTGTGAGAGGAGCAGCTTCCAAGCACTAAAAGCTTCATGTAATATTCCAAGAAATTCCTAGGGCCCAGAAGCTATGAAAACTTGAAGAAAACATGAACATGAAGAAAACATGAATGGAATTGCCCAGGCAATGAAGGGGCTATTAATTAATGCAGTTATTCAAACTTCCTTAAGAATTTGTGAGCATTCCTAAACCTATACCATGAGCCCTACCTTCAATTAAAATTACTCCACAGTTATGGACTGTTGTATATGCCTTCCTCAACCTACCAGTGAGTGCTGAGAGCTGCTGAAGTTCAGCTTCAGTTTGCTGTTCTTGACTCAGGAGGCAGGCCACTTCTGGGGAATTCTTTAGGGCAGATGCAGTGAAGGATATATAACACTTCATAACATCTGCATGATACTCATACCTTTGCCATAGTCTGCCGAAAAGCTCCCCTAGTAGCCACATATATATGTGCTTTCCATAAATAGCATTTATCCTTGCTGGATTCCATAAATGAAGGACATAATAGCAGAAGAAGTTTCACTGGGTATGTTCCTCCAAAAGACAGCCCCTCAAACTGTATTGACAGATTTCCAATTATGCTTTCTTCTTTACTGGGAAAAAGGTTTTAAGCTAGGAAAGTATTATTGACAAAATAAATATCTTCCAATATGTTTATGGCAAAAAGTAGAAAAATCCAGGGATGGATCATTACAAACATAAAATCACATTAAGCAGATAGCATCTATTTAGGAGCTGTCCCTTACTCTAGATTATGCTAATTGTCTACAAACTTTAGGTGTATTCCCCCAAGCAACTTTTCAAGTGCTGGACCTTTAAAATAAATTAACCTATAATTCTGTAATGCTTCAGTATTTCTGCTTCATAACTGTATCACTCAGGACCACACATACTTCTTCAATCCTAAAAAGAATGACTTGCAACTAGATTTCAACTCTACATCTCTGAGCTGCTTCTGAGTGTTGTTTAGTAATTATCCTTGAAAACTCCAGTTTTTAGAACATGATCTTCTGACACAAATATCACTGAAGTGGTAAGTGGCACACATTTGAGGGCTTCTTTCCCAGCAGACATAAAGGACAAATATTATATAAGAATATAACATAAGACCAGCCTTACAGAGTCAGACCAATAGTTACTAGCCCAGTATCCCATCTCCAACAGTAGCCAGTAACAGATGATCAGGTAAGAGTATAAAAAGAGAGTCACGTAGTGTAACATACCTCAAATACTCTCAAAGTCTTCAACAATCTAGCTCCTGAATCTCTTTTAGTTGCAATTTACCCTTTCTGAGGAGACCAAAACTGCACACAGAATTCAAGATGCAGGACCATTGTTGATAGATATAGTTGTATAATGTGTAATTGCACTCCCAGTTTTGTTCTCTGTTCCTCTCCTGACAATTCTTTACATTCACATTTGGTTAACTGAGCACTGAGTTGACATTTCAGTGGAACAAACCAGCACTGCTCTATCATTGTTATTTGTGTTTAAGCAGCATCTACAGGTGTAGTCAGATACTGTACTCTACTGTGTTGACATATCAAACAAATATTAAAGAAATATTTTGGGGTATTCAAAAAGGCAATGGGTGCATAGAAAATACAGATATAGTAAATATAAAAAAATCAGGGCAACTTTACAATAATAAGCAAGAGACACAAACCAACAACTCTCACTGGAATTACTTTGTAAAAGTTTTTGCTAGTTTCTAAAGTTTACAGTAAAATATTAAAAATTAAAGCAGCATAGAAACATAATGAAACAGACTGTGACTGAGCCTTTTCTGTTTTCATATGACTTACTTTGATCTGAACAAGGGAATCACCAACTTTCAGAAGTTTTTCATTGTAATACCACTCTGGCAGTCGAGGCTTATATTTGATCCAGATATTAAACAAAGTATTTGCTCTAAAAAAGATACAGGAGAAAAGGTTTCAGATTAAACTGGCAGTAGACCTGTCATAACAAGTAAACAAATAAAGAAAACTTCTAATTGTGAAAACTCCTTTCTTCCAAATCTATTTGAACCTCTACGTATTTCAAAACAAGTGATCATTAAAACTAGTTTTAACAAGCAGCCAAGGACATTTCTGGGTTTCATTTCTGTCACCAGTTTTTATCACACATTTAAAATGGAATTAATTTTCTCCTGTGTAAATTCTTACTAAGATGTCTTCATATTAATCCCCTTGCGTTGTTCAAACATGGTCACAGGTGGAAAATCTGTCCCACCTTTCAGCTAGTATTTGAGAGGTTCTGTTTGAAGAAACAATTTGATAATTTAAAGAAACTCAGTGAATTACAGCTCACAGCAATTATTGGGCTGGAAACTACAGATGCTAAGAGCAGGAAAAAAAGATCCCAAAATAACATTGCATGTCAGGTAGCAGCAAACTTGGGAACTGGTAGCCATGGAATAAACCACAGAGTTATGGTATATGGAGCTATAGAGCTCATGGTATGTAGAGCTATACCATGAATCACAAAAGAAGAAAGTCATTAGAAAACCTCTAGCATAAACTGCATTTGGTATGAAATGTTCAGAAATTTTAGATCATAAAGGGTAGGATTCAGAGAGAAGCAGATGACACATTTATTAAAATAGGTTTTCTGGCAATCATTGCAATGCTCTTCTCTTGCATCTGCCTGTTATTTTAGCCACAGTTGTCATCAAGGATGATTTTGAGTAACAAATTACTTATTTGGCTGAACCAGCAAGCCTCCCATAAACAGTAACTGGCTCTAAGCAGCTTGCTTCCTCTACAGCAGAACTGACTACATCATGCCAGGTTTATAGTCCCTACTGACTGCTGTTTGATGGGCTAGTGCCTTCATGTGTACAACCTTCCCACCCTAGACTTCCTTAAGAAAGCTATGTTCAAACTAGAAAACAACAATTGATCAGACAGACAGACTTATAATCACAGGGATTTTTCAGAAAAGAAACCTGTTACCAAACTATTAAGAGTATTGATTGTGTTCACAGTGCCAGGTATCTCTTAACAAATCACTTGTACAGAAACCTCAGCAAAGAGTGCCTTGTGAAACCACCACAGCTTAATTATTCATAGGCAGCAATTTACAAGGAAGGAAAACAACTGAAGAGAATGGAAATAATGTTTGAAAATAACCTTCTGGCTGAATTCTCACATGTAAACCTGATGTTTACTGGTATGAGGTAGCTGGAACACTGTCTTTTAAGACAGTGATGGTAGACTAGAATGCAAGACACTTTCTTAAACTGTTTTCTGACATTCAGGAACTTGGAATCCATTCCCATGGTCTCCCAGACAGCTCTTCACTTCAGCTTATAACAAGACTCCAAATAAAAAAGTCACAGTAAGTAACATCATTTTTTCCACACAGAAAGCTGCAAGACACCTTCACATTTCAAGGTGAAACAGATGGCTGTATGAGAAACCTGTCAAAATGACCTTTATACCACAGAATTACAACAAATAATCCTTTTCTTTCTTAAAGTATCATCTCAGCGCAATTCTGTTTTTGAAAGTAAGCAGCAAAGAAATAAGGAGGACATTCTAGAGGCGTGTCCCAAAGGAAAAATGCACCAACAGCACAAACTAGCTTACAAAAAGCAGCAATCTGAGTAAACGTTCTAAGGCATGGGTTTTTTAAAGGAAACTATAGCCCCACCTAATGAAGAGCACCTTCCAAACGGGGAATGAGTTCCTCCATAAGTATAAGAATGGTCCATAATACGTAAACAATTAACAGCCTGCGTGGCTACTGACTTCTTACATGGAGAGAAGTATCCCTCTACAGTTAGTAGGGATAAATCTGCTAAGAGGCTCCAAAGTGAAGGAATCTGTCAGGTATATGAGCAGAGTTCCCCTGGCCTATCAAAGGAAGAAACTTAGGATAAGACTTCCAGAGTCAAATAGTTTTGATGGATACTACTGGGAGGGGAGAGAGAAAGAAAAGGAAGAAAGACGAAGAAGAAGAAGAAGAAGAAGAAGAAGAAGAATAGAAAGAAGAAGGAGGTCATTAATCAGGTTGTAAGGCTGTAAAGTAACTGATAGTAAGAATGACTGTGAATAAAGCTCTGGAAGGTGAGACTAATAAACTTCTTTAAGATGGATCAACTGAAAAGTCCCTAGTGAAGGTCATCTTCACCTTTTGTTTTGAATGCTCATATTAACACATGAGCTTCTTTGATATACTAAACAAGTAACAAGTCTGTAATAAACTAGTTTAGTAACATAGTGACAAATCTGACTCGACTTTCAGCTTCGATGGGAAGATCAAGGTAAATCGTACCTGCTACAATGCCCTGACTAACTACTAATGAATTCATGACACAGGAATGTTTCTTTGATACAGACAAAGCAGGAGAGTGAGGCACTTCCCAAACAGCTCATCAGCCTTTGCTTTAAACAGGCTATAGGACACCTGAATAACAAGTTAAGCAAGTGGTTTCTTTAAAAAATACTGGGCTGTTGAAGCTCAGAGATTAAGTTTCTTTATTTCCAATCATTCTATGAATTAAAAAAAAAAAAAATCCCTAAGGTTAACCCCATAATAGTGTGCACAGGGTAAGGCCCACATGACTACACTTCTGGGCCAAAAGTCTTTACTACAGGTAGTAAAGGATTCTCTCACACTGATGAAAAGATGCCTTGTTAAATAAGGGTGGCTACACCACATAACACAAGATAAAATCAATAGTTCAAGATAATCCTTGGATAGCCCCACTGCCAAGAGAAATGGGTAAAACAAATTCTCATTTAGGTGAGGAAAAAAATGGTTTTGATTGCTACTTCTTTTGATTGAAAAGATTCATGATTCCAGTACAGGGCAAGTCCTCAGTAATTTTTGTTTCTAATTTCTAGTGTTCTAGGTGTGTTCTAAGTGCCTAAATCACAGCCTTACTGTTGACTTATCAACACCAAGGGCTGGCAGCATTGGAGAAATTAACCTGACAATTTTACTTTTCTAAACTGAACATACTTGCCATGTGGAAGCTGGGTTTCTTGCTTGTTGAATAGCAAGAACACTTTAATCTCAACCCATGTCAGGAAAAGTAGTTTGATAAATGGCACAGCAACAAGTCTTTAGAGCATTTAGGAAAGCATCTGTAATAACCATTACCTTCAGAAATTCTTAGGCACAACTAGACTAAGGCTGGTTCTGCAAGTAGCACATGCTCCAATTTTGAGTTATCAATGAGCCAAGAGAGAAAAGAAACAGCTCTGAAATTTCACAATCATAAATAAATACTCATAACTTTGCTAGCTGCCTGAATATATACTAAGAATCAGAATTCCAGTCTTCTGTCTCTGTACTGCCCCTATACAAATGAATAATGCCAGAAGATGCAGAGCTACTGGGAGCTTCATGTTACTCAACATACTCAATGCCCTGGAATTTCTGTACGTATCATCACTACCAGTAACTTCTGGGATCAAAACTCAGATAGCATTAGTTCTCCTTTCCATGATGAACGCTGCAGAATTCTTTGGATGAGAAAATACTCTTATGCCAACTGAGTTATGTGTGGACATAGGTCACATCTACAAAATATCAGTTTGAGTAAGACAGAGACTACTCAGGTCAAAAAATTCTAGAGGGTAAAGTAAAGAAAGACTTGGAGACACTTCACAAAAACTGATAGCTTGGCATGACATTGCAATCAGATCAGATTCAGCATGCCCAACTCGCAACCAGAAGATACAATGAATGTGTTCATTATCAGGTGTTTTGGTGGTGTCAGAAGCAGCTGAGTGGTGTTCCCTCTTCTACGGGGCCTAGAGGGAATAACTTTCAAAATAAGAATACAGATCAGCTAAAACAACAACAAAAAAAAAAGGTCTGAAGCTACAGAAAGTCTTAAAAACAGCAAAGCACTGAAATCAGCTGCTGAAGCAATATAAAAAGCCAATACACTGAGATTCAAAACACTAGAGGCAAAAGTCTGGAGACTGATGCCTGCATGATAGATCTAGGCCTAGATCTGATGATGAACATGCAACATAAACAAACTGGAAATCTAGATAGCTTAGAAAAGGAAAGATCTCCAGCGCAGACAAGTGCCAGGCTGCAGAATCTGAGAACATCCTGAAAACATATACAGCTCCTTTAGAGGAGAGTTGTTTGTGGACTAAAGTACCAAGTGAAATACTTACGGGTAGAAGCTGCACCTAAGTGATAAGCTAACCACTCTATAATCTAACTCCTGTGCTGTTTTTTGAATGAACTTTTGATTACCTGGGAAACTTTCAATTTTTCTGTTAGAATTGTATATTTAGAATAGAACTCTGCTCAGATAACAACTACATAAAATCAACCTTTTACCTTAAAAGAAGCAGTTGAACTTTTATCTCATAATGTACCTAAATGCAGCAGGAAGAACTACATGAGAAATGCACAGTCTATAAAAGACATGTGCATGCACTATGAATCATACACTGACTCCAGTTGCTCTATCTTAACTGCATTACAAAATATAGATTTATGCATACCCACAGATATGCATGTAAGCGAGCAAACAAATATGCACCATTACACTTGCCATATGCTCTGCCCGCATCTGTGTGTATAAAAATATACCAATGTAGACACAGACATATGCACAAAAAGAGCTGTGTCGCGTTATCCTCATGTGGCCCCACTGCGAGCGCATCTTTTGAAGGCGTGTAAGTGCCCACAAGTATTCACCCTCACACCACTGGCAGGCTGCCAGTTGCTCCAGCACTGTGAAGGGATTTTCCTACCAGAAAGCTCAGGCAGCTTTGATACAGTCAGCAGTGGTGCTGCCAGCTTCCACACCACCTCGTGCTTTTCCCCTAGAGCATTAACTTCTAGGAAGTGCTGAAAAAGGAGGTGTTCAGATTTCTGAGGGTTTTCGATTAAAAAAAAATAATAACGCGAGCAGTTTTCCAGTGTTCTGGCACACTGCTGGAAATGCTGACCCAGGTGAACAAGCTCCTGGCTAGCTCCCAGGTCGGGGCAGCGGGAGGGAAGGGGCTCCCCGGCCTGTGGGGTGAGGAGTGAGCCCGGAAGGAACGAAGGGGTGAGGAGAGGGGGGCGGCGGTGCCCGGGGGCCGGGCCGGGCGCCGGGGTGAGGCGCCGCGGGGAAGGGGCAGGAGGAGGCGAGCAAAGAGTGCGGGGAGCGGTCGAGGGGGGGGGTTGAGGCAAGGAGCAGGCGGGAACGGCAAGTGGCTCCCGGAGCGGGTGGCGACGCGGGGACGACAGGAGGGCGGCAGCGCAGCCCCTACCCGCGGCGGTGCATGTCGTGGCGCTGCGGCTTGGCCTCCCCCGCGCCTCCCAGCCGCCGCAGGAAGCCCAGGACGTCCCGCAGCTCGGCTTCGAAGCTGTCCACCACCGGGTTGCCTGGCGCCACGGCCCCGAAGAAAGCGGCCGGCAGGGGCTGCGGGACCGAGGCGGGAAGCGGCGGCCCGGCGGCCTCCGCCATGCTCCGCTCAGGCCGCGGCGGTAACGCGTCGGCGTCGCCAGGCAACGACCTCGGGCAAACGGCCCCGCCGGGCGCGCAGGGGCGGTGGAGGCGCCACGGGCCCGGCTGCGGCACTGCCCGCCGAACTCCCCGCTCCCGGAGGGGCGGCGAGGGGCTGAAATCTGCCTGCGTGCCCAGGGGAAGGGGTCTTCGCCTCGGGGGTCGGGCTGTAGCCCTCGGGGGGCGAGCGAGGGGCCTGGCACAGCCGGAGGGTACGAGCCGCGAGCCCTCGCACGAGCGGGCGAGCGCCCTTCTGTCTCCCGAGGCTGCCGCGCGCTGCCGGGGGGGCGGCGATGCCTCACGGGCACCCTGCGCAAAGGGCGCTGCAGTATCGAGGTGGTTTGCTGTGCGAAAGATGCCGGAGGAAGGCTGGACAAGGCCAGGGGGTACCTTATGGGGTGGGTTTTCAACAACGTATTTCACCATGAATGTCGTTTTGAATTTACTGATTGCATCCCTGAGCCTGCCTAGTGCACGACTGCAGGGAAAAAGAACGCGTGCTAACCTTCTAAAGGGCTACAGCTGCCTATTAAAAAAAAGTGGCAAACTAGGAAACAACCGGGCCGTATTTATCAATGTTATAGGAGGCAACCATTGCAACCTGTGTGTTTTCGAGTTCTTCGTGAGCATTGTGGTAAAGGGGTTTAGGAGGGATGTGAGGAAAACCGGCTGTGTTACCATGTTCATCATCATGATGAGTATAAAGGACAGCTTAACTGAAACATGACAGTGAAAGCTTAGAAATGTAGTGAGTGAGCAATGAATCCTGGCAGCCCAGGCCAGTTGGGGGCAATTTCTTGGCACTGAATACCTGAAAAAGTGCATCCAAGTAATTCACAGCTGATAGTAAAGAACTGTCCTTTGAAAGACTAGACCTGCAGCATCAGTGTGCTGAATGGTGGGAATCAGAAAGTACTGCATTAGCCAGGCCAGAGAGATGATGTGGGAATCGTTTAGACACTATGAGGAATATGCAAAAATTTTAATTAATTTATGACTAACCTGTCTGACTCATTTTACACACAGATTTTATATTGTTACCTGCTGGGAGTTGTGTGCATCCATCGCCCAACAGGTACTGTGTATGGGAAGGCGTTAGCAGGAATCAGGCGATTCATATGCACAGAGTTAATTCCAGGGATAATGGCTAGGCATTTAGGTGGCAGCAAATGGCTTAACACAAGAGGGAGTGGGTTCCTCAGATGTCTGTTTGGAGGCAGGAGAAAACGAAGGCTGCAATGAAGAGACATGGCACAAAGGTGCTGATGCTGGGATTTAGAAACTGGGTATAGGGACGAATTTTACAAGACAACTGAAATACAAGAATCTATGTGGAATCTACCACGGGAAGCTCTTTGGCTAGTGTGGCAAAGCACAGCAAAATATTTAAATGTAGCAGTAATTGCTCTCCGTGATAGATTCCAGATGACTAATAAACACTGGTCTCTTGTGAAAAGCAGCTCGTACCACTGTGACTACCGGTGGTGGCATCCTTTCAAAGGCCCCGTGAAGATCTGAGCTAGTTTGCCTCACTAGATGGTGCTGCATCCCAAAGGGCTGGTCTTCACATTCCCGGGAGGCGGAGATGTGCTTAGAAGCTTCAAGGGGAACTTGAGGGACTGGAAACGAGACTACTGAGTAAAACTTTGTATATCTCTAATATTTGGCTAGCAGATGGTGGACTGAATGTAACGTTTGCAGTTTGAATTAGTGTTTCAGCCATAGAAACAGTCAAAGAAAACAGTAAGAGGAAGGGTGTATTGCCATTTCCCAAAGGGGAGGGTTACAAAACTATGACAGCAAAGATAAAGCTTTAGCCACTGTTAACCAGTCAGGTCGTGAAAACAGTTCAGTCTAAAATGCCTGGGTCAGAGCTCAACAGGGTCCAAGTATGCACTCCCTGCTAGGTGGAGGTTTAGTGTAAGGAGGGCAGTTCTGACCCTCTCGGCACACAGGGTAGAAAGCCATGGAGAACAGCAAGGAACTACACTGCAGCAAGCAGCATGTTGTGTGTGTGATGTCAATTTTGGATGCTTAAAATATTGATTTCTACTTTATTGTTCTGGAGAAGACTCAAATTTACACTCCAGACAGTCTCCATCTAATACGTAACGGGTCCAAAAGGCAAAAAGGCTTATAGTTAAAAGAACAGAACTTTTTAACTTCAGAAAGGTATCAGTGTGCATAATCTGACATTTACAGAGAAAAGCTTGGTGTATACAAAACAGCAAGAAAGTGACAGCTATTGAAGTTGCAACTATGATAGGAGAATTTCATAAAAAAATGGGAGTTTACCTGTCAGTACCTGTGTGACTTGGAAAGTTTATAGTAATTCTTTCAAATACATATGTTCCTACACCCTAAAAAAAAAGTGATTTGTTGATTGGAAGGCTAGTGATTTATTCATCGTTGGTCACTGAACATTTAGATAGTGTTATGGTTCAATCCCAGCCAGCAACTAAGTACCACGCAGCTGCTCGCTCACTCCTCCTCCTTCCCCCTGCAGTGGGATGGAGAGGAGAATTAAAAAAAGGTAAAACCTGTGGATTGAGATAAGAACAGTTTAATAATTGAAATAAAGTAATAATAATAACAACAACAACAATAACAATAACACTAATAATTGTAATGAAGAGGAGAGGGAGAGTGGAATAAAACCCAAGGGAAAAACCCCAAGTGATGCACAATAGAGCTGCTCACCACCTGCTGACTGCTGCCCGGCCAATCCCTGAGCAGCTATCAGCAGCTCCCAGGCAACTGCCCCCAGTTTATATACTGAGCATGGTGTTCTGTGGTATGGAATATCCCTTTGGCTAGATCGGGTCAGCTGTCCTGGCTATGCTCCCCCCTGGCTTCTTGTGCACCTGCTCACTGGCAGAGCATGGAAAACTAGAAGATCCTTCATTTGGAGTAAGCGCTACTTAGCAACAGCTAAAACATCAGTGTTATCAACATTATTCCCATACTAAATCAAAAGCACAGCACTGTTAACATGTCACAGCTGCTAAGAAGAAAATTAACTCTATCCCAGCTGAAACCAGGACAGATTGTAATGTGAAGTACAGTAAAATTAGGGAGAAAGTAGGTGAGATTACGGAGAGTTGGCACAGACAGGATCTCAAGAAATGGAATTTAGGTAAATCCATTGACCCAAGCAAAGAGGTCATAATAACCTGTGGTTTAATATCACCCGGTCAGATAGGAGGAAGCTGCCTCAGAAATAGAAGACTCGTAAAGAGTCAATGTAGTAAAAATCCATATAGGAAGTATCTGCTTTCATGGCTATTGGGCCAAAAGTATGCTTGAGTCAGAAAGGGGAAAAACTTTGCTGCTAACTCATCAAGCTGCCTGCTTACTTCTTGTGTGTCAGTTCCACTTGTGTGAGCAGCAGTGGTTACTAAGACCAAACAAAGGGTGGAAACACTGTATAATCACAGCAGTGTTGGGCAGGAAGAGTGTCCAGTGGTGTTGCGTACAGGGGCTGAGGTAACATCTGCCGAGCCCTATTTAGTACATCAGTCAAAGTTTGTTTCCTATGAGTAATTCTGAGATGCATGTTCAGATCCCTTCCCAGGATATTTGTAGCAAATGTGCACCTGAATTATGGTGCCTGTAGATTTTGCTGTTTGATATTCAGGGACAAGAGGCAGTCATGGATGCTGTATTACCAGACTTCTGCAGGGTAACTTGACTGCCCACAGAGATGAAAGAGCTAAATTTATGTCATGTCTTCTTTGACACTTTTAGGAAAAAAAGTCTGAGTTGTGATTCTGGGCCATCAGGTAGTCTTCAGGCTGATAGGCTAATGAAGACATGGGACTTTAAAATAATGTTTAACATATTTATGGACTACCATATTCAAAACTGGGATCTACGTTTACTCTACTTGTGGTATGCCTGCCTGGTTTTAAGTGCCTTTAAGAATTCACAGTTCTCTCCCTTTGAGTGGGAGTGCATTGCTGGATTTAAGAAATAGAAGTAAATTCAGAGAAAGAAGTGCTGGCAGGTATATGCTTATTCTTATGAAGAAATGAAGTTTGTGAGTTAGGCAAGGAAAACAAGGTCAAGGAAACAAAATGTCTTCACCGTTTGCTGTTCACATGGGGGAATCAGATATGATACAGAAGAACAGCTCTAAGTTGCCTGATAAAGGTCCTTAAAAAGCCATTCTTTGAGAGAGCTGGAAGAGGTGAACCAAGTTACTGAACGTCAGGAGTACACTTTGTGTGACCAACTTGTCCAATGGGAGGAGAAAAAGGAAGAACTTTTACTAAGCTTACAAGAGACCAACCGCTTGCTGGAATCAACATACCTTTCAAATAACTAACTGTACAGGAAGTGGAGAGGTGCAGCAGACCTCTATTGCTATCACAATCTGTGGCAGCTGTCTATCCCTACAGCTGATGAGACAGATATGGGAGTACAGGGCTTTTATGGTTAGTTGTGAGGGATTATACTGTTCCTTCCCATCCTTCTGTCCTTTGTGTTTTAGGGCTGTTTGTTAGAGCTGCTTGTGGCTTACTGATAGCATCTTTAGACTCAGATGCCTTACTTACACCTACCTTTACATTCGAACAGAATTTGTGGATTCCTAACCTTATCTAAGGGCTACCTGCAGCCCTTCCATGGAAAAGTTAGTAAGGAGATGAGGGTTACACTGTCACATTTTGATATCATTTGTAGTTTTTGCTGTACCATGAAGAAACATGTCCTGAATTAGGAAGGTACATACCTGACTGCAGGGGTAGGGAAATGTGAAAAGATGGTGGAAATTACTTATTTAGGACACAATACAGATAGATTTTCAAACAGAGCAGCATATTGAATCCTTTACTGAGATGGTGACACATATTTGTAAAGTATTCCAGCACTGTTCCGGTCACTCGGCAGTATACAAAAATTGTCAAACATGGAATGGTCTCTGAACTCTGGAACATACATTAACAAAGTAGCTGAAGCTTGTGAATCTTTTGACAAGCAATTGATGGTCTTTTAAGATACATTGACAGCGTGTCTGGGACAGTTTTAATGTAAATGAATGCTAAGAGAAGGAAAATACCAAGTTTTTACTTGAAAACAGTTCTTGGCTTCCTTTCTGATCTAGTGTGTCAGTGTAGTAAGAGGAAGGGAAAGAAGTGATCAACACAAGAAAGAACTGCAGTGACTGAGAACTGTGAAACTGCCAGGTTCTTACAGAGCCGCATTTGAGTTTGGGGTGACAGTTGTCACTGTGTTTTGGTTGTATCATATGAAAAGTTTCAGTGCCAAATTCTAAAGATGAAGTGTAAGTTTTGAAGGTTAAAATATAGAAGTAATATTTTTTTTTTATGTGAGTGGGAATGCTCACAAAAAGGTCTTAGTTTTTTGTGGTTTTTTTTCATTAGGGAAATATTCTTTGGCATATAGACGAATTCCAGTTGATCTGCAGAAAATGTGTTATATGGGAGAAGTGATCTTGTTCAGTTAATGCACACACAACGCGTGCAAACACCCACACACACCCCCACACACACACCCCAGCACCTGCCCCTTCAAGAAAGCATAGCAATGTGCAATATTTTTGTGAACAATCTTGAAGATTTGACTCACCCACTCAGGCTGTATTGTTCTACCTTGAGTGGGTTAACCAGTCTTTGGGGAGGGAGATGCAGCAGGTTTTTTATATAGCTGCATTATATGAGTTTGTAAGAGGTTTAAGTTGAAACACAACAGATTCTGAGATCTGCTTTATGGACTTGAGGTAGCAGTTGGTCACATCAAAGTCCATTTGTGACTTTTCAAAAGATGGAACTATTGCTTCAATGAGATAGTTTGCCTAAAATTCCTGTTATTTTCTTTCTTTGATTAAGACATGGTTTATGCCAATTTACAAGTACATTCTACTGGAGCAGACAACAATTGATACAGCTTATTTTGGAAAGACTTCCAAGGACTTGCATATATTTCTTCTAAGGAAGTACTAATTTTGGTTCACTAGACTGATCATGGAGGTAAACTTCTTGTCTCAGTCAAAGATCTTGTCTTAAATCTCAAGAAGCTGTAGGCGTTCTTCTAACGAAGAAGCTATGCCTAGTATGCTAGAGTACTAGCAAAGAAGTCTTGTGCAAAAGCCCAAAGCCCTGTACATCTCTTCCAAACGTGAGAAGGTTAAAGTCTGAACAAGATTTTTGGTGATGTGCGTGAAAGCTGCAGCTTAGAAACACACTAAAAACGCAGAACATTTAGCTGTATGTGTAAAAACCTAGAGAGAGGCCTGAGCTAAAGACAACATCCAATTTATTGAGCAGAGAGACTGGCAAGATGGTTATACTTTCTACAGAATGTGAGAAAAGAAGCAGAGATGGAACACAGAAATTAATTCTATTTTAGCTGCATTCAGCTTAAGCTGATTGCTAGGCATCTAGTAGTTAAGATTTTATTTTGGAAAAAAAGTAGTGACATGTTTTGTTTAAAACCATCATGCATTTTCTTCATTTAATAAAGATTCTCAAGACAAACCTTAAATGAGAGGAAGTATAGCCTATTCCAAGAAAGAAATTAGTTCTGAAAACCTTCCCAAATCTCTCTTGAAGCCAAATATGACAGTGCATTTTTATTCATATTCTCCTGATGCACATTTGCTGTTACAATTCTGAGCTGCTACAAATGCTGTAGATAGAAATCATCTTGGGGAAATAACACTATTGTTTGTATGTATAACTCCAAAATAGCTAAATGCATCCTTATCGTAACACTTTCTCTGTTGTGCATTTGGTCTGGGAGCACTCACAGGATCAAAATAGACTTCTAGGAATTAATCATTGGGAGCAAACAAAGAGAGACCTAAAATAACCTGGTGATGACCTCCAATATTTTTAGATCAATGCATTTCTGTTCAGGCCATTTCTTATTGCATTACAGTATGAATTTTGAAACTTCTTGGCATCATTACTTCCATTTTCCATTCTTAGCTTCTCACTTTTGTAAGAATATTTCACTCCAAGGTCAAAATATCTGCTGATTGACTTTTGTTCAAGCAGCTGACAGAAATTGTTTTGAGCAACAGCCTGACCTTGGACTGGGAGATTTAGCAGCTTGGAAGTCAGCAGTAGAAAATTATGCAATGTGGAAGTAGTTATTTGCTGGCTATTAAGCCTTGCTTATTCAAGGAAATAGAAAAAATATCTTTGTCTTCACAAAATTATTTGGATATTTCATATCTTTCACAATACCTTTTTATTATTTTATGTAACTACATTTTCTAGATTATTCTTTCTAATAATGTATACCATTCTGAGCTTTTGGTATATATTATTTCTAGTAATGATATATGTAAATATGTCATTGTGAGCTTTTATCTCAGTACTTCAGAATTTTAGAAAATTAATGTTTAAGAACAAGTAATTGTTTTGCATTCTACATATATGTGGGAAGGTTACTCATCTGGTTTCTAAAATAGTGCAACATGGCCATGCTGGCTTTATTACAGTTTATGTAAAAATTATAATAATTTCTTTTTAGAGCAATTGATGCTGTTACCTGATTGTATTTTATGAAATAAAAACTGTCCAGAAACCGGATTATATGTTTATCAGTACATCTATAGATATGCAGATACTGGATCATGAAATCCCTAGTAGGGCTGTAGGAAAAGCTACAATATCAAAAAGTATAATGACACTAAAGAAAATAGTTGCTAGAAGGAAGATTAAAATCCCAGAGTTGCAACCAGCTGCGAACAAGAATGAGTAGAAGTGCAGGTGTTCTCTGCAGCAATTCTAACATCTTTTGGTGGTAAACCACTGATTGCCACTGATACGTAAACCTACAGAAATTAAGCTGGAGAGCAGAAGTAGACTGTTACAGGTAATATAGTTGAAGTAAGCCTTCCTATAGCCTTTTTCCCCTTAACATTTTAAAGGGCAGACCATTATATTCAATATTAGTTTCAAAAGGAATAGTAGTATGCAAATACTTAATGGGAGTGGAGTGCCTTTATTAAATTAAAAAAAAATTCTCTTCCTGATGTTTGGTCCTGCATCTCATAATCAGCATGGCAAGTGATTTCTAGTTTTGACTGCAGTAGGTTTGAAATAGCTGATAGTTTCATATCTCTTTCTTCCTTTTCTGAGCCACCCTTGTTTGCTATGTATTCTTATTATTAATGCCTAGGATTTTTTTCTGGTTTGATTTTATTCAGATTGTCTTTTTGCTAAAATTTTGGCTAGGGCTTATATTTAACAGCATTTATTCTATTTTTAAAATGCTTTAGAATGTTATAATAAAATGATATTAAATGTCTATAGAGTAACTTGGAAACACTGTTTTATCAATCAGAATGAGACAATTTAATCCTTATTGCTCAGACTGAAAGACCCTCCACAAAATTGCGAACATACCTCTCTTAATAGGCAGACTAAGTGAAGTTTATTAGCTGTACAGTTGAACTTCTCTATAATGCAGAGAGAACTCTGATGGTATAGTATTCCAGGACTGAGCTGGATTCATATGAAACTTCAGGCTGAGAGCTCTCTCTTTTGAGATGAACTAAAAGGAATGCAGAGAAAAAGAAGCAGTAAAAGACACAAACCTATAAAAAATACAAAAACTATTGTTTTTGGAATAAAGACCTTGGTGATTTGCAATACAATAAAGTTTAGCTTGTGTGCCTTAACATACACTTTCATCTAGCATCAAAGTGTAACAAAGAAAAAAAAATAAAAAAGAACTGGCAAATAATCTCTAGTATATAGTCTGTTGGGAATCTCCATTTAAGAAACAGTAACATGATTTTTGGAAAGTTATGTGAGTGGAGAATCCTTCAATCATCTTATAATTTGAGATCTTATACATGCCATTTTCCAGGTCTGTTTTTAATATCCCTATTATAGGTTTTTAGAGAAGAAAGCCGATAGGTCTTAATTCTTGCAGTTTTATCATTCTGTTGAAGTCTTAAACCACCAGGCTGACAACTCTTACAGTATCCATTTTCTAATGAACAAGAGACTTTTACTTCTCATTTTCCAAAGATTACTCTGAAGCCATGCAATTAGCCCCTTACAAATATATCAACAGTATCATCTATTCCCTTAGCATAGCAATTTGTATTGCCATTTTATAGAATATAAAAGACAATTATATACCATATATATATATATATACACACACAACTACATGTATTTCCGGTCAACATACTATCAGCCTGCTCTTTACATTTTTTCTTTTAATTCAAGAAATACTCTAAATAGAATTGTAATCTTTACTCTTTTTTCCCTCAGAATTTCAAATTAGAAAGATCAAACTATTGCCTTTTCTCTATGTGATGGCACTACAGGAAAAATAGAAATTGTTATCAGCACTTTACCTTGTTTAACTGATGCAATAATAAAAAGTATGTAGACCTTGGCCACTCAAACATAGATGAAACTTTGGTAGCAAGTTTTGAAAATTTTGCTAAAATGCGTTCAAGTGGAAACATGGCTCTTCATGTATTAGGTATGGCTATATTAAAATGTCTATTTTTTTACTCAGTGGACCTACTTTGTATACTCTGGCATATCTATTACGTTTAGAGACAAAAACATGGTATTTACCTTTGTAGAATCAAAGTAAGACAGATGTTACTCCTTCTTCTGTATTGTTAGCAATAGAGATGCTTAATAAATTACCCTGAAAGGAAAAAAATTTCTTATGTTGTACCTGCAGAATTCCATTATAAGACTGACAGAATGATTCCTTAGAGAAG
Source organism: Falco peregrinus (assembly GCF_023634155.1). NCBI lineage: Eukaryota > Metazoa > Chordata > Aves > Falconiformes > Falconidae > Falco > Falco peregrinus. The sequence continues at coordinate 47,858,260 of NC_073726.1, forward strand.
GCAGACAGAGCTTCACTGAAATAAAGCATTATACATCCGTCTGAATTAGCAAAAAGGTAACTTAAATATAATTTAGTCATCAGAAACATAATCACTATGTATCAAACATGAATAAAAAAAACCCCAATTAATTGGTAGATCTGAGATTATGGTTCATCTACTTTAAAAATTTGGTTGTGATCAAGAGTGCATCTTTGAAGCGGCCCCACCTCCTGCACTTGTTTCATGTTACGGAGTGACCTTGAGTGCATGGGTTGAACTCTCTCTGAATTGGAACTACTCTGAAACATGCACTCCATGAGCGCACCTGAAATTCTCTAACTGGTCCTGGAAATTCAGTCTCTAGGAGCAGACTAGAACAAGTTCAAAGTAAAAACCCCAAATGTGTATTATGCACAGATCTGCTCCAATTGCACTGCTTCCCTTGTGAATATAGCTAGAGCCTACTTTGCTAATTAGGAAACAAATATTTTTGAAGCAATATGAAAATCAGTTATGCCATTTCTGGAGAGTTGCTTTTAAAAATATTTGTACTTGAACAGAAAGCCTTCCAAGACACCACTGCTACCTCTACTTTTCTTTGCAGAGAGGAGAGAGAAATTGCTTACAAATGTTATGCCACAAGTCAAACAAGTCTTACTTGTCACAGAACTATATCTTCTGTCTTAAAAAGCTAAGGAGAAGATTTGCAGTGTCTACTCTGTGCCAGCTAACAAGCTAACATAGAAGACAAAACTGCAGTGATTATAAATACAAAAAAAAACATGCCAGGGCATTGCACATGGTATCACATCTGTAACAAATAGGGCCTATGCCTCTGGTTTGTAGTTCATTTCATGATTTAGTTAAGAAAAAAGAACCACATACTAAGGTCTGCTACAAAAAGTGTCCTCCAGCTCTGGAATTATAACATCCTTTTCTTTAGCTCTTTGGTTTATTTCCTTAAAATAGCAAACTCAATGCATCATGTACTTTCCTAGGAGCCTCCATTTTTTCCATGCTACTCTTCATAGGCCATCTGCATGTAAATACTTCCCTAACCCAGAGACCACTTGTCTGTTAAGCTCAGTTAGTAGGCAGCAGATCAGTTACAGACCAGAAGATTCAGTGTGATGGCTATTCACACTGTTTTGCTACAATCATTTCAGGGCCTGATAGAATGGAGAGCCTGCCCTTATCTGTGCTGCAGATGTACATGGTTCCTCCGGAGAACCCATAGTAACTTCCTCAAAACACATACTGAGAAGCATGTTTGGGAATAACGGCTATCCTACTGTAATACTGCTCCTGTTCTTTCAGCTAGCCCAGCAATACCTACCTAGCCCTCACTCAGCCACATGCGCACTCCAAAGAATGTGCTTCTCCTCTGTGACTTTTCAGCACCTGTATGATCTTCACAAGTTCACAAGACCCTGATACTTCAGGGACAGTGAAAACTGCTGTGTTTTCAGGGAAGTGTGAAGAAAAAGAAATGAGTTGACCAGGGCCAAAATTCCAAATCGCAATTTCAGTGAGAGGTCAGATGACTGTTGCCAGTCTTATGTGACATTAGATGCAGCATCTGAGCCAATGTGAAACAGGCTTAGCCACTTGGCATAGTGCTGTGCTGTGTGGAAATACCAAAACAATGTAATTACAGCAGAAGGACGTACCAGAACAGTCTGTCTCTGAAGTTAGTGTATCTGGGATCATGTTGTCTATTTCTGATAGGGTGTTACTTTGCATAGTGTGGGTGCACATTTAATGGCCAGTATTCATAGCACCACAAGTGCACAAAGTGAACGATCTGGGAACATAAAAATATGGAGATGACAAGATGGGAGAGACTGGTGCTAGTGGGATGCAGTAAGAGACTGCAATTTGCCTTGGAAAGCTCAAGGGCTGTAACATGTGGCATCTGGCATACAGGGAGAGGGAAGTGCAGTAGATGATAGTACAACTTCTGTCATAGCTGTACAGGATGGAAAAGAGCATATGAGTAGGATTTTCTTCTGGGGGGAGAAGAGGAGAAAGCCCAGAAAGAATATAGGAATCCACAGAAAAGTACTGGGCAAGGAGGCAAAGACAGAACAAAGTGATGAGAGAAGTCACAGGGAATAGCAGAGGAAAGGAAAGGAAAATGGGCTGCAGCACCCTAAATGCCTATGATGTTTAAGAGTAGGGTCTCAGGAAGAGAGACTTCCCATAAGAGAAAAGAAATCATGCCTTGAACACTGATGGAAGTCGGTCTCTCAAGGATAGCCCCAGAGGCTGCTCAGGAGAACAGTGAGAGACAGTCTGGACAGAAGAGGGAAATACATGAAAAAGAAAAAATAATACCTTCTTCAGACTTCTTCCTGAAAGAGATACTTTAATTTTCATAGATATGTTTGTTGTGGTTTGAGTTTTTAGGCAAGAAACAAGATTACATTAGCTGTGGCAGACCCTAGGCCTCAGTTTCTCAGATCTAAAATCGGGCAAATTTCCCTTTGATTAACAGCAACACTGACTAGTATCTTGCTCCAGCTCCCTGCGTGATAGTGACGCTGGCTTCCTTCACACATTAAAAGCTGGGTTACAGGCTCATTTCCTAGGGAAAAGGGCCTTAATTTGTTATCACAAAGAATATGGTGTCAGTAGCACCCTGAAGTGTTTCTTTTATTGTCTGGAAAAGCTTTTGTACCATTTAAAAAAAAATATGAAGATTTTTAGTGGAGGCAAAGGTGGGGGTTAATGTTACTGTTCCTACGATTTCTATTGTCTAAGATGTTTTTCAGAGAAGCAGCTGGAGTACAAGGCAGAGAGTGGGAGTGCTGAATGGGAAGGTGAGAGGGTCGGGCAGATCTCCACAGAGCGGGTGGAACTGCCTGAAGCCTCTGACTTAGATTTTCTGAGTCAGAGAATTCAGGGTTGATGGTGGCAATTATGTATGCTGGGTACAGCAGAGATCTGTGATAATGAGATAATGGTCTTCCTTACGAGAAGAGAAAGGCAGTAGCTGAGAGCAAGAGGAGAAAGTAAGAAGAAAGGAAAAACATGAAGTGGGAGTAGGTCAAGGCATATATTTTAGCAATGGTGCTGGAATTTCAGGTCTTTAAACCTCTTCAACAGGTGATACTTCCTCTCTGGGGCTCTGTAGCTATTAATATGGAAGAGGCACATTAAAATGTAGAGAGACAGTCTGGCACTTAGTCTCTGAGAAGTTTGCAGACAGGAACCTGTGGGAAACTTGCTCAAGAAAAAGTGTTTTGCCCTGAGGGTACAAGTGGTGGAGCATTTCTTCAGGGTTATTCCTAAGCAAAGGGAGCTAGGGAGGTTCAGGCCAAGATAATCTTCTCTTCATTAGTGAGCTGTAAGAGGTCCCAGTGTGTTTTGGAAGGCTTGAAGAAATTGCTGTTTCTAAGTGTCATGTGATGACTTTTCAGGTTCACCCTGTTGTAGCCTGAATGATTTGATAACGCCTTGTCTACACTACACTTCTCTTACAGTCTATGGATGTCTCTGTACTTTATTAATTTTGTTAGTAGTATGTTTGTTACCCAGCTTCGGTCTGGTGACTTAATTTTATGTCCTTCCTTTATTTAATTTGATTTTATTTTACTTCATTTTTTTTCTTTTTAATTTTGCCATTTAGTGTGATTACTGCATTTTAATAATTACTGCAGCATTTTGAAAGTAAACAGTTGATCGCTAGTTAGGCTGAATCCAATTCCTTTAAAATTGGGCACTTACCCAATGACAGGTCACATGTGAAGTTAAAGAATTAGCAACAGTAGCCTGAAGCTATTCTACACTGTACAAGTAAGCAGATAAATTTGTTAGATTTAAATACTAATAGTTGCTTGGGCATCATTATTATATATTAAAGTATTCATCGTTTTTTTCCTGTTCTATGCATGTCTGTTGCACCTCTATTATTACCTAATTTAGTATGTTTCTATCATTTCCTTTGACTATTACTTTCAATAGAGAATACTTGAAGAGTGGACACAATTTGATTACTGAATAATGCAAACCACAAGAGAGATTTACAGAGAGAAAAAAGAAAATACAAGCTAATAGCTAGTTCAACCCTCATTAAATACAAAATGTAACATTTATGACAAGGTTTCCAAATTCCTTAAGCATCCTACATAGCCTACGGCCTTTGTTTCAACCCTAGAGCTGTGCAGCCCCTCCATTTAAAGCGCACAGTAACTGTTCAGAGGAAAGGAGATTTTTGCATTTGCAGATGCATATGCATTCAGTAAAATAGTTTCCAGCAATTGGTGAGTAAAATTCAAGTTCTTCAGATCATTTCTACCTCAGTGGGACCTGCAGAGCTTAGAAACACACCGATTGCTGAATCCCCTCCTAAAACTCCCTCTGATGTCGGAGACATTTTTTCTTTGTCTCAACTCTATTTATCCTGGTCAGCACCTCAGCCATCTTCTCTTAGTAGTTACTTGACATCCATCATTAGTGCACACTATCAGGATGTTCTAATGCAAAGCACTAAAAATCATCATGGTGAATGCTTGTATCACTCCAGAAGACATGATTTTAAAGACTGGACCTGTTAGAAAATAAGAATGCTGCTTCACTGTATGTGAAAGAGAGTTATATTAGTATGAGGAGAATCAAGCTCTGCAATCAAGCTACTTCCTGATATCCATCTCTTCAAAGCACATGTCACATGGGTATTATTTTAACAGGATAAATTGAAGCAAAGCAAGTATCTTAATTTTACTTCTCTGGGTTTTGAGGGAAATAGGAAATACAAAAGGGAATTAATACATCCAGCACTCTTGGGTAATTATTATAGGAGTTTGAAGAACAGTCACACAGAGAAGAATATATGCAGAGTCATAGACTGCAGTGACCTCCCACACAGCAAAGTTCTTTAGAATTACTGAAATTATAAACAAAGTTAAAGCTCTTCATTCCCAAACAGCCGCCTTGATGTCACTTGTTTCCACATTCCGGCTTCTGTCGCTGCATCCCACACTCTCTCTGTTGCTAAGTGCTTTAGGCTTCTGCAATATGTTCCTGCAGCTCCTTGTTTCTCTCAGATCTCCAAATGTGCTATCATCTGAGAGCAGAATGTCTAGGTTTATCTGACATGGTACAAAAAAAAGATTAAATTGTACAAATTACAGCTTCCTAAAGAACATGAGAATTTTCTATTCAAAAAAAGTCTTTGTAATCCTGCAGGCCCTTTCATAACATTTTGTTAGAACATTATTTTCAATTCACAGTAGGATATGTGAGGGATGGGGGCACATTATGGCTCTGGCGAACAGCTATAACTAAATCTTAACTGTAAGTGACAATAGCAGCACAGAGCACAGAGTACTTGCTTAGAAGCTTACATCAGTGCTGTCAGTAAGCTATGCAAATAAACTCATAAATAAATGGAAATCATAAGAAAAGTGAAAAAAAAAAGACAATACAACAGTTAAGAATCTATATACTTTTGTAATTATATTGGTAAGTATTGACTGTTACATCTAATCATCATTCTGGCTTAAACATTGTTTGGTTTCTTCTACCCTTATAGCAGGCATGCAGTAACTTCCGTTTAGGAGAGAATGATATTGTCACAGTTATTCATCCAGCTATGTCTGGGTTTGGTTTTGTTTTTTTTCTTGGTGGGTAGGCATCTTACCGAGTGCAGTTTTCAGGCCATGTGCCTTTACCCATCCTGGGGTACAATTCCACCGCTCTCTCTATATCCCCAGCTACAGTATGAGCATGTCTACTACTGTGATTGCCGGAAGATTTTGCTATATCTCTTCCATTCAAGTTAAGATGAGCAACGTTAATAGTGATTAAAGAGTTGTCTTAAAAGCTAACATATATAATAAAACATGGTGCATATCCCACCTATCAGATACAAGAAACATTCTAGGTACATGTTTATGTTAGATTTGCCATATCCCAAAGCCAGCTCAAGGTACAGGCAAAGTAGGCAGTATTGTCATGAGAAAGTAATTCAGCACATTAGGAGTAGAACAAAACAGTTAATACTAGGGCACCTCATTTTTCCGTAATATGTGTTTTGGAGGTTTATTCTAGATTATATTTAGCTTGGTCCCTGGAGCTACACCTCCGCTACACATTTGTTTCAAAGCTTTCTGAGGAAAAGGAGTGTTAGGTATGTGCTAGAGGACCTTGTGGCGATGCAGCTCACACACTATTTTGGAACCTACTGTCCCCATTAGCATTAGGGTGCATGTGGAGCAGATTTGCAACAGAGCTTCTGTTTTCATTTCCTCCTTCGGGAATTTAGTTTGTATGCTAAAACCACTCTGAGAACTGAAACACCACATGGTAAATGGAGACAATGACAGGATTCTCCTCCAAACTGCACTATTGCTTTGAAACAAATTGCTAATGTAGACACAGTCTTTGACAGTTACTGAGGGCAGCCATCTACCCATTCTGCTAAGGCCTAGGAGAGATCAGCTGCTTTAGGCTGAATCTCTTCCCTCTGTGCAGACCACCTTTCAATATCACTGCAGACTTTCCTGCTCTCCTGTCAGTGCTCTGTCTTCTTCCTTTTCCCACATCTATTTTAACCTCCCGGAAAAGGCCCCTGGCCTGCCCCATTACCATCTGCGTCAAATGTAAAGAAAGCAAACTATGGCTGCTGAAAGATGATGCAGGCTGTAGAGCAAGGACTGACAACCGCATGAGACCTGAGCATGGAGATGCCACAGCCAAAGAGAACTGAGGGAAGAGTGTCTCTAAGGTGGGGTGGGCGTACACAGGTTGTGAGGGGGGTGTAAAAGACCCCACGGCTTCTAAAGCTCTGCCGTGTTTTTTTACACCTTGGTCGCTGCCTCGGTCATCCTCACTCAGCCTCCTAAAATACCACTGGCAGTTCATAGTACCCCTCAAACAAACAAACAAAAAAGACCCCTCCCAGTGTCCCCATTTCTTATTCTGAATAATATTTGCTCACCTACTAGTGCTGCAAATTTTGATTAAGTACACAAATACAGAATTTTTAAAACCATGTTTCAGCAGATGCTTTTTCTCCACCTCATTCTCTTCACACAGAAGGAAAGAGAGTTTCTGCTTATCTGCCTAGTTTCTCCTGGTTCCTAGGCCTCCTTTTGCTGCCAGACATGTTCTTTTAATAACCGCATGCTCAGACAAGAGAAATCTTGACTCCGTCTCCATTCCCTCAGTTAGTTTGGGCCTGAAACCAAAGCTGATAACCGCTCTTTCCCTTAATCAAAACCCGGGATAGGATGTCCTGTTGCTTGACACCTTAAAAAGCCTCCGCAGAGGGCTGGGGTCAGGACACCCTCTACTCTACAGTAGCGCTAAATCACCTGAGTTATTTTGAATTGGAGAAGAATACCAGCCGAGGCAGACATCACTCTCAGCTGGGATGTGGCAATTAACAACTTAAAAGCAGCGTAAAAATCAGCTGAAAAGCATGCTTCGTCCCTTTCTAACTGGAGAAAATAATGGCATGGCCCTCCTGTACCCAATCTGAGGCCTAGGCCAAACACATAAGGTACACATAGCCCCTGCACCACTCTACTTCCTGCTTCTTTTCCCCTGAAGCATGGATTAAACTGGGGAAATTTTACAGTGTAGTCATATGCTTAACTTGCTAATAACCAGCACAGTGTAAATATTGACATGGTGCTGCAGAGAAGCTCAAACATCATCGCAGTCGTTCCCTTGGATCACTTCAGCATGGTGAGGAACAGAGAGCAACATCAGGTGCCAGAGGACAAACAGGTGCCCTACAGCAACCACAGGGGAGCAAAAAGGAGGGAGGCAAAACAGTAAGAGAGCTGGTAAAGCTAGGGTCAGCTGGAGTCATCCAGATAAACTCTGATATGGTGGAAAAGTAGCACCCAACAGAGCAAGTACAGGTCTGCATGAGGTGACACCAGCAATAAGATTTTTCAAGATTTTTCTGTGTAGAAACACTGGGGGAAAAAATCAGGGGCAGTAGCCAAAACAGTTTTGAATTCAGCTGACAATGGCCAAAAGCAAAATGTGTTTGTCGTTCATTGGCTAGCATCCTATTAAAACAAAACCAAAAATAAAACCCCAGCTGTAATGGGCAACAGTCTGACATCTTTGCTCATATGCTCCTATGAAGGCCATGGAATAATGCAGGTAGAAGTGACCTGTATCTCATGTGTAAGGAGGTCAATCTAGGAAGCATCAAGGCAGGTTGTATTGCAATGCTGTGCCTGCTGCAATTGCAGAAAGGCAACTCTCATATTCCCTTTAGCAACCACAAATGTCTCTTTAAGGGCAGTATATACAGAGGCATGTATTCCCCAAACTTTATTCTTGGTATGTTACCAAGATACGACTGTTTCTATGGAGAGCTTATTGGTGGGCAAAATAAACTGTTTTGATGAAATTAAAAAAAGGTAAATTAATTTTTAAAACAAAGTATTGCATGAGAATGCTAACGGTGTGAAATCACGCCAATATAGAATTTCAAGTACATAGTTCCCTCCTCTTTTTTATTATTTTTCTTTTTAATTTCTAGTAGATATAAATTAATATCTGTCCTGCAAAATACTTAACTAACTGTAACTGCCACCTATGTAGTGGCTACAAAATCTCCAATTGAATATTTGTTTTGAAAAGCTAAGTAGAATTGTACAGTAATATATTGTGACTTGTAAGTATCTACGTGAACACGAATATGCCACATTGTGAAGTGAACAAAAGAGCTCTGAAATAAGAACAGTAAAGGCAATGAAAGAGAGGACATCTAAGTATGTTAAATAAAGCTCAGCATTTAATTTTAACATGCTTCTGTGGTAACAGCTAGACTCTACAGATGACAAGTAATAGATATGTGGGGGTTTGTGGCATTCCTGCTTCTTTTTTGTTTATAGCTTTCATTATTTTATACTGTTCTGAAAACAGACCTTAAAAAATGTCATGCTTGGGTTACTTAAGAGAACAGTTTAGTTGATCAATCAATGATTTGGCAAAGCAACTAACAAGAAGCTACACAAAAAGAAAACAGTGAGGAAATCCACAATTAAACCAACTGGAATTTATGAGTGACCTCTTCTTTTTTTTATCTTTACATCTGTAGGAATTATTAATCTCATCTGAAGATGCATTTTGATATTTTCAGTGTCAGAAGTATTCCATATGTTACATATTAGTTTAATCGGTTATCTTTTTGTTGTTGCTGTTCTTCATAAGAAAGCCAGCCCAGGATCAAAATTCAACCTTAAATCCATGTGCAGAAAGGTAGTTTCTCACTGGTATCCAAAAAGAAGCTTTTCTTTCCATAAGCAGATAGAAGCCACCATCTATACTCTTCTAGTTTTATGCCACATTTTTTTCTCTCTCACTTGGTTGCCATCTTCCAAATCTAGCACCAACATATTAACATACACACGGCTGCCTAAAGCAGGAGAATTCCTAGGACAGCAGAAATTAAAGAGAAGCCTGACTGATCTGGCTGAGCTCATTTTAAAAGAAATTACAGATCACATAGCTTTGTCCCTCCCATGTGCCAGCAGGTACCAACCTTGTAGGAGGTGTGGCAGAAGAAACTATAGGGATCTGACTCACCTGCCTCTGTGTCCTCACTGGTGGTTAAAGCTAATTGCCACACTACACAGGGAAACAGGTATGGTTCCTGTCTTCTCTCCCTCAGGGTGTAACAACTTTCAGCAGAAGGGTAGGGCAACTAGCTGGGGCAGTAATGCATTAAAAAGTAATGTCTTAATTCTACCTATCTACCCTGCATAGTTAGTGTTAGTAAGATTATGAGACAGTAAAAGCCTTTGGCCTAGACTAGGTAAAGCCCTGCATCTACTTACCTCCTAATTTCCTGCATTCTTTTCCCATATCTTCTCTCTTGCATGCTCTTTCATCCATTCCAGCTCTCCTCCTGTCCCCCTTCTACCTTAGTTCTTGTTTTGCGTAAGACTATCTCCCACTGACATCTCAAAAGCTACCATTATACATTTGAAAGCAGTCCTGACAGCCAGCTGCCAGTGCACAAAAAACTCGAAAATGTAGTTGACGTGAGCATGCACAGGGATCTCTAGAATATGTAAGGAATTCTCTCCACATTGACAGTACGTTGTATATCCTTGACTGGCGGTGCACAGAACAATGTGTGCAGTACTCAGTCCTTCCTACAGTAGCCTGTTTCCCTCAACCCACTTCATTCTGTCCCCAGATTTCCTGTACTTCATTTTATCTCCAACATCCACTACATAAGCGATTTTCATGTGCCCTTTCTCATACTCTTCATATTCTCTATGTCAGTTTTTAGCTCCAGTCCTGCTTCTTTTATTCCCATGTCTCTCCATACCTTCCTGTCCAGCCTTTTAAGGTCAGACAGGATCACTGGAACAGATACCATCTTTGCTAGAACAAACTTCCTTTTTTATGTCACAGGATTACAGGAAAGTAACCAGCTGTCATGACTGGAAGAAATTTCACTTAAGTCCTAAAACTCTGGAGAGAGCAACCATTACAATAAGGAAAAAAGCATAAGTTTGACATCTATAATATTGTAACTGCAGGAGTCTCTGTGTATTTTGTGCTTTATTTTCAAATCCACCAAGTACTTTGAACTGGCAATGGTACAAATGTTCTGAGACTCACTGATAGCATTTCTAATCAATTTGGTGAGTAATGATTGCAAATTTCTATGAAGCAGTTTACTTACAATGAATAAGAGAAGGAGATGCTTGCTATTCTGAGACACTGAATGTACATGAAAGAAACAGAGAAGAACAGGAGCTTCTTCCCTGCTATTTCAGATTTTTTTTCATAAAGGAGAAGTGTATTCCTGAATGGTACTTGAACAGGAGAAGCAGCAGAGGTGTGCACACACAACTAACCAGCCTCCATTACCTGCAGATTTTCATTGTTTCACTCAAATTCTCTTCAATGGTTTTAGTCACCAAAACGAAATGTAAACAAAATATCAAAAAAGTCTTTCTTTCACTAGGCTAGAGTTTCATAGTGACCTATCTTCTACTGCAGAAACTTCATTTATAGACAATCTACAGAAAATACCTCACCGTTTCCTATCTGAGTATGATAATTGTACTGGGTTGGGGTAGGTCTCATATCTTTGGTTTTGAAAAGCAGGATGTCCTGCCTTTCAGAGCAGTAGCAGAGAAATAAAGGAGTGTGTAGCCATTTGTTTGCAAACCTGGACAGAAATATACAGAAATAGCACAGTCCCTCTCTGTGCTATTAAATTCCATCTAAAAGGATTAACCTGACTCTTGCTGAAGTCAATGGAAAGACTTAATTTATATTAGTTGGAGTAATCTCCAACTAGAGAAAAAAATCAAGAAAAATAAAACAATGAAACTAGATTTTCCACTAAAACCATGCTTCATATCCCAAAAATACGCACAACTGGTAGACGCTTTCAATGTCCAAATCCCAGAAATGCCAGATATAAATAAAACCATCAAATCAGATATTGTAAAGACATTATTATCTACATGAATGATACATAACCAAAATTTAGTGATACAATGTGTAAGGAAATGAGAAATAATATTTAAATAGCATTTTGATTGGATGTTGTGAAGTTACATATGGGAACTGAAAAGTTAAGCAACATAAAGGAATAATAATAATAAAACAGTGACAATGGTATGTCATATGTTTATGTCATCTGATATACAATAAATATTTATATGCTATAAAATGACAAAATTAAGAGATAAGGGATAAGCACAGGATGACACAGACCTTCCAGTAATGGTAATTTCTCCAGCAATTTATCAGTAACCAATCACCAGGATAGCTACACAAATGCAAATCTCAAGTGTAGATAATAAACACCCCACTATTTGCACTTTGGGAACTCTTTCCTGCTTGCCAAACAAGCAAGGTTTACAAGAAAAAACAGTAGCTTTCCCTGTTTCTATCTGAAATATACAATGCAACTTAGCCAATGACTAGTTATCAGTTACTTAAATCATGGTAGAGATAGCTGCAGTTCTTGTTAGCAGTACGTAGCTCTTTGTTTCTTGCAAGGGTGACCTTCTTGTCACTACTTCCTGCTCCCATTCATTCACAGAGGAAGGGGTTTGGTCTTCCAGTGACCTTAGAGAATCTTTTTTTTTAGTCTAGCGGCCTGTATGTATTACTTTGTGCTAAATCCAAGTAACCTGGAAAATACTTCATATGAATACCAGCTTGGTATAAGAAAGCAAGAAGCTGTATCAATTTATTTTAAATGGACTGGAGTTTTGTGTAGGTGGGAGAAAATCATTACAGAAAGGAGTGCTACACAGAGTAATATATAAATAGCTCGTGCTGTGAGCAGAACAATAGCTCTCAGAGCACAGATACAATTAGTTAGAGGATACTGCATTCTTCAGAAATTTTTGGCGTCCAATAGAAAAAAAACAATTGCATTTAAAAACAAAATATTGTATTTGAAAATCATTTCCCCTTTTAATTACCTGCCAAGACTTTCAGTCTTTCCCTTGCAAATGAACACATCCCTTGTAGTTGAGCACAATGCTTTCCCACACTGCTGGCTGGTTGTGAGATCACTGACTTCTGCTGCTGTGACACAGAATCCTGAACTTGGCTCTTGGGAGTAAAGTAACTGCTTTCTACATACACTGTGTTAAAAATATATATTTCTGTAATGCTTCCATCTACCCTTATGTGAACATGACTGATTTAACTCCTATACTTTTACTGTCGCAAAATAACTATGTCCTTCTGTTCAATAAATGCAGACGCAAAGCCAGTGTATTTATATTCAAAGCAGGAAATCTTGGTCTCCTGACAACACTGTATACCTACTGCTGGATTTATATTCTAATGGCTGACATAGATTTCATCAGATTGTCCAGTGGCAATAATTCATTCCATGTAACCTGGGTGTACTTTGTTCTTGCTGGCTTAGAGAGCAGATCTATTGCACTCACCAGCCAATCCATCTTGAAACTAGTTTAAAATATTAATAATCATAGTTAGCTAGATGGAAATATGATTGATTGCTACATATTCCACTAATAAACCAAATCAATAGCTATAGTTATAAAACCAGACTCATGGGATAAATTAATCAAAATCAGTGCCTATGTTTCAAACTTACGTCTGTCACTCTCTCGCTTCTGTACTGTCTTTTGCCCAGATGTGAAAATCTTTCTCTGAGGGCACCAAGTGGTGGTAGATACAAAGGCCGAATGGGTATCACGTTACACTCTCACAGACTTCCCTCTTAACAACGTATTATGCTCCCCATTACAAGTAGAAAACCTTAAAATACTCTCATTGCACTGTAATCAGTGTTGGCCCCTTATTTCTTTGGTGACTCATCCTAACTGCTCCGGTTTTAGCTTCTTCTTTTGTTTGTCATAATTACACTTCCTGCCATAACAGAAGTATCAATGGCGGACATGAATACATATAATGTAAAACAAGCATATTTTACTGATATTTTTAATATTTGAGAACAAAAATGGCTTCATAAACTTCCAACCCACCTTCTCCCCATAATTTATGGAACATAACTTACTTGGACGTGCTGCAATAAATGCACTCACTGCTGCGCTATCTCAAGAGCTTGTTTTACTAATCACGTATATAATAACAAACTTGCACAAAATAATTTATAATGCTATTACTTACCCAAAATAGCCTTCAAATTGAGTAAGATAAAACACATCATCTTGTTAGCATTCCAAGATCAGAACTGGTAGGTCTAGCAAGAACTGGTAGGTCCTGAGTTTTAAAGAAGATCCATAAGGGATATCTTTGCATTACCAGGAAGTTCAAAGCTTGAATGGCTGCTTTCCCTGTGTCATTAAAAATCCCACAAGTTTTGCAAAGGTAACTATTCTACATCTTGAAAACATTCAAAAAGTAATTATGTTTTGTCTCTATAAACAGCAATTTTGTTTGAGTCATATTTACTTCTTTTTATCCTAAACTGATCTCACCAAAAGTCTACATCAGCATGAGCAAAGTGAATTTCTGTACATGGAAGAAGTGGTTTTATACTTGCTCTCCTTTTTTAGGCAAGAACAAGTGACTCCTGTTTACTGGGAAACATATTCATCTGTATTCTGGCTTCCTTGTGCTGCTAGAAGGGTGCAATGGAGCTGGAAGCAGGGAAATTTTCAGCTGGCACTGCTCCTGCAAAGGCAGCTTCCACTCGGCCCTACTGTGGAAGACTGGCTAGAATAAACTGCACATGGAGTTCCTCAAAATGTTTGCTGCTGCTGCAGATTAAAATACATACCGGTCTCAACCTAGACAGAGCATAGTGCAGACCTGCTGGCAGAACGATGGAGCTCTGGCTTCCCTCAGCATATATAGGAATGTGGCAAAGAAAAAACTCAAAAGACCTATGAGTTAGTTCCTCTTACGGAGCCTGAGATGTGGCCTGGCCTATTCAGTCAGTAACCCTGGCCTGCACTACGTCTGGAGACGCGTTTTGTGAACGGGCCCTGTGGTCGTGACACAGAACTTCAGCTGACAGAGTAAGCAGGCAGGCAGCAAGGACAGGCACATGTCCAAAAGCAAAAAAATCCCCAACCCCAATTTGCCAGATTCTGCCCTTAAGTGTACTTAAGACCCAGTACTTCACGTTCAAAGCCATGTCACTGAAGTAACTTGGCCTTCCTATTGTATTTTGTTCTTTGTGTGGTGGAAACCTGAAAATAACAGCTAATACAGAATTACTGGCTCACAAAACTAGTTTTTACTTTTTAGGTCTTGTTCAGTAACACACAAAATTTAAGAAATGTAGGGGTGGAAAGGGCTGATAAGTGAGGGAAAACAAGCCGGAGGACTCCGAGAGGAAGGTTCTGCACAGGAAGGAAGCATCAGAGTGATCACATGGAAGACAAGAGGAATGGTTCGGGGACCGTGAATGTAGGAGACAAAGGAAAGGAAAGGAAATTCAAGGATAAATGTGGAAAGGATGAGTGAGAAATCGATCTACAAAGCCACATGTTTTCCCTTAACTTCAGTTACTGACTTGCCAGCGGCGGGGGGAGCAGGGGGAGGATGCCAGCCGCCTCAGAGCTGAGCTGAATCACCCCACAAGCCCAAGAAGAAACACCGCCAAGAACCGGAGAAGACGAAGCAGCGAGCAAGCGCCCCTTCCCACACTGCCCTCACCGAAACGACTCGGGGAGACTCCTCGGGCGGCCGGACGCGGGCACGGCCTGGAGCACTCCGGTGCCTCTGCCGCCTCTGCCGGGCACATCCGCGTCCTCCCGCGGGAGGAGGCGGCTGCGCAGGGCCGCTGAGGACAGAGCCGTAGCGCCCCGCTCGGCTCGGCGCCTACGCAGCGGGGAAGGCCGCCCAAGGAAGGGCTGCGGCGGGAGCGCCCCCCTAGTTGCCCGGGGCATTCCCCGCGGCGCGGGCCCCGCCCTCCGCCCTCCCTCCGCCGGGCCGCCCCGCTCCCCGCGCACCCCCGGCTCAGCCGGCGCCGGGCCGCCGCAGCCGCTAGGTGTCGCCGGCGCCCGGGCCTCCCCCGCGGCCCCTCCTGCGCTCCGGCTGCCGGCGGGGCTGTCTCAGTGCGAGCCTCCGAGCTGCGAGCGGGCGGAGGCGTCTGCCCGCCGCGGAGACGCGCAGCCCGGCTCGGCTCGCCCCTTCGCCGCGCACCCCGCGGCCCGACTCAGCTGACACGAGGCCATCCGGGCCGCTCTCGGCACCCAGCGGCCGGCCGGGCGGCTCCCGAGCACGGCCTGCGGCCCCTCTCCGGCGGCGGTGGCGGTGGCGGGGAGCCGCGGCAAGGCGAAGGCTGCTGCGGCGGCGGCGGCGGGAGCAGCCATGTTGGAGCGGGGAATAAAGTGACTTTCCTCGGGGAGGGAGCGCGGCCGACGGCCCGGCGGAGGCGGCGGCTGCTCTCAGGGCAGCGAGGGGAGGGGGTGGGGGGCTTGGCTCCCGGTGGCCGGATACCGCTCCTGGGCGGAGGAGGAGGGGAAGGAGAAGGGGGAGAGGAACCGCCCCCGGACCCACGGAGCTCCGGCGCTGCTGGTGAGTTGTGGCTCCTCATTGTCTCCCGGCCCCGGGGTGCGGGTCCGGCTCACAGGGCTGGGGCCTGGCCCGCGGGGGCTGTCGGCCTGCGTGTGCGTGGGACGTCGCGGGGGGGGCGAGGTGAAAACGCGGCCCCGGAGGAGGAGGGAAGGTGATGGGAGCTGAGGCGGGGGCGGGGGGGGCGCCCCACGAGAGGGCCGAGGGGCTGCCTGTGGAGCCCGCGGCCGCCGGGGCCGGCAGGGCCGCTTTGCGCCCCCGGGCAGGGCCGGGCCGGGCAGGGCTGCGGGGGATTTCCGCTGCCCGGTGGCGCCTGGGAGCGGCCCCGCGGCGCCGGGGGGCAGCTCCGGGGGGCTGAGCGGAGCCGGGCTTGAGGGGTGAGCCGAGGCGTGCAGCCGGTGAATGCCGCGGGATTTTTTGGTGAGCCTGTGTTCGTAACCGTCCTTTCCCCGCCGCCTCCTCCCCTTCAAGCGAGGCTGCTTTCTCCTGACAGCTCTTCTCGCAGCCTCCGCACGTATGACACATTCGCTCCTATTGCAGGTCTCCCCACACACACACCTAAAACGTGTAGGTTTCTGTGCGTGCTATAAGAGATTTTGTGCCCTGGGCTTTGAGTTCGTAGATGACAGGATACGTGAACATTTGCTGACCCTGAACTTCTGTGAACTCCGCTTCTCCCTCCCCTTCCTCTCAGATAAGTAATGGCTTGAACCCAATGAGAGCAAAATGGTTCTTCTCTCGCAGGGACGGGGGAAATCAGGTGGCGTTAGTTGTATTTTATATTTCATGGGGATTTGTTACGCCCACCAGTTCCAGTACCGTGTTCATAGGAGTGGATTAGCTGCTGCGTTGGAAGAATGCTGACCTTGATCCCTTTGTCTCTCCTGCCACAGTTTTGGGAGCCGGCTGGAGTTGCTTTAAACTCGTAGCTGTCTTGGGCACTTCGGTAGTGGTGGTTGTTGTGAGGGAAACAGGGCTGAGGTCTATCATAATCCAGACGCAATAATTGAAAAAGCATCTGTTTCTTTTTTTAAAAAAATATTTGATGAATAATTTATGTGTGGGTTTTTTTCCTTTTTGTAATTTGACAGAAGATCAATAGCAACTTTCTTGTAGCTATCTTGGCATAGATAGGAGGAGAGGAAGCCCGGTTTGAAAGTCTTCCATTCCTCCCCCCTCGCCTCCTTTTTTAATTGTATTAATTGAACTGGAAGCTAGATGACCAAAGGTTAAATACATGGAAGATGTGGGACAGAAGAAAACATTTGTGGGATTAGACTTGGTGCCAAATTCAGGTTTATTTTCTTGTTAGAATTGGGTAAAAGTGAAGTAGGTGATTGGGTGTTTCATGTGCTTAAGATATTAAAGAAATTGCTATATTGCTTTGTTGCAGTAATTCTGTATCCTCATACACAGCTTTTGTTATTCATATCTGCACTTCAGTAAGTGATGTGAGAGACTTGTTTTAAATAATTAACACAGAAGTAACAGATATGAAAACATAAAATAGTATGTTTGAAATGCATAGTGAAAAATTTCCTTAAAAATTTATACTTGAAAGAGCAAACTGAATTTACTTCCCTAGTATAGAGAAACCATTATAATGTTAACTTGGAGTTAAAAGGTCCACTTAAATTTGAAAGATGAAAGCATCTTTTTTTTCATGGTGTTATTTAAATACTCCTTTGACAATAATGAGTCTGGCTTACAAAAATTCTTAGGAGGGATAATGCAGTGAAGTTCATACCTTGTATTTGCATATTGTGTGGTGTAGCCCAGTGTTTACCCGGGATGGAGCTCTACACAAATCAGTAGGTGGGGTCTGCCTGCATCCATACTGAAGAGTTTGCAAATTGGAGCCTGTGTTGTCTAAAGCAAATTATAGTTTGAAAGTGGCTAGGCATTTATTTTAAGCTTGACTAAGGATGTAGTGCTTTAATTGATCTTTTTAATATGTAAAATGCCACTAAGGTGTAGTGAAATACTTGATATATAATTAGAGCAACTGAAAACCAGGACAGGGCTCTGTTTCTCCCCTGAATCGCTCTGGCTTAAATTTCTGCCTGACACTGCAGTGTGAAAGTATGATGCAGCTTATGACATGGATACTAAGATGTTCTGTATGCCTGTGTTATTGTTACAACGTGGAGCTCTTACAGTAAAAATAAGCAGAGTTTTTTAATGGCTTACTAAAATAAAAAGTCTTCAAATGCCTTAAATGACTGCCTGCTGCAAGAAGAAAAAAAAATGTATCACTGGTCTTAGTAAGTTTTGATTCAGTACGGTATATTTGAGTAATTGCACCTAAAAAGTGCAATCAGGAGAGGCTTTGCTGGAGACTGATTCAATATCTGCGTTAAAACCTTTTTAGGCATTTGCTTTTTACCCTCTTTTCACATTTAATGGGAGCTGTTGATATTTGATGTCCTGATCAGCTTTTATTTGTTGGCCAAGAAAGCCAATCAGCTGTATTTTAAAAAGGCATGTATACTAATTGTGTCCTTATTGAATGCTTTATCTGGTGCAGTGTGAATATGGACAAGATCACATCTAAAAATCAAGCTCAATAATAAAGCTTTTCTAGCATAAACTCACTGCATGTTGCTTACAGCCCTTAAATTACAGGTATCTTAAACACTTAGATGTGTGCTTTTTAATGCTTGGGTTTTTTTAATTATTTTTACACCAAGCTGTGAATGTGTATCTGCAGAGGCATGTGGACTCCACTGTAATCTGTAGCACTTCAGAATTTGATATAAAACATTACTCCACAACTTTAGCATGTAAAAATGCTTTTAAAATCCCGAAAGTTTACTTGACAGTTAACGCTTCAAGTGTAAAGAACAAACTAAACCAGTGTATTGCTAGTGATTGTTGTCTTTTTTGCAATGCATATAATTGTAGCAATGACTTTTTCCTTCTGAGTGTGAGAACTGGAAAATTTTTTTTTGTGCCTATTCACATACTGATGTACAGGCTACCTTGCATATTAGAAGTAAAAGCATTTTATTTTTAAATATTTTCATTGCTAGACAACAGTTTTCATTTGGTTTTGAAAAAAAACCTTAAAAGTCTAAGACTAGGGGGCTTTTTATTAAACTTACTAAATGTTATATATTCTACTATGTATACGTGGTAATGTTTTTCCCCATGAAGTGGGGAAGAACAGATACAGCCAGAAGTACTAGATTCCTAGAAATGCCCACTAATTGTGTGGGATGTTTTCTTTTTCCTGTGTATTTTGTTGAAGAGTTGTGATATGCTTTTAACAACTTTTCTCTCAAGAGTTAATGCTTGTTTAGACAAATGACTATTTATAATTCTGTATTGAATACAAATCCATACATGCGCACTGTTACCTAACCTGATGGATTAGCAATTCTAGAGTTGTTGGTTTCCTGAACTCCTTTTAGTGGCGATGTCATCTCCAGAGTTCAGAAGAACTGGCTAGTTGAAGTGTCTACAAAGAACGGTTTAACCATCAAGCATTTAACAACTGTTGTTGATAGTACAAGGAATAAAGAAAACTGGAACTTGAGCTAGTTTGCCAATGCGGAGCACAAGAACATGAAAAAAAGAAGAGTTCTCCGTTAGTTCTGTGATCCAGTTATATGGAAAACAATAACCTTAGTGAATGCATAGATTAGGTAATTTGCATCAGGCCAGCTTTTCATACATCAGTCCTTGGATAATAAGGCTTTTGCCACTTCCTTGGAGATCGTTATACCCCTCTATCTGACTGTATTATGCCATAGGCACACTGATACTTGAACTCATTGTAACTGTGCCTTACTGGCATATTTAGGCTTTTGTGGTCTGGTGCCTGTTTTTAAAGGATTAGAAATTTCATTCAGTAGGGGACATCAGGTTGTCGGGTATGCATGAATGTTAGAGGGGAAAAAAATGTGAATGGCATCATCAGAAAATGCAGCAAAAGAAGAAATACCTATCAAATCATGTTTTAATTTTTCATGTTGTGAGGCAGAATTAGGCATAATTTTTAAAAAAGGGAAAATACCAACTTTATAACATTTTAAAATAAACAATTGAAGGCTTCTCTGAATTTCAGGACAATGTTCTGCTTGCTCATTTCTGTAATACCTTGAAAGTACACAGTCAGTTGAAGAACAGTTTTATCCTAGGTTTTGATTATGACTTTTTTTCCCTTAATTTTTTTATTTATCTTCTCTGGTACAACTAGTTGCACATATATTATGAACAAGGCAGTGTTATTCCAGAACAAAGAAACAACATGTCTTTCATTTACACTCCTAGCTACAGTTTTGCTTGTCTTTGTATTTTAGGTTGGACTGGCAAGGTATCATGCATAAGTGAATGTTATTCTGTGCCCTCTAATCATACTTCATTTAATTATGATCTGTACCTCATAATTGTACTACTTTCTCTGTCTGCTGCTGTTTTCAAGGCTTGGTAGAGTTGCACGATGGTCTCTGATTTTTAACATTGCATTTTGTCAGCTTCACTAAGGGTACTTGGCATGTTTTCAGTTAGTGTTAAAGTTTGTGACTTTTTTTTCCGTGTTCAGTGGATAAGCACATTTTGCAGCCATGTAGCTGTGCTGATACACCTATTTCGTAGTGAACTGCACTAACCTGTGTGGTCTTTCAGAAATGTTTCTGTCCAAGTATTTCTGCCTGCCTACTCTTCCCTTACTGATTGGGAAGTATTGACTTGTTTGCATGTTGTTCAGGTATGTGCAAGATGTTAAAGGTAACATTTGATGAGGTTTACAGTAATGGTTGCTAATTGGTGCTCACTAAAATAAAGATCTTTGGGAAATATGGGTTACTAAGAGTTATCAAAGAATATTAGTTACCTGCAAACCCACTGTCTTGTAGTTGAGAGAAAAGTTTTTAGGTCAAAAAGTTTGCAGTGGCCTATAGGAGTAAAGAAGCCAGTTTACAAAAAATGTAAAAAAATTGAAGTTACGTGAATATGATAGATAAGCCGAAGACTGTGATGCGGAAAACTCATGCTGTCACCAACTATGACGATAAGGCAAGGCGTGTTTTGGGAGGAAAGTGAATTCTAACAGAGCCATCAGCTTGCTACAAATGCTAAAGAAAATGTTAGCATTTGATGATCTTCAGAAGAGGTGCATTAAATACTGCTGTATTCAGAAGTAAACCAGTGATAGTCACATGGGATGCTCTGAGACACTTCCTAAGAGAACCTGAGGGTGTTAAACAGCTGCCACTGAAGTTGTGTGTTAAGTAGAAGTTGATCGGATGCTTTCTGGAGTGTTAATGCTGATCATGTTTTCAGTATGTCTCAGAACTCTGAGAGATTATGTAATTTCAGCACAACTTAAGGTTTCTTTTAGTGGTTTTAAAAGTAATATGCATAGTAATGGATATTGACAGACAGGAGGTTAAGTAAAGGAAGTAACTTGTTCAGCGTGTATTTATAGAAGACTGATCTTGTGAAATTAACTTCTGGTTCTCCTGATAAGATTAAAAACTGTGATACAATATTGTTGATGTGGCAGACAGGCTTCTCTGAAACCTTTTACTTGCCTGTTATGTGACATTTTGATTAAGGAACTAAAATGATAAGATCAAGTGTCTACATATGAAATGGTTTAAAACTTGGCAGATAATGTGAATCAAGTGGGTAACTATAAATAGTTGTTGTTATATAACTGTATGATGAGGGCTTCTCATCATCAAAGTACGTTCATGAAGGAGCACTGGGAAACCTGCTCAGTGCCTGCTGTCTGGCATGGCCACTAATGAAGTGAAAGCCAGTGAAAATTGCTGATTGTTTTTGTAGCTTGCAGAAAATTGGGAAAACAATGGATACTGCAGAATGGGTCATTAGTGCAGCGTGGATGCTTAGAAAAATGGCAGTTTCCTAATTGTTTGCTTGATGTTACTTGATGTGGCATTTTATATCAGGCTTTAAAAGATTGAATACAGTGTATTAACTTTTAACATAAATTATTTTGTAATTAAAACAAAGTACAAGCAACTATTAATACTAATTTTTAGTTTGGGAATTTATTTTGTAAAGCTTTGGAATAGTTTCGCATGTATAATACAGAAAAGATATTTAGTGTTGAACTGGATTCAGTATGTGGGCTTTAGGGAAAGCTTTTAGTTTTGAAAGATATTAAATACAATTAATAATTCATTAATAACATACAAGAGGAAGAGAATCAGTCATGAAATAATGGAATACATTTTATTTCCACTGCTTTTCTTTACATCTTGAAGCAAAATTTAATTTCTAAATATATAATTCATAAACATTGTATAGTCAAAAAAAGTTGTGGCCATATATATGTTCACCTGGGGAAAATTAAAAGCCATTTTTTCGGTCTATCCCAAATTTATTGCCAGAGCAGCTTCCTCTGTTTGTTCTCTCTTTATCAAGATCTGGTTCTTATAAACAGCGGCAGAGTATTTATGTATGCAAGAGGCTTGTTTCCTTCTTAAGCACTATTCAGTCTTAAAGCTCTGTCATAAATATCTTACTAAATTGTTTAAGTGTCTACTTATAAAACGTGAAACTACTTCATGGTTCACCTTATTTATGTTTGCTCTGAAAACTAAATATAAAACTTAAGTCTCTCTGTATGACTGTGGGAGACGATGCTTGGGCAGGTGCTGCCTATGAGAAATTTTGCTGCTCCACAGCCAATTTAAACTGGTGTAACTTCGGCACTGTTGCTTAAAGCCGTGGTGGTTTTCCCCTTTGCTGGCTGCTGCTGTCATCCCCATGCCCCTGCGCCAGCAGGTGTCTTGTGACCATTTGCCTGTGTCAGGGAACCGATGGAAGTTATAATAGGCATTTGGGTTCAACTTTACTTTTGTTTTTACATGCAAATAATAGTCACTTTCTGCAGAGTCAATGGAAAAACAACAGCTTGTAATTATTTATTTTTTTTTTAATATCCTGAGCAGATGGGAGGGGAGCTTTCCTGTTGTACAGAGAGGAAAGGAGGTCCTCAACTGCTAAATATAGCAAACATATATTCTGTACTAAAGTCTTTTAAAAATGATGTGTAAAAAAGCAGCCCAGAAACTTAATTTGGTACTGAATAAGAAGGCACAGCGGGGAAATAATTACTGATAAATCTTATAAAATACATACTTAATTTTAAATATGGGTACATCTTTGAGGTGGGATTTATGAACGGAAAGAAGATTTTTGGTGTGGAAATTGTTAATGTTGGAGAAAAGAAATCTGCAGAAATGGAAAATATTTTTTTCTTGAAAATAATATTTTAAAACTGAACTACATAAGCTGAAATTGAGCTATGTTTAAGAGTTAAAAAAATTTGGAATAGGCAACAATAAAAAAAAATAGTAACTATAGCAGTCATACTTTAAAGGGGCCCAGTAGGGAGGTTGTGCAGGGTACTTGTTTTTTTCTGAAGAACTGATAACCTCAGGAGAGACAGGATTAAATCTTTGGCTTCATTGAAGCTACAGTTTGGATTAAATCACTGAAATTTACACTGAGCATTCCTGAGAATAATGTCCTGTGTGATACTGAGATAAAGCAATTTCAGACGCAATTCCAAAAGTTTAAGATTCTCCATAGTATTTCATTACCTTTGTCAATATGATTCAGTAGGTTATGACGAAGAAGCAAAATATTTTAAAGCTTATGCTATTTACCTTCAGGATTAAACAAGATAAACAGCTTAGTGTTCCTGTTTTGCACAAGTCACAGTATTTTTAAACCTGCTGCTTGTAATTCTGGGTTGTTTATCAGGGACTGCAGTTAACCTGAATGTTTTATTGTGGCTTGTTTCTGACACTTCTCAGTATAATTCTTAAAATCAAGGTATTTAGGCAGGAGAAGGCCTTTCATTATTAGCATACACTTTTTTTTTTTTTTCTGGACAGCACAGCAGAAGCAAAATAATGGTGTATAGTAATTAGTTTGCTCAATTGGTATATGCATTTCTTCTCAAATTATGCAAATTTAGTATTTTAGGAGCAATACGAAGGAGATCATGAGTTCTGAACGTATGGATTTGATATGCTTTGGTAGTAAGCTCGGTTACTGCATTTTAAAATGTGTTTGGGTTTAGTTTATGGATAAGATATAAAGCATTGAGTGTTGTTAACAGTGTTCTGAACCTGCTTCCTTTAAAATGGGCTTTTTTTTTGGTGGTTGTACATCGTAGGAGGTTTACTGGTATTTGTGAGTATTTCTGGTAATGGAAGAGGTAGATGTTAGTTGAAGGATTTTAGTCCTAAGTTGTTTGTCATTGTTAAAAGTTATTTTGGGGATCAATGGATGGCCAGTGATGATTTGCACCTGTAGCTGCGTCTTAACAAAATACCTATATCAGGGGTCCTCAAACTACAGCCCGCGGGCTGGATACGGCCCCCCAGGGTCCTCAGTCCGGCCCCCGGTATTTACAGACACCCCCGCCCCCCCCCCGCCGGGGGCTGGGGGGGAAACCAAGCAGCCACAGGTGACTGCCTGCCACTGCATCCGTGCGCCGGCCCCCTGGTTAAAAAGTTTGAGGACCCCTGGTCTATATCCTTTATAATCATCTGGTTCTAGGAGTGGGTAGATAAAACCTGGATATTTTTTTTTCTCGGCAAATAATTTGTTCAAATTTTAAATATAAATTGGCCAGATCGATTGATTTGGGTTTTGCCCTGCCCCCCCGCCTTTTTTTTTTTTTAATGCTCCTCTCTATAATCACTAGAGAGAAATGGGTTCAGAGGGTAATCCAAAGATCTCAATATAGAGCTACCTCTCTTTCCATGTTTACCTTGGAGGGAGATCATCAAGTCATTGTTTTTGTATTACAGCATTACAGTTTGAGCGGAATTAAGTGCTTGCTATAGAATAATTTTTTTCTATATAGAATAATTTTTGCTGTATCAGTAAACTGAATAGGTTTCCACTACTGTCTGGAAAGTACTGGAGGGAAGAGAGGGCAGGAATTACATGGTTGATGGTGAAGAAGGGAGGGTGGCTGGGTGATGCAGCCAAGCATTTTCTTACAGGTGGTGGAAACTGTTAATTGACCCCAGACCTGATACGAAACTGTGTCCTAAGTGCCTCAGGTGCCTAAAGATGAATAGTGTGATCCCCCCCACCCACAATTTATGCAATTGGGTCTTTAATATGTAAGCAAGAAAATACGCAGATTTTTCTTTATTCTTCACTATTTCTTGCAGGTGCTTATCATGAATTAAAATTCCAGTCATGTGAGTAGTAGCAATAGTATGTTTTAATATTGAAATAGGTTGCAGAATGCTCTGTTTTTATTTTCTGTCTCATGGCATTTCAGAAAACAGGGTTGCAAGGACAAACAAAAATTATCTGTTTTATTGTATTATGAGAACCTAGTTCTTACAGTATATATGCTCCATGATAAAGTAAGCCTATTGAATTGTAGTACATAGGGCATGTACTACACCTGCAGTTCATGTTCATTACTGAGTTTTTAATGACATTACACAACATTAAGTTAGTTGTAAATTTATGTCTTTACATGATTGGATTGTCATATTTGCTCTTGGTAACTGAAATTGTATCTTAATTCAGAGGGGGTTTTTTGGTTTTGCTTGGAAGATAGGATGTACAATCTCTATTTTACTTGCATATTGATAATTATTTCCTTGAGTTGGTTGACATTTTTTGCCAAGTTTTACGCTAGTTTAGATAATCTGTTGAAGAAGTTATTTTAGGATATAACTGCAACAGTTTTTATGCAGTGACTTTGGCCAGTTTTCATGGAAAGTAGTGCATAAGTAGCTAAAGAAGTATGTAGGGATGTATTATGTCAGTTTTTGATCACTTAACTTGAGGCTTCTTTAAGGTACTGGTCTTCAGGGTGTGAGTGCTGAGGACATTTTGAAAATCAGCCTTAATAGGGTTTACTGCAGAGACCTGTTAACAGGAATAATACTCTGGCAGTTTCTAAAAACCTGGTGGTATAGGTTCTGGTAAACATTCATAAGAAACGACTGGAAGTGGGGATGGTCTAGCTATAAAATACTGGCAATCCAACTTTATACTAACACAAAAGGGTAGATTTCTCCTTTTCTGTGGCTAGGTAGTATCTTGCTCTCAGTCTTTTTGTATCAGTGTAAATTAATCTATCCTGGACTATTTAACCTACATTAATGCTTTATGCCTCAGTCTTGTTAATTGCACTGGACCCTTTCCAGTCCTACAGAGCTAACACATATGTAACCCCACTGCTTCCAAACAGGCCTGAAACACAGACTTGGAAGGCAGTCCTGTTGACTGTCTTCTACAGGAAATAGTCTCTTAACTACATCGAGTATACAGAGCTTCCAGTATTAGACTATTGGGGGGAAAAAAAAAGTCTTTTGTCACTTAAGGAGGAAAAAAACCCCTTCAAACCTCTGATAAAGCACAGGAAGTGAAATTGTTGACAGAGAAAATTCCTTTTCTGTATAGTCACTTTTATGAGAAGAGCCACACCCCAAAGGTAATATATTTAACTGTTAGTGGATCCTAGTGACATAATGGAATATTTTTCCATTGTATTCAGAGGTTTAAAAGGGATAAAGAAATGTATGTGGGTTAATGCCCTTTCAAAATTTTGTGGTAGTTGCCACGTTATTTGTGTTATGTTCTAATTTAAAAATATTTGTCTCTGTATGATTATAAGAGGCTTTGCAAAAATAACATGTTACATTTTGTGCAAAAGTGGGAGACAATTGTGATGGTCTTTTCATCTTGTTTAACTCCTGACAAAGCTCCTTCCGCAGTGTGCAGAAGCCTTACTTTTTTCTGCTAGGTAGTAGTATTTCAGTTGGATTGAGTTATCATGGCTCTTTTGTCACGAAGTCTAGGAAGCTTTATGATGGAGTCTGAAATACAAAGAAGCTGCACTCTGGTTTACAGCATAGAGGTGAACATTTGTTTTTAGTAATACCCGTTTATCCTCCTTGGATGGGTTGCTTTGCTGTATTTTTGAACCAAACCTTAGGGATAGGTGTGGTTTTGTTCGGTAGCAGAGGGGATGAATTCAGGTGTCAGAACTGAGGGAAGGCGTGCATAGCTAGGACCAAAGGAAAGCTTCACAGGTAGAGCATGATTGAGTTCGAGCATGCTGCATCTGGAATCGGATATTACTGGCGTGTCTTCTTGTGAAATACTGGGAATCTGGTGGTTTTTCTATTTGTTTTTTAATCCAGAGGAAGGCCTAGGGGTTGTCTTAGGGCTTTGCTGTGTGTGCTATCAACAATATTTTGATCTAAGAAGTCAGACATCTGTGTTTATCTAGTAAAACAGCGTATGTAAATCTGTTCTTAGATCCCTGTACTGCAGGTTTTGTTTGAGAGATGCTGGGTACAGTATTATTCATGAAACATGCTGATTATGTGTTCTAAGGATAATTAGATGTTTTGAACTTCCATAGGCCATAGGGTGTATCCAGGTATCCATTTTTTTTAATTTCAGTCACGAAATGCTGTAAACTGAATAATATAATGTTGCTCTCAAAAAAAAAAATTGCTCTCAAACCCATGCTCTGCAGCATCAAAAGTCTTATGACAGAGGAAATTGAATTGAGGCTGAGAAATATTTTGTGTGTCCTAACGCTTTGTTTTGTAGTGATACTAGTTTAATTGTGTCTGCGGTTCTGACACAATTTTTCATTGACCAGCCATCCAGCAGAACACTGTTCACTTCAGTACCTCTGTACCCATGAATGTAGTGCTGGTCTCAGAATTATAATTATGCTATGAAATGCCTTGCACTACTCTTTTTTTTTTTTTTTCTTTTCTTTTTTTTTTTTAATACCTTGAAGCTTTAAGTGTATGAAACAAATACTGGGACTTTATTAATAAGGTTTAAACTTCCTAAAGGCAAAAAGTGGCTTTTCTCCTTAATTTCCAGTATAGTTTTGTTACCTTTTTTTGTCTATCAGTATTTTGGGAAGTTCTGTGTTTCCTAGAAAATGTCAGTAGGGAGCATCGGAAGAGGCATGCTGTGTTGTTGTTGAACATTTTTGTATGCATAAATCTTTGCAGCTTATCCGTTTTTTGTCCTTGTCTGTTTTAGTAATTTGGATGCTACTAGAAATTATTAATAGTTGCATTTTAGATTCATGTTTTTAAATGAATTTTAGATTAATTTTTTTTAAAAGCTCTTAGAATAATCTTCGTCTGCCTTGCTCATCAGATGGCAAAGCTGATGTTTTTGGTGTTGCTTCACCCATCTAGCATCACTGAGTGGTAAAGTTAGTTATCGAACCTTATTCTCAGCCCAGGCTTTCCTTGCTCTTTTCTCTTTCCTTCATATGTGGTGCAGAAATCTATTTACTCAAATAATTACATGTTAAGAACTTCTGTTGCTGTAATAACAATTGAAACGTGGCTTCTGATCTGTAACTTTTTGATTTATTTTAAATGATTAATTTTAAAAGGATTTTAAAAGGATTTTTCAGTATGCAATAATGCAATATTTAGGGCTATTCATTTTTCTACAGTGTAACACTATATAATACGGACTTCAGGTTTTTTTGCAGATACTGTTTGGAGCTCTGCTGGTGTGAATGCTTTTATTAGTATTGTTGAAGGCTGGAATCTTCATCTGAAAATTATGTATTTTAAACCAAGTTTAGCATAGATTATATATATTTCTTCCAGTTTACATAATTTCCTAGGATGAGAAAGCTATGTTTGAAAACAATAGAAGATTGCCCTGTAGAATGATTTAATTCTGTGTCGTTTAGATACTAGAGACAGCATATCTATTACATTGAATTTTTTTAAAATGTTGATTTTTGTTTTAGAAGTGGTGTGCAATCTAATTCCAAATTCAAACAAAAAGAGAAAATGTGACCTATATTAAATGTTAGTTAAATTCGTAGAAAATAGAAAAGCAGCTGGTGGACGGAAGATCATTATGACCTTGTAGAAAATAGGTGTTTAGGATTATGATAAGCATTAGTAGGCTTTCTGTACTGTATGCCATTGTATATTTTGTTTAAGAGATCTGGAAGTAACTTTATTAAATATGACCTATTTTTAGATGCAGTTTGTCTTTTGGACTATTGAAAACCCTGCTTATGATGTATTTGGGACCATTTTTACTTGAAAGATGCAGCAGAAATTTTAGGTATTTCTTTAGTGAAACATTCGTGTATATTGGGAGGAGGAGATTAAAATTGCAATTTTATGGCTGGGTGAAATTTGTATATAGCAAATGAGATGTAAATGCAACCACATTTTCTTCACACATGCAAGAGCATGTTCTGTAAGCAATTTTTGCAGTTACTTTTGTTGCACACTTCATGATTAACATGCCTCATGTACATAAACTATAAATGCACGTCTGGCATATCAGAATATGATTTATACTATGTAAAT
This sequence comes from Falco peregrinus, assembly GCF_023634155.1. Taxonomy (NCBI): domain Eukaryota; kingdom Metazoa; phylum Chordata; class Aves; order Falconiformes; family Falconidae; genus Falco; species Falco peregrinus. The sequence goes on from NC_073726.1 coordinate 47,887,563, forward strand.
CATAAATGCTTTATTCAGTATTTTCACTGCTCATTACACAGAATTTTCTAGCAGCACTTGAGAGAGTAAATTAATTCTCTTAAGACATAAGTGCTGTCATCGGCAGTATCTGTGTTTACATTCTTGACTGCATGGGCAGTACCTGGACCACTTTTTTAAATAATCCACTGTGTGAATAAAGGTTGTTCAAGTCTTTGTCATGCTGAAGTAGAAACTTAATACAAGCACTAAATCAATTAAAAATAGGGTTCTTGTTGGTAGTGAAACTGTCTCAGATTTAGACATCTTGTCTCAAAACAGCAGTATTAATAATGTAGTAGGGTTAAAAGAGAAAGTTGCTCTTTAACAGCTCTTTGTAATTATTCAAAGTTAATTGTTCATTTTAAAGGGGGAAGTGAACTTTCTTTGTATGAAATGGTATACAATGCTAAAATTAACCTGATCTGTAGTATGTGGTGTACTGTTTAACAAAATGATGCAATGTAATTTAGGATCGTTTAATGAAAATAGCAATGTCTTCAGTGTTTTTATTTATACAATCAGATCAACACAAATAACCTGGATTAAAAACAAAGTTTGAGGCTTTTTTACAAAAGGTGGTCCTGCTCTAGGACTGGCATTCCTGTCCTGGGTGTGTGGGTGTATGTAAGGCTGACAGGGATTAGGGCAATCCAGGGACTGGGCTCTTTGTAGCCTGGCTGTGACAGGGACAGTGACATGGTCAACCATCTCTCCCCTTCTTGTGGCTCTGGTGGGTGCATTCTTTAATGATAAAACTAGCTTGCTACCTCAAAGCTCAGAAAAGCATCTTGAATCTTTGTATTAATCCTCTTCTTTCAAAGAGCAGTATTTGGTAAATTCCGGTGTTCCTGTCTGTAGTGTCACTAACGTGGTCATTTGGTCTTCCTAGTCAGCAGACATAGACTCTATAAAAACTTTGTGTTGTTACCAAGATAAAGGTTTCTGTTTCTAGGGTCTAGATTAGGTTGAGAATATGATGAGCTACAGAGGAATAAACATACAGGGTGAATATTTCATCTGTTTGTGCTGTATCTGTTTTAAGGAGAAAAAGAAGTTGCAGTTTAAGAGTAGAAAAAGCTTTGACGTGAATATTTATTTACTGTCACCTCCAAAAGTCATTACCGACTAGATTATATACCAATGTGGGCATGATTCTTCCATGGTAAGGTATTTCCTTAGTTAAATCTACCTGTACATACAAATGCTAGTAAATCTGTGTGTTCTTCGACATTTATTTTCAGTTCATAAAGTTGTAAGGCACAAACAAGAGCTTTGCTTTGATACTCTAAAAAGGGTTCTTGAACTGAAGATTTGTGTCTGACATTATTCCCTGCTATTCTACAGATGCAGTGGAAAAACTGATTGTAAGCCAGCTCTGGTGGCACTGGTGAATGTCTTTATATGCAAAATCTGGATAGATTTGTGTTTGTTGAGTACCAAGCTGTTCTGAAGCTGTACACAAGGTTGAAAACAAAAGTAGACTTTTGAAAAAGTAAACTGGAAATGGCCATGCATAATTCTAACTCCACTTGCTTTAGCCTTGTCCCCGTGCTGTGTTTTCCATGCAATATGGTTGTCATGAGCCTGAGGTAAAAAGATGGCTTTTTCCATCGCCTGGTGCTCCAAGGCACCTTTCCTGCTCTGCAGACTTCACCAAAGGAGGATTCCCACAATATGGCTGCAAATGGTGGGAAACACGCAGCACTTTCCTCTCTGGGTGGTAGCTTAATTTAATGCTGTTTAGTGGAGTTTGTGATTAGTCATCTCTCTCCTGTGTCAGTTATTTGCTATGAAGCTATCTGCTCTATGTGCACTTCGACCTAAGCATTAATGTGTTGAACTGCTATTCTTTCAAACGTGTACATTCCAAAAAATTGCACGTTTTCCAATTTGTCCTCCAAGATGCTCTGCAAAATGCATGTAGTGTTTACATAATGGAGGGAGATGGTTACATCTTTCAGTTGACTTGGTGACTAAATTAGGTAATTCTTACAGAGGATACTTTGACACTGGACATAAATTAAGTGATCACATGAAACCTGTTCATTACAAGCCTAATTAATATGAAATATTTATTCTATACTTACTCCTCATATCCTCATCGTGTTTTACTAAATGTCAGTTAGGATAGTACATAATTAAAACATTTTGAACAATTTCTCAAGTATCATAATAAATTGTGAAACAAATTGTCAGTCCTCTGAGTCATAACAAAACAAACTGCTTATTGGGATGTCTTAAGGAAATACATTAAATAAGAATTTTTGCTGACGGTTTGCAAAACGTGAACTGCAGTGGAAATGAAGGTCACAAGTTGTTTATTGAGCAGTAGATGGAATAATAGTTTTGATAGTAGCAGAAAGACACCAGTACTTATTCCTGCTTTTAGTTTATTTTGAAGAATGAGTGTTTGAGTATGAGGGGTTCAGTGTGTTACTTAGAACTGGATTTACTTTTACTATACCTGAGAATGAAAAGTTTAGCAAGGCTTCTTACTAGTATGAAAGGCAGTATCTGTGTTTTGATTCTTTGCCTCCCTTATTTTTTTTTGATGTTCAGTTTGCTCTGTATTACTGTGAAGCAAATATATTAATGTGTATTTTAAAGAGCTGATATGAGATGTAGAGTATTATTTCAAGTGTTAAGAAGTCATCAGATTTGGCTTAAAAAGTGTACTTGGCCTTTGCTTATACCAACTGCATTGGGACGCTACATTTATGTAACTTAATTTAATAGTTCTTAAGAGTCCAGTTTTGTTTTTCTCTCAAAAGCTGTGTTCCTTCTACCAAATAAGAGTTTAGTTTGACCTACTATATTTTGGTATCTTATGTCATCTTGCTGGGATACACATGAGCCTTTAAAAGGTTAATTTTCTTTATATTAGATTTTGGATCACCTAAAAGTCTCTTCTGCTGGGCTTTCTTAGTTGTCTCTTACACTGTCATGTTTGAATGGTAAGCAAGAGCTAACCTAGTCTGGAAAAAAGCAGGATACTTGGTTTATGTAATGCAGTTGTAATAGATTTGTGCAACGTGCAGAGTGTGTGTAGGAAGAATAGGCTTAAAAAGCTTTGGTCCCAACCTTTCTTTGCTTTGTGAATCAGATTTGAATGTTTAACGTATAAGTTCAATGATACATATATATTCAAAAAACAAATATTTTTTTTTTAACTCTAGATGTGTATTTCTTTAATGGCATGATGGAGATTTTCACTGTGAAGTCTTGTTAGAGTGATCAAGAAGTGTGGAAGATGGATGTGGGAAAAAGGACAGCTTGCATAGATCAGTCAGTCTCATCCCTAGGGCATCCTGACTCGTGTGTGTGTCTTGACAGTCAGCATGTGAACTCTTAAATTATTTTTTTCCTCTGATGTCTAATATAGGACAAGTAGTAAATTTCTAGCAGGTTGTCAGGTAGTTTTATGCTTAATTACTTCAGCTCAGAAGTTAAATGTGCAAATATGTTCATTTGTTCCCTGCTGAAGGCATGGCTTTAACAGGTGTAGTATAAATGTTATCTGCATGAGTTCTGCTCTTTTCATGAATCTAAGATCAGCTATGTGTGGAGGCATGCAAACTGCATATAGTTATGTTTGCATGTTCAGTATTTGTTATTTTTCCCTAGTCCCTAACACTTCATGAAGTTCTTCAAGCTTATTTCAGATACAGACTGATTCTTGGGAAGGTAGTTGATCTGCACCTACAGAACTTGTTGCATGTGGGAAGCATATGATCTCTGATTAGAATTCATAGAAGCATGTCATGGGAAATTAGGTGTTGGGAAAAGAAGTACCTCCATGCTTGGTTTGTGTCGGATTTGCTTTGGTAATCTTGGAATGCCTTTGCTTTTTTGCTGTCAAAATGTCATTATTTGGATCTTTCCCAATGTTTTTATTCAAGTGATAGGAAACAGAAGGGAAGTACTAATTGGTATGAGTCTGGAAAACATGCTCTGAATACATGTACAAGTGTTTGTGCTTTCTTACCCAGATTTTGAGCACGAGAGGTGTGACAGCAGAAGCATCGGTTTGGGAATGCAGTTAGAGCTCTTGGGGAGTCCAAAATGTTTTTTCATCCTATTGCCACCAAAGGAAAGTGTGGGTATTCCTCTCCTTATTGAGGTTCTCTTAAATTCTTGCTTTATAATGAAGAGCTTGTCTTGCTAGTTCATTAGTAATTGCTACCTCCTACCATCTCTTTTGTCAGCTGGGGGTAGGATTGCCTCCTACACCCAGGGGGGAAAAAAGAAAATTAGATAGTGATAGAGGCTAAAATTAAAGAAGTTTGAGAATAAATAGGCCAGGTTAATCTCTAATTCTGAAGACAGCAATTCTTTCTTTAGATTTTAGATGAAAAGAAGTCATCCTTTTCTAAAGTGGTATCTTTAGGGGGCCAGGCAACACTAATGTTACTGGCAGAGAATTTTTCCACATGGGTCATCTGCTTGGACTTGGGCTAGCTAGCATGTATTGATGTTACGTAGTTGATAGAGGCATTTCAGAGTGGGAAGCTACCTGCAATTCAGAAGCAGTTGGCACGTGATACCCTGGTTGCCTCGCAGCAAGAGGCCAAGGCACTTTTAAAACTTAGTAAAAACCTAAACTCTGAAAGCTTATAATTCTCTTTGTGGTTCGGCATGCTGTGAGGACAGCATAGGTAGCAACACTTTTCAAACGGAAGTGGAGGAAAGAGGAAATAAGTTTGTCACAACTGTAATGTGGTGGCTTGTGTGTCGTCTTCATGATTTCAGCCACTGTCAGCGTTGCAGTCGCAGCAGAGGCGGTATCTGGGCTGGCTACAAAGTAATCGGTTTGCATACTATTACTGACAGCAGCAGTTTGTTGGAATTAGTTGCGAAAAATGTTATAAAACTTTCTGTGAAGCCTTCCAGTCACCTCCCTCCGTGACTTGAAGTTTTTTTTATTCCCTGCAGGTTAAAAACCTTTCCTTTTCAGTTTTCCGTGTTCCATTTAACTCCAACATTCAGCAGCTCGAGCAAATGCTTTTTCAGCAATTAATCTGTTCCTCCGTCTGTGATTGGGAGTTAACAGTGAATGTTATTTCTCCCTCACCCCATGAATTTGCTATACAATTTAAAAATATATTCTAAATAAGTAGAATAAAAATAGTCCGTGTCGTGCTGAACTTGAGGTGTTTGTTGAGGCTGTGTGAAGCAAGAGCTTGTTTGGAAACCATGTGTTTTGTTGGATTGTCATCACCTGTTGAGAGTTTTCAAAACTAAAGTAAAAGTGTCAGTACTAAAATATGCAATAACAGAATGTTTTATGGGAAATAATATTTGACAGTCCTTGTAATATTCCCTTCTCTGAACTGTTGTCATGATAGTAGGTGGTTTTTTTTTTCTTGTGGGGGTAGACAGCTTATAACTTCCTTATGTGATGTGTTCAAAGAAATGTATAAGTTTAAGTGGTCACGATCTCTGTTTGAATCATCAGTAAGAGTTATGCTATAAAACAGGTTGTGTAGCATTGCTGACACTTTATTCCACTGAACGAGAAAATTACTTGCAACTTCTTGCCTTTAGACCAAGCCTTCTTTTTTTCTATATCTGGAAGGTCAGGTAATTGGTTTTCAGGAAGTCACTTTTGCCTTTCTTCTTCTTCCTTTCTTTAATAGCTTGATTATTTTGCCTGTTCTTTAGACAGCAGGTGTCCACAAGCACAATAACTGTTTGCATTAATTGGCTTTCATACTGTCTAATGGCAAGAATGAGATATAAGTTCATATAGAAAAGACAAATAATACTCATGAAAAACAGAGAGGGAGGAAAAAGAAATGTATTTTCAAGTGTGAAGAGTATGAAGTTGATTGGTTTAGATTCAGATGACTCCTAAGATTTTTAAGGTTAGGGTGTAATGTTAATATATTTGTGTTGATTCTCCAGTCAATATGATAAGTGTTGATTCTTGGAGATCAGTACTTGGGGCAAATATTTTGATGGTTGATGAAGAAATTGACTCAGTATTTCAGATTTGCTATTGATGTGCAAATTACGGAGTTTAGCCAGAAAAGCTAAAGCAAATGTGATCTTTATTTTTCAAAGGACATGATTGTGTATATCTTTGTTGTGGTCACTGTTCATTTCATCAGCTTTTCTTTGCAATAACTTACTTGACTCAAGTTTGGGAACTTCAGAAAAATGATCTGATTTCTTACATATTTCTTACCTATCCTGAAAAGGATAGGATTTCCTATGGAATTCACTCATCATCTCTCAACATTAAAAATAGATCTGTGAAATTCTTGATTTTTTTTTTTTTTGCAATATCTCATTGTAAACATGCAATGCTGGATATTTTCATTTCTAATAAAAGCTGTAGCTAAAGTTTAAACAAACTTTAGCCTAGCTTAAAAGTGGAAATTTTAAAAATCAATGCTAGAAGAGGGGAAAAAAAACAGTACTAAAAGTATTTGTCAAGATTTTAGCCTTATAGTAGGTCAATTCTCGTGCTTTCAGTAGAAGTCTCAGTCACAAATTAGTATTTTTGTTCTGTAGTTTTCAAGTCTTCATTATAGCTTCGCTTACTTGGCTGTATCTTATTTCTTCACATGCAGAAAGGTTACGTTCGGCAGCGCAGGAGAACTTAATGTCTTGCATATCTACTGCAGTCAGGAATAAGCTGTGACACAGAAGGAAGAGTGAACTAAAGAGCAGAAATTCACATTAATGTACACTTACATAAGGAGAATATTTTTAAACTATGCTGGCCTAGTGGTGTGGATTTTGTAAAGGCACTTTCATATGGTCCTGTAAATGCAAGCAGTTAAAAACCAAGATGGTCTTATCTTGAGCATGAAACTTTTGATTCTATAGAGATCATGGAGGGTTAAGAGACTAAATCCATTGTCAGTGCTCTTTCTTACTTTGCTTGAAAGGTTTGAGGGTTATTTACTGGGGGTTTTTGTTGTTTATACTTCAGAGCCGCATTCAACTTGCGTGCAGTTTGCAAGAGCTTTCACATTTTCCTTTATTAATGCTTTCATAACAAAAAAAAAAAGGGGGGGGGTGGGGAGGAGAGAGAAAGATGGACACACACAAAAAAATCCCACTACCTTTAAGGCATATTCTAGATTCTGAAAATGCTTTTCTGAACGATGTCCACCATAATGGAATCTGGATCAGGCCAGAAGCAACTATAAGATGCATTTACTTCCTTCCATTGTTAGAATAGCAAGATGTGAGCTTCTAAATCTGGCTTTAATATTTGATTATACTATTACATAAGATAAAATAATCATAGATTAGATAATGGACAAGAGGATGGAAAAACTAATTCTAAAACCACATTCGTATGTTATGCTTTGTTGTCAGGCTTTTAGTTGAATATGTAGCAAGGTAAACTGTAGGGGAAATTGCCAGGAAAAACAGGTATGTTTTTGTAGTATTGACTTCCCGACCACTTTATATTGTTCCTTGTTTGATTTTGATGCATAACTGTTCTGCACATGTTTCATGTTTCAACTCTTTGAAGACTTTTTATCCCAGCACTGAATCTCAATTTGTCTGTTGCATGACTTAAGTGATCTCTCCAGAGAACTCAATATTACTAAGTACATTTGTCCAGAGCAAATCCTTCACTGAAGATTAGTATATAGGTGTATTGTTCACATGATTCTCTTTCCAGATGGAAGTTATGATTTTTTTTGTCATGTTAATATTTTTCTTAATTGTATCCATTTGGGGCAAAATGGTGAGACTGTTTACTTTCAGGGATGAAAGCATCAACTAGCTGGTCAATGGAAGTGTCTGTATGGCTATATATTTTTTTCATTCTATTAGATATCTGTTGTTTAGCCTCTTACACATAGTCAAATACTGCAAACATTTTAAGTAACTGTGCCTTCAGTAATAATATGTTTATTCCCAAGTAGTCTTTTTTTTATCTCTTGCTGTTCAGTGAAGTTAAAACAGTTTTTAAAAAATGTGAAGCATTTAGAAAACCAGAAAAATCAACACTAGTCACCATATAGCCATTAACTATGGTCCTGTACTATAACTGTATAATTAATAACTTTAGTGTATTGCTTTTCATAGTAAAGAAGAGTCTTTTTTGCTTCCAAGAAATCAGCTCAGTCTTTAATATTTAGCCTTGAGGACTGTTATTTTACAGCTGTTAGTGTATTTATCTTATTTTAAGGATATAAAAAAGTTCAAACTAGTTGCAGGTTAGTAGTTTATTGTATTGGAAATTTTAGTTGTAATTTCTTCAAAGCCAGATATGAACATACAAAATTCAGAGATGCTTCAATGCAAAGTATCAAATCTTCCTATCAGATTGGCTGAGTCACATATTTTGCTCAAATTTTAAAGCTATTTCAAATTTAAGAAACTGCTATGCAGGGTACAAGACAATTAGAAATAACAGAACACTTTACTATTTTTACTTGAATAGCTTCAGCTGCATGACATTTAAATTGGCTATCTAGGCTAAGGGGCTGAACATGGATGGCAGAGTAATGGCTGGCTAGCGATGTACTTCATAGCTGAAAGGACCGCTCTAATTTTATAGGCAAGGATATAAACTTTTAAAAACAGTTTAGAAAAACTGATTATTTTTTTCCAGAGCAAGCTCATTAAGAGAGGTAGAATACATGATATTAAAACTGAGTAACTTTTAAGTGGTTTGCCTTTGCTTTTTAAAATGTATCAGATTTAATAAAAATAGTAAATTTTTTTGCAGCACACATTGAAAATGTTAGCTAGACCATGCAACTAAGAAATTTGCGTATGGCTCTGTTTCTTATTATGTGTAAGAATCATTTGTTTTTATGCTAACATCCTCACATAAATCCCAGCATGTGTCTTCTGCTGTTTCTGAAAAGGAAAGAAATTGTTGTTGGTTTACTTGAAGGGAATGAGTTACAATTAATTCTGTTAAAGAGCCATTTGGAATATTACCTTATTTCTGAATAAAACTCAATTCCTTTCTGGGTTTTGAGGACTTTTAATAAAACTTTTCGTAGATTTGGTTCTTCAGTTTCTCATGGCCAGACTTCCGGTTTCATCACACTTTTGTCTTCTGCCTTCTTTGAGGGTGGGATGAATGAATAGAGTACCAAAATAGAGCTTGCATAGTTTATGTCTCTGAGGAATTAGATCAATTTCTGTTGTATAAGTAGGCATCGTTCCTTTGGCTAAATGCTCAAATAATCTTTAGATAGTAACACTACATCAACTTATGGCTTCCTGTGTATGGTAAATGAAGCCAGCAACCTTTGAAGCTTTGGAGATCTTGTGTCTCATTCCCTTTTAAAGATTAAAACCTGTCATAGGCACTTAAGGGTTCACTAACTGGGTGTGGCAAGTTATTAACATATTTGTGGTAGAGCAAAAGTGATGATAAATCTTCAACATGTCTTGCATTAATTTTATAAGAAGACTTCACAACTACAAACTAACCCAAACATTGTCCTTTACTTGTGTCCTTCTTGGGGGTCATTTCTAAAGGAACAATTCGAGACTAGATACTTTATAGATACCTGACTAATTTTGCGAAGTCATGTAAAAACTAGTAATCATGGCATTGAGTAAGGAGGAGAATGGTATCTTGACTGAATGCTTCAGTTCTTGCTCCTATGCAAGACAAAGCCTTAGTTTCAAGATGGTACTGTGGAAAAATTGGTGTAGTTCTTAAACTTCTTCCTTGAAAACACTTAACAACTAGGAAGGTGAAAGTTTGGAAAACAGAAAATTTCCAATTTTACTATAAACCTTCCTGAGCTCATGTAAATTTTGGAAAACTTCTATTCATAAATGAAACTTAAAGCAAGCCATTCAGTCTCTGAGGTGTTTTCATGTTGGCCTAATGGTTTTCCTGGAAGTGGATGGGAGTTTTAACATCTTCAGTGGGAATCAGGTCAATGATAGAAATTAAAAAAAGAATAATTACTAAATCAAGTAAAGATGGAAAAGATTTCTTTAAACAAAATGCAAAGTAGGAATGTTAATCTGTAATTGTACTGCTTGTAACACTTGTTTCTGTGATGCCTGGACTAGGGCGCTGTAGGGTTTTTTGGTTGCTGCTTTACTCTGGAAATCTGTTTGTACAACTAGTTTTATGTGGGCTCCTGTACCTCAGATTACAGCTTCACCTCTAGCAAAAACGGATTTGTTCATTACTCTCACTGCAGGATCACCCATCAGTGCAAACTTGATTCACGTCAAGTGTAAACAAATAATAATGCTCCTGTTGACTTGATCAGAACATGCAACAATGCTGCTTTTCAGCTTTGTGGTGGCTGTGGTGTGACAGCTGATCCTCTGTTCAGTGTAAGTTTGGAACAGAATTGCACTTATAATGTGTTTTAAACAGATTTGTACAGAGAAGCTGGAGAGCTCTGGTGCTTTGCATTGTGTGAGTGTGGGTTTTTGATCCAGTAATCAGGCAGCCTAATACCTGGTTTACTGTCTTGAGATGTAGCTAAGTTTCTTGTCATAATTTTCCCTTTTTATTGGTGACAGAACATGCTGCATACAGCTTACTCCAGTCCTTCCCCTTGCTTCTTTTCAGTACCTTGTGAGTGTCCTGTCTGCTTTCTTTCTCCTCTTTTGTCATTTCATAGTGTGCATATGTCTGTCATTCATTACCCATTGCGCTTCCTTGCTCAAGCTTCATTCTCCAGTGGTTCTAGTATAGAAATATCAATGTATTTGTAGCTTTAAAAATGGCTTTGTTGTAACTTTTAAAATTGTAGATTCCAGAGTAACTTCCCTAACAAGAGCAAGCTTGTATGTACTGCTTCTGTTGTTTGCTCAGTCTTTTTGTAGTAGTCATTTAAATATTGGTGGGATGCTAACAATGAAAATAGCCAATACTTCTTCTTTTTCCCTAGGACTGTATGGTGATAGAACATAATTTTTCTTCAGTAGCGCATATGCTGTAGTGTAATTGAAGGCTGATAAGCTGAGCAGACAATTGAAGTAGCTTTTATATAAATCATAATGTGGACAGCAGAGTACAGGTTGAGCTGTTAAACAGTAATCATCACAATGAGGTTAGGCCTGTGTTTTGATCTTTATAACCTGTGCAATTCTTGTATGTTTACTTGGCTGCTTGCCACCCTCAAAGACTTCTGTATGAGATTTTGCTATCAGTTTCTCTTACATCTGTTTGGTTTCAGTAACAATATGCCAAGATTATATATATTTTTAGTTGTTACTTCTCTACAAATTGAAATGGATCTTTTTTAGCAACCGCTCTAATTCAACAAAGTCAATCTTGATTCTTAGAAACCACCTTTTGCTTTCATTAACTTGAGTATGGTTTATTTTTTGTGTAAAGCAAAAATGAATGTGCTTCTACTGCAATTTTAGACAGAAGGCACTTCATGCCTACCACATTTGCTGCCATCGTCAAGTTTCTCCTACAGCTTTTTTTCTCAATAAAGTTAATGAATTCAGAAGGGAAATATTTCATAATCACATAACAGTTTGTATCTGTTTTTTCTTTCTTTGTGGTTAATAATTACATTTTGGACTCTGCTTCCAACAGCAGAGATAGCTAAGTTGTGAAGAACCAAAGCTGTACTGGTTTCTGAAACAATTTTGTAAACTTTCATCATCTTACAATGTTACGACATTGTTTTAGTTCTGTGGTGAGTTCTGTTATCTACCTTTAGGTTTTCATAATTCAGTTGATGTCCTGAGCTCTTCATCATGTTTATGCATGCAACCAGGTAAAGGAAGGAGGAGAGTGTCAACATGTAGTCCTCCTTTGACATGGAATCTTGACAGTTTATGGTCACCATAGCATTATAATGAAAGGAGAACCTGAACTGCTGAGGCAGTGAAGATTATCTAGAAGAGCTAGGAAATTGTCAGATTACGTCAGAAGTGCTTGTTTAAATATCCTGGTAAAAATTCCTTTAAAAAATGTTCCTTATGATATCTGGTAGGAACATAATTGGATCAGATACTGATACTGGAGGAATGATGTTGTTTCACTGACTGTGGGGAATAGAAGCTATGAATGTCCCAAAAGGCTGTTAGAGCAGTGAGGTGGTCTCAGTTGTTTGACAATTAAAAAAACCCACTTGAGCCCATGAGATAATTTCATTCAACTGATGCCTGCCTGTAGTATTTTTTTTGAAGTGAAATACCTCAGATTTGCTCTCAATTCCAGTAAATTTAGTCAAAGGGTATGGCTTTTTCCAGTGACTCGTTCTGATGGAAGAAATGGTAGTGTCTACAGGATTACTGTTAGAGATAGCACCTCTATTACATGCACCATGTTGGTAAGAAGATGATGCGGGTTTGTTATCGTATATAAATATACAGTATGCCTTTAAGTGGGATACCAGCTAGACTGCAATCCAACAGTTTTTTTCATGTGATTAAAATCAGAAATGGCAGAAATGAGAATGCTTCTGAAGAGTTCAGCTGCAGGAAGCATGCACAGTTCAGTAGACACAAATAAATAACTTTGCTGTTTCTCTGTTGTATGGTTGCTGTAACCAGGCCTTCATTAAAACTACAGTTTCTTTGTTACTAGCAAAGTTTACTTACTGTTACTGAGCACAAACATGGAGTTCTCTGATTGTGTATGTGTATTTTCTCTCTATATGAAGTAAACCTATAGTTTACTACGTTAATTAGTAATAGTGGAAGCATCTGCCATTCTCATTTACCATTCAGCTTGATGAGAGGTTTCATTCTCAAGTCTTGTTATAAAGGTGTACTAAAAATAGAATCCAGGGAGATAAAAAATTAAAGCTCACTTCATGGCAACAGTCTAGCAGATTTTTATTCTGAAGTTTTCACCACAGTGTAAGAGTGAAATAATTCTATAAAGAGAATCTTAAAGGAGATTTTTGTAAAAAAGTTATTTGATAAAAAAAAACCCCAAACTTCTTTAAAAGCAAATGTTTGGTTTTCATAATAAAAACAATTTAACAGCTAGTTTTGTTTACTTCAAAGATAGATCTGTTTTGCAGGTGTTGTGCCAAAACTGCATTCAGGATGTATAACTTAAATTTCAGTGTGATAGTACTTGATTGTTTTGTGCTTTTACAAATTACTAATGAGTCATAGATGACTAGTCCATTTGAAGACGTTCTCTTGGGCTCCCTTTTATTGAACTGAAGTGTGTTTTAAAGAAAGCAAAGCTATAGATCTAAATTACAAGTACTACAAGTGAAAACTAGAAGCTTTTTGGGTGGTTTAATTTAATAGATCCTAGTTATCAAAAGGAAATAAACTGCAGCAGCAGGATTCTTCTGGTTACTCTTCAGCGTACTTGGATATGTTGAAAAGTAGCATACTTGGGTGGTAAAACAGACAGAAACTTCCTTTAGAATGTAGATAAGTTTATTTTAAAGAATATTTTGGCAAAAAGATACTGTTTTCCGTGGTTGTTGAACTTCTTAGTTCAAGAACAGCTCAATTACCTGACAAAGAAACAGTAGTTTGATGAAAGGACACTATATCCTCAAATTTTCAAGAAATAGGTTTCATCAATCAGTCAAAACACAACCTTTTACTCTTTGAGGAGACAGATGACATCAGTTGGGACTTTGCTGCCTTTCAACTTTTGAGATACATACTAGAGCAGGGTTTTCCATAGGAGATAAGAAACAAAGATCCAAATAGCTAGTGAGAAAAAAAATAATCAAAATTAATTACTAAGATAACATCTGTCACCCTTAAACTTTGCATACTAATTTTGAATGTTAATGCAGCATTAACCTGAATTCTAATATGTGTATCTTCATCTCAGCACACAGATTCCAGAAAGAAAAAAACGTTATGGAAACCAAGTTACTGAAAGAATGTAATGCGAGAGGAAGGAAGGAGTTAGAGGAGCTTGGACAGCTCTTTTGCTGTAGAGGGGTAAGGGTCCCACATGTCCTTGAGCAATTCAGTTTGGCCTGTAGCAATAGGACAAGGGATAAGGGTTTTTAAACTAAAAGAAGGTAGACTGAGTAGCTTTAAGGAAGATTTTTTTTGTTTTGTTTTACATTGAGGATGTTGAAACCCTGGAACAGGTTGCCCAGAGATGTTGTAGGGTTGTAGATGCCCCAGCCCTGAAAACATCCAAGGTCAGGTTTGACAGGGCATTCAGCAACCTGATGTAGTCAAAGATGTCCCTGTTCATTGCAGGTAGAGTTGGGTTGGACTTGGATGACCTGTAAAGTCCCCTTCCAACCCAATCCATTCTACTATTCCATTATTCGAACTCAGCTGGACTATTTTGAGGGTTATCTTACCTGGTACACTATATATATAGTAACAGTTAGGGCTTTTTTTGGGGGGGGGGGGGGGGCTTTTTTTTTTTTTTCCTCTCTCTCCCCTGGAGTTTTACAGCAAAACTGCTTCAGTACTTCCTTAAGTGAAAAACTTATTTTCAACACAGATCTATATTAGGCTGTGATATTAAATGTTGCTGAAGTACGATTCTTTAGGGAATGTTGACTGTCTGTAGAGGCATTGATTTCAGTTCACCTTTTCATAAAATATTTTCTGTTTGTGAGAGAAATCTTCCAGTTTGGCAGCCTTATCCAGGTCACTGGCAGCAGTAGCAATATCAGCCTCTGCAACAGGATGAAGATCCAGAATGGGAATTGGTTTGCTGTGGAAGGGGTTGGCCCACTGTTACACTGGTAGTCCTTTGCAGGATGAGCCTGCACAGGTGTTATGCTCTAACAGCAGAAGAATGATAGCGTTTGTGATTCAGAGGAAATTATTTTGCAAAGAAACATAAAATTTCACTTCTTTCTTCTGTCAGAGAAACAAAAGACAGCAAATGGGTCTGCCCAGCACAAATACATGTTGGGGGAACAGTGCTCTGCACATACTGTGTGATTTTGCTGCTGCTTTACAGAGATTTCATAATAAAATACGCAGCCATCCTTAGTCTGCCTTTAAGCTGTAGCTTGCAGGATCCTAGAGAAATTCTGCTTTGCCGTGTGTGTGCCTGCTTTTGTTGAAAGTATCAGTGTTGCCTGCCTGGTAATAGTCACAGTTATTTTACCTTTTCTAATTCTATTTAAAAAAATAATAATCTTGAGACTATTTGCCTTTAAGATTTTGTTTGCTAATTATTCATTTCTGGTTTAATGTTATTGAGTGACATTAATAGTCATTACTTTCCCAGGTTTCCTATATACCAATGCTGTCTTACTGATCTGTCACTCACAGACATACAGTTTTCCAATTATCTGGTTGCCATTTGTCTCCTCTTCACTGACTCTAGCTGACATTTGTCACTGTCTCAATTCTGTATCACCTGTTGTTGTTTTTTCTTAATCTTCCACTGATCTCTCTTCAAGGTCCAGAAAACTTGCTTGGATACCTTCAGGTAGAGAAGTGGTAATACTAAGAGAAGTTAGTGTAAAGTTTGAGTAGTGTCCTTTGATGTGCTAGGCAGTTTGCCCAGTCTGGGAGGGGAGTGGTCTCAGACTGATTAGCTGGAGTCGCCCAAATTACATATTTACAATTTAGTTGTTCTGCTTAGTTTTTTGGGAATTCTGCAGAATTCGGGAACCCTTGTCTGAATAGTCTCAGTTACCTGGAGGAAGAGCAATATGGAAGATTGTAAAAGACACACAGGGAAGAATTACCTGCACAGGCAACGAAAAGGAACATCCAGGGATACAGAAAGATCTCAGTCTCCAAATACGTTAGTCTGTATGCAGGGTTCTTGTTTTTGAGCCAACAGTGGCAGTTCCGACAGCTTGATGTATGGCAGTTGCCATATTTTGTATGTTTAAATGAAGATGTACTTTTTTTTTTTAAAAAAAAAAAAAAAATATTTTTTTCTCCTGCTCCTTGAAAGTACCCTGAAAAATACGTTTTGTGAGGCTTGGCAGGATGACTTAATTTGGGAGTGGGATGTTGCTGCAGAAGTACAGGGACAGAAAAAGAATGATATGCATATGGTTATTTTGCGGCAGGAGTTGTGATGACCTGAACCTGTTGCAGAGAATGAAAGCACTTGGCTGAATTGTTTTATCTGATATCCAGTTGTTCTTGTTTTCCCATGTCATCTTTCCTTAACAGCATTTGTTGTTGTCCTTTATTTTGTTCACAGACTGCATTCATTTCAGATACCATTTTTTGTTTAGCTAGACTAAATAAGCTTAAGGCAAAAATCTGCAGGTTTTCAGGCTACTCTTCTGCTGCGCAACAGTTATATCACAGTGGCTCCAGTGAGGACAGTCTTGCATTTGATGTGCAGCAGTGATCAGTGCTCTACTTCTGTGGAGGTATTAGATTGGCTTAAGCAGGCTTAGGCTTTGTCTTGTAGGGCATATTGCCACCACCTTTTTGTTGCTAACATAAGTATTTGCAAAGCCACTTGGCAAACATATGTCAAAACTCTTACTTCTTTCCCAGGTTGTCAGCTATCTAATCATTTGCATTAGGTATAGTCTCTTTGTGATGTGTTTAGTATCCTTGGCAATGGATGCTGAAATGATCCATGTGTGCATATCCAGTTGACGATTAAATGGCAACGTTAACACTTCAGACAGATGTAGCAACATTTGTCTAAATGTTCTAACAGAACAAATTGGTCCCATGCTAGGACATCTTGACTGATATGTAAAAATTGATACAGCAGAAAAAAATGCAGTTTACATAATTGTATGGAGATTTTCTGCCTATGTGGAATCTCTGAAGTTGTATCAGTTACAGGATTGGAAAAGGGAAGAAAAGACAATAATTAGTGACTTTTTTAAAAATACTGAATGAGAGTGATTTGTAAGTTTAGGTAAAAGACATTCATTAATTCAAACACATTTTTGAAACACAGTTCAAACTCTGTTTGTTGCAAGAACAGCTTTATTTTATGCCCCTTTGGAATTACCTTTAAAATATCTCAGTAGAGATAGTACGCGTACTCAGCCTGACTTTAAGAAACTTGTTTAGGCTGTTTTTCTGTCAGTAGTTTCTTAGCTGTAGCCAAGGTATTCCATCTCTCTGTTGCAGAAATAGAATTGTACCACAGCTTATTCTTGTCAGAAATCCCTAGAAAAATACAGAAGAGACTGATAAATATTATGCATTAAGTCTACAAAGAGTCTGTTTTATCGGGTTTTTTTCATCTTATGCTTTTCAGTGTAACAGATTTTAAATGTGGCCAGTTATTCTTAGCAAAGATATACATATATGTTGTCAGTACTGTAGAAAGTGATCTATACCATGCTGCTTGTAGTGTCTCTTATTTGCGAATTAAAAATTCTTCCTGAGTTCCTGTATTGTGCTTTCTTCCAAAAAGTGAACAAAACAAACCCCTCAATTACTGTGAAACAGCTTTGATTCTCTTGCTTTTTTTTGTCTTCTGCATGTGCATAGAAGTGTAAGAGAAATGCATTCAAAGCTGTCTGTTTTTTAAATCATTCCTGACTCTTTAATGTTACTCGTATGCACAGATGTGTATGCTTACAATAATAATGGAAGCGTTTGGTATTACTTTTGCCTTGTAGGTTTTAATGTAAGGCCTTTCTCTGTGCATTACTCAGTGGGGTTTTTCTTGTGTTCACACTATACAGAACGTGTATTGAGGTTCAGCAAGTAATGTGCCCAAAAATTTGACATTTGGAGGAAGAACAGTGAGCTGTAAATTTACCAATATACAGTGATTGCACCAATTAACCACAGAAAATTATTTTTTTATGGTCTTCATTCTGCTGCAGTTTTAATCATTACAAGACTTTTTTCCTGGGTTGAACTCTTATAGCTCTGACATGATGGTTAATTTCAGGCAAGCCATGATAAGGTTTCCTCAACAGCTTCGCTAGTGCAGTTAATTTCTGTTTTAAGAGAAGAAGGCCAAAAGAAGGGTTTTTAAATTTTGTTTAGAAACTTGTGCCGCTGTTCTTTGTTTATCCAGATCAGAAGAGTCTTTATTTTTTCTCTTGGTTTATATTGCTATGGTATATTTGTTGTGTCTCTTGGTGCTTGATTCAAGAATATCAAAGTAAGTTGAAAGCTTTTCATTGCTTTAGGTCTTGAGTTGTAAATATAACATTTTTGCAAGCACAAGAAGAAGCAAATGTTGAAAACTCTGGTCATGGAAGTTCAGGTGCCCACAGGACAGGTGGTACTGAGCTGATAGCTACTGGAGGTTGGAGAGAAGGTTCTTCAGTATCAATTTCTTTGATTTGGTTTCTGAATCATGGCAGGGGAAGCAAGCTTTAGTTTTTCAAAGTCCGTGCTTTTTATTGACCAGATTGCTCAGGCTTGCAAAAGATTGCAGATGCTTCAGTCTTAGAATGAACATTGTCTTCTTGAGCGTAGAAGAGGTTTTCTGCTAAGTTTTCTTCCAAAGACTGGCTCATTTGCAAAACTAAGGAAGTTTGGTCCTAGAAGTGATGACTGCAACATTGCATATCTGTCACTAAAATAATCTCAGTTTAGGGAGCAGCAAGCTTTGTGTGCACAACGTACTACTTTTTTTTTTAGATGTTTTTTCTGAAAGCTGTAGTAAGGCTTTGTGCTTATTAATCAAAGCTCATAAAATTACAGACATTGCTTTTTGTTTCTAGTGCTTATTATGTCTTTTGAGATGGAAAGTTCCATGGCTTATTGGTAGTATACTTACTACATTCATGTAACCTTCTGATTTTTGCCTTGCCCTTCAAGACAAAAAAGGCTTTCAGTTTATGAGTTTGACAGCAAATGCAAGAAACTTTGCCAGTCAGCTCATTTGTTGGCTTAAATGTCAGCCAATTTAACCAGACTTACACTGTGTTTTTTCAGTTGGCTGCTGAGAGAACAGAACCTTTGATAATTAATGTGAAACTATTCGTCAGTACAATCTATGTAATCTAGGGAGATCTATCAAATAGAATGTGTCTCTTGGTTTTTCTGTTTGATATTGCTTGTATCTATATGGGGTAGAATATGTGTGTACATTTTAAGAGTGTAAACTTGCTATGATTACCTAAGTAAAACTTTGAGTCCAAAAGAAAGAAGATAAGCATAGGATATGAAAAAAGTACTGCAAGATTTGACCCTTTTGGCAGATTTGTTGGTTTTCTTTCTTTCAAGTTCTGTACCAGTAATACGGTTAAATATTCCTGTGGTAATGAGCAATATATTTTTTTACTTAAAAGACAATTTAAAAAGAACCACCATCTTTTGATTTCTGTCCTTTGTTACTCTTTAAAGGCAAAGGGATTGGAGGGGTGAAGATACGAAAAAGTATTCACAATCTAAATTAAATTAGGACAGGCTAATTGCCACATATTTCCTCTGTTTTGCAGAGGTTCTTCCAGTTGATCTAGTTCAGGAGCTGAATATAGGTGCTCTTATTTCACTTCAGGAGGAGCCTCTTTGCCTGTATTAACTAGTTAAACTAGCCTTGGATAGGAAGCTAACGTTTGTGAATACCTTTCTGCCTCCAGTTGTCAGTAATTGGTTATGAATCTATAAATACATTTCACCTCAAAAGTTTAATTCCATGTTGAATACTGTTTTATTCATAAGGAAAAGTCTGTGAGGGTCCTTTTGCCCTTTTTTGGCTGGGACGTCAAACTAGGCTGTGATATTTGACTTCACAATTATTTTTCTTTCATTGGTAACAAAGGCCTTGTTTGTCAGGTGTCACTTATATCTGTACAGTGTCAGTTCTTTGACCTAATGCAGCATAAAAGGTAATAACTTTTTAAGTAGTTCTGTTCCTGACACTAGAGTCTAGTTGACCAGGGTCATGTTTGTAAAGACTGAGTGTGAAAAACTGCAGTAGAAAATTTTTTCACTGATATGAGTAAATGTGAGTTGAGACAAATACAAAGAACAGATGCAATGAGTAAGGTGCTATGTTTGTAATCCATTCTTGTGGAGTAGAATTGTAATTGTAAGGAAGTGCATCTGTATTAGATATGAATCTTACGAGTGCTCAAACTGGTGGTTTATGATCTTAGGTAAAATGTCTATATATTTCTCATTAATTAATAGTTTGCTCTGTGTTTGATGTACAACATATGTGATCCATAGCTTTTTTCTCCTTAATTCAGGTAGATTGAGAACAGCTTAATAAACACTATGGAAAGTTGGTTTTCTTTTTAGATTAAGGGGACAATATCCTTGACAGGTGTTTCCTGTTTCTGTTTTTAATTAATATGGTTTGCAGTAATCTAAGCTTTTCAGACCTCTCTTTCTGACACAAGCTTGGATTATCATGTTCAGAAATACTTTCAAGTCAGATGCGTATAAGGTTATTAATGCAGCCAAACAAATAAGTGGTGCATAGTTTATTACACGCTTGAAAATATTTTAACAGATCTGTAACTGGTGTAATTAAAATGCTAGTGGAAAGTTAAATTAGTATCTGTTCAGACTTGAATTATACAGTGAATGATACCATGAACTTTGAGAATCATTAACAACTGTAATGCTGAGGACCATATGAAAGAGAATTTCATGGTTCTTGTATTTCTTGTTTCTAATTGTGTGGACTGCTTGTATTTTTCAGTCAATAATACTTCATTTTTCCATCTTAGATCCTAAAAATGTAAACCTCTTGACAGAATCTTCAGATCTCTTCAAAGCTTTGCCACAGTATACCCTTTTGCAAGTTTTTTTACTCATCTTCACAGAGTTTGGTCAACTGCTGTGTAAATGTAGCTGTTTGGTTGTAGCGATTTTATGAACTCAGGTGGAGTGTCCTCTGTGTGTTTGCACCTCCTCCTGTCGTAGGAGTTCATATGGAGTGCTGTTACCTGCTTTCTTTGATGTCTTATGCCTGTGGCTTTAGTTTGTTAACCCATCTGTAAGGGCCATGCTGTGCCCATGTGCTGCTGTTAATGTAGGGTTTCTGTTCCTGTCCTTAGCTCCTGCTTCAGCTGTCCTCTTCAGATAATGAGTTTTTCAGAACAAGAACTGCCTTTAGATGTTTGGAAAACACCTACCATGTTGTAAAGCAGCTCATAAAAACAGTCAAATAGCAACTTCAGTATGTATCTAAGTGGAAAAGTAATTTTAAAACTCTTAATCTCTCTGTAGATGCGTCTTAATGCAATATAACTTCTGGAAACCGAAGAGTCAGCACTTGATCTGATCCAAAGCTTATTGAAGTTGAAGCACAGGTTCCCTTTGATCTCAGAGGGCTTCGTATCAGCAAAATCTTAGTGAGCTTTTGGTATTTGTGACCCTCCTGAAATAAGCTGGCTAAAATTTAAGCTATCAAATAACTTCACTGCTTTTGAAAATTTTAGGTGAATTTGTTTTAACTTACAAGGATTAAGTACACAGCATATGATGATTGTGTATAAAGACCTTATGCATTCCTTTTTTTCACATTCAGGGTACCAAGGGTCTGGGAGCTTGGAGGGAGTGGTGGGTCTTTTTTGAGAATTCTGTTCATTTGCATTATAAGGCCTGTGATTTTTGGTGAACAGATCAGTGCAGAATCTAGTTGAGTTATTGCTTTGAAATCAGTATGCTTCAATGTCTACTTGTTTATATATCCAGGGTGTTGTGAACATCTGTGTTTGCTAAATGAGAATTGCTGTAGTACAAGTGTTGTGGAAAGGATTGGTCTGAGATAAAGGGAGCCAGAACCCACTTGTTTGAATCTCATCTTACCTGGATGATTTGAAAACTGTGGAGTTTGTTTTCAGAACTGTATTATAGAGATCACTTTTAAAGGACATTATGAGTGAAGTGGGAGTTTAAGACTATTGAAGCAAACTTAAGCTAATGACAATGCATGTTGGAAAATAATCTCCTGCAGGTTTTAAAGAGAAAAGCATATACGCAAGGTAAATTTCAGCTTTGTTTTCAAAGATTAACTTGTGTTGCTTTTAAAGACGAAAGTACCAACTTTTCAGTTAGACTGGAGATTGATTGTAAGAAGTAGCAGTTCCTTTAATACATTGTCGTTTCCTTCATTTTGTATCAGTATAAGGATTGAACAAGTATTTCTCTGCCAGCTTTTCTGAGTTTATCAGATTGCTTGTCCTCATTCTGTCTGCAGAAGACTAGAATTTCCATTAGTTGTGTTCAAATGTATGCATCTATCTTCCATGACATCTAACATACTTGATTTGGGTATGACTTATTCAGAGTAGATAAATTTATAGAATAAAATATTCAGGCCCTGGGCTTTTTTCTAAAACTCAAAAATAAAAACAACAGTGTATTCTTCTCACAATTATTACGAACTTGGGGGAACATCAGGAGTCTTACTGCATCTAATCATAGTCACTAGATGTGTATTACCAACAAAGTAATTCCATTTTGCTTTTAAATTAGATTTACTGTTAAATACAAAAAGAGGTATGTATGTTTGAGGACTGGTGAAAATGAATATCAGACGATTTCCCTTCAATTTTGTTAAACTGAACTAAAATTTACTTTTCTGTGAAATTGCTGTAATTTCAGAGAACCAGTTCTAGTTTTGCATAGTATATATCATATTTTCAAAGCTCTGTTCACTGAGATCTTCTCAAAGTACCAAGAGTTAGCAGGTTCTTCAACTTTGGCCAGAAGTGATGATAAAGAAGTAGAAAAGGTAGGATGTTTCCAAGTGCTAGGTAGTGGTCACTCCTTCTTTTCTTTTTCTTTTCTTTTTTTTTTTTAAATATATGCATTCTTCACGCATCTGAATTAGCAAGAATACTGATGCTTTAAGAGAGGAAAATTTGGGTTTGTATCAGTGAGCAACTTTTCCTTTAAAAAAAACTGCATTACATTTCAATAGAAAGAAGCATTCGCTCACAGCTTCAGATTTAGAAAGTCTCTTGGATTTTCTAACCTATATGTCTGTTAATTTCTGTGTAATATTCTGCAGCATTAGACCTTCTTTTTGATTAAAAAATTGTGTAGGCTTAAGTATTTGCAAGATCAAAACCCAGGAACAGCCTGTTTCTATATGAAGGCATCTGTTTTTTCAGTTGCTGCCCAAGTGGAAAATTGGAAAGAAATTGTTGTGCTCTCAGGTAGCTTTAGGGCATTGCATAGCTAAAAATTGCATATGTCCTTTTTGAAAATAATGTATGTAGGAAGATGCAGGTTTTGGAGCACACTGTAGGAGAATTGGGTTAAACCACATATAAAGGATGTGTCCTTCCAATTTTTTAAAAAACCCTAAATTTTTAACATAGGCCATTGTTTTGGAAAAGTTAAAATAAAGGTAGAAATAAAGCAGTTTCAAGTAAGATCTTTAAAGCAGGTCCTGAACAGGAAAAGTAAATGTTCCCATTGGAGAATGTTCTCTGAACACAGTTTCTTAACAATAAGAATATCCTGCTTTTGAGAGAGTGCGCAAAATTATTCATGCTAAGGCGTGGCTCTATTGCATATACAGTAACACATTAAGAGGGCAGATTAGAAACTGCTGGCTTAACTGTATCTCTAGCAGTTATATTTTTATTTCCTACATACTTGTACCTGGTGTCTGACTAGTTCTGCTTATAGTAGCTGGGGTTGTCTAAGGTGTTACCCTGTTTTGTAACCCACCCCTTTCCCCTTGGATGCAGCTGCTGCTTTGCAGTGATTGTACTATTCACCTCAAAGTTTGGGGTCAGATCCCAGAGGTGTTCTTTTATCTATCCTTATGTCTTACTTACTGTCCTGTGCAAACTGGTCTTGTGATGGTTTATAGTCTATGTATGCATTCCTCTGCCACAAACAACCACTTCCAACTTGTTGCACCAACTTGTTCTCCTTTTTATTACGTAGCATCTAAACAAAGAGTAAGCTGTACAGTTGAAACATATATACTCAAAGGGACAATGTAAAAAAAAATCATATTCACAATTTGATATTAAATGTAGATCTTTAACATACTACTTCTTGCTTTTCTTTGCTTAAAGGAGGACATTGAGGAAAATGTGATTTTGTGTGTGTGTGTGAATTATGCATTCTTGAGTGCAAAGAGGATGATGCAGGAAAAATATATGAGCAGCTCAGATTTAAAAGTATGCTGTGCTTGTGTTTGACACTGCCTATATGATTCTTGGAGGCTATGAGCAGATGAATAAGTCATTGTGAAGTAACATCTACGGTGAATTGTCCATATGGAGTAACGAAGGACAGAATTGTGCTTCTTGTTGTGTAAGGGCAAACATATGGCGCACTGCAAAGTTCACTTACCAGCTTAGACTTGTGGCAGCATGTTTATTGGCGTGGACCTTTGTTGTTAATGCTTGTTTGCTTACCGCTTTCCATGGAGAAAGTGCCTCCTGCTTTGTTCCCAGTTTTTAGTCTTACTGCCTGACTGTAGAGAAACATCCTTTTTTAGCTGCTGTTATCAGCCCCTGTTTCCCTAGGTGGGATCGGGTTTGAGAATTGCTTTTGTGTTTAAGGCTTTTGGTGTTGTCCCCTTCCTCCTTTTGTGAAAAGGGCAAAATACGGAGAGAAGTTCAGTAATTTCTCATCCGTAAACAAACAGTGAAAGAGGGGTCCCAGCCGCCACACCACCAAACCAGTGGGTTTGGTGAAAGAGGCTGCAGAGGAGGCAACAGAATGTACACTCATCACGTTATCAGATGACTGTTTTATTATTGGATTGTAAAATTAGTGATCAAATTAGCTGTTTTGGGTTTGGGGTTTTTTTGGAAAACAAAGATTTTCTTTTTCCCTAGCAGAAATAAAAATTGCAAAAATGTATGAGCACCTACCTCTCCAGACATTCTTCTTCAGTCCAGTAATCTTGTTTTAAGGACAGCTTGCATATTGACTAAATTTGCTGTAAGCCTTCCTGCATTTTTATGTGAGGTAATTAAATTTCATTTTCTGATTAACTGATTTTTGTCCCACTTTTTGCTCTTTAATCTTTTTTTTTTTTTTAGGCTTCCTTAAGCCAGACTTAATATCGATAGAATGAAAAAGTTTAAAAGGAGACTTTCCTTAACCTTGCGTGGAAGCCAGACCATTGATGAATCACTGTCTGAGCTAGCAGAACAAATGACAATTGAAGAAAACAGCAGCAAAGATAACGGTAAGCATATCTTTCACTTTCAGAAAATTTAAGTATTTTGTCGGCTCCCAGTCCAGTGAGCACTGTTGGGTTTTATTCCACCGTTCACAATTGCATGGACTTCCTCGCTAACCTTTTGTTTTGATTTATTTTACATTTGGCTACCCTAGTTCTTTCAACAGGTTCATATGTTGATAAAAATTGGTTTGCTTTGATATGGAACTGTTATGAAGCTATTTGTCAAAAGTTACCTAAATCAATATTTAAATGTGGTGTGCTGCAAGGATGGTAGATGCTCGTTCAGTAAACCAACCCATTAGTTTATTAATTTAGTGGGTCTCACATCAACTTCATATGGCTTCAAATTCAGCTTTTTTCTCAAAAATCATTATTTGGTAATATAATTGACAATAATTACTTATTAGAAATAAAACTGTTTACTTTATCCTTAGTGATGTAGTGCACTAGTCTGAGAATTCTGTCACCTCTTCATGTCTTTGAATAGTACTTCAGCAGTATGAAGGTGACTGGAAACATTCAGGATAACCAGCTTGCCTGTATATTCTTATGCAAGTCTTTGGCTGATCCCATAAATACATTGGCTGCTGTAAAGTCCACATTAATGATAGATACTGCTTTTGAATGCAATCTGCGGTAATAATGACTGGAAGAGATTTTGTTGCTTTGTTCTGTTTCCTGGGCTGTGGCATTTAAGTCTTATTTCATCTTCAGTGCTGATTAGTGTTACTTCTTGCTCTGCTGATATCTAAGGTTTTGTCAAGTATCAAGGGATCTGAATATTTTTTTTCTTCCCCCCACTTCAGACCAATAAATGATCCTGAATTTTCCCACTGGAAACTGACAGGGCTGGGAAGTTTGAGCAGAAGTAGAGGAATTGGAATTTGCCCTACAGACTTCAAAAACCCTATCCAAGATTTATTGCATACCAAGCTTTTGAAAGCTGAATTCACCTTTGGCAAAACAAAGCTATTAATATTTTTCTTTTTTACCCTTAATTTCTGGTATATTCATTGCTATTGTCCTGTCTTCATCATGGGCTTTACCCAGTAGTTTAGAAAACAATGTTTATTACAACTTTTTATGTGTTGATACAACAGGTCTACCCTGAAACAGTAATTGCAGTATTTTTGCACTGATACTTGGAGACACTGAGCAGTTGTCACACGTGGTTTCACTTGTATTAGCCTTTGTTAATGATGCATATTGTGTTTGGACCTGTATATACTTCTGACAAATTGATTTCATTATGCAAAAAAATGCTAAGAATATTACTTTCACACTGGGAAATGAGCATGAAAAATCATCACCAGCATCAGTGAATGTAGTGAACTAGGTTGCTGAATAGATTCAGTTGAAAATTGGATCCTGGAAGAATAAAAAAATTTTACTTTAAATTGGACCATGTTCTGGGTGCCAGCTCAAGGGACAGAGGACACAATAGCTTGTTTACAGAAGCATAAGCTTATGCTATCTTAAACCATGTATGAATCTATTTGCAGTTTGTAATATTTATCTGAGAATTATCGCAAATAGCAATACTTACATGTCTTCTGCATGCTTGTTGCCAAACTTTGTCAAACTTCTCAGTAGATACTTAAAGTGATAAAGATACAAGTCAAGAAAATGTTTTTAATTAAAAATTCATTATTAAGCTTTTAATGCTCCTTTTATTTTGTTTTTCACGTTATTTCGTTGGCCAAAAGGAAGCTTATATGCTAACACTGTGTGATACAATACTTGCTATGTTTGCAGCTGCAAAATTCAGTTGATTCCTGAGTAAAATCTTTGGATACATAGAGGCATTGTTGATCCTCTTGAAAGAAGAAGAATAGTAAACTGTACTTTTGGTATGCGTGATCTTTAACTCACAATTTTATGTCATTTAAGAGTTTTATTGACATTTGCTTCCTTTTTCTGATACTTCTAGAATGCTGGTACTAGTATCTGTCCTATCTTTGATCTTGCAGAGATGAACAGGATACTACTATGTGGGGTTTTGTTTTCCTTTATTTTTCTTTTCTTTTCCTTTCCAACCCTACTTTTCTTAGAAAGTAGGGTTGGAAAATGCTTCTTACACTAGCTAGTCCTGCTTTTCTAAAGGAAGCTCTAACTTTCTCATAGATCAAGATACTTTGGAAGGAATAGTTTTCAGAGAGACTGTAGGAATTGGGGTTTGGGCAACAACAATTGCTGGAAAAAACAGTCAGGAAATGAGTTCTCCCTTTTGATGAAATACAAGTTTGGTAGAGAACATAGCTTGGAAAAAAATCCTTCAGTGGATGTTATTTTGAAAAGTTGCTCACAAAGGAGTGCTAAAATGAGAAAAGTTTGCTTTTGCACCTTACAAAACCAGAGTGCTAAGAAGCCTGTACTAACTGTCAATATCCAGCTGAGACACATGAGAGGATGTAGTTTCTATGAAGTGATAGCTGCGTTAAGACCTTGAGAGTGCATCTTGTACTGCGATGGTGTGATCTCAGAAGGCAGGAGTAACCATCTCTGTAGTTTTGCTTTTAAGAAGAATAAATAGCTCCTTTACCCTGTGGAACAAAGAAAAACAAATGTGCCCAGTTTGCAGGCTTTGGATCTGTTCTTAAAGGAACTTAAAAAGCAGTCTAGTAAATCAAAGGCAAGCCAGTATCTTGATCTACAGAGAATCAAAGTCAGGGATACAAAGTCTTCAGAAACTGGTTCTTCATGTGTGGTTTATTTTCAAGCATTATTGCTTCATGAACTTGAGAAATGAGGGTTGAAGGACATTGCAGCTGTTCTTCTCACGCCACAAGGCAATGATAGACCCTGAACACTGAAGGCCTTCACAGCAGAATTTGCTTCCATTGTTGTTGTCCCATTTTGTTCTTTATTATTTTTCTCTTCCTAGCAAATCACCCATCTTGTCTCCCGTCATTCCATTCTGATGGCTGTGTTCATTGAAGGGTATAATTTTATACTCACTAGCTTTTTTCCTTCCTGGAAAAATGGCTGTGTTACTGGACCATAGAGGTTGTAGAGGCTGCATCCATAGAAGACCACATCTATGCTGATCTGGGATCCATGCGCATCTCTACCTGATTTTTTACATAATATCCTGCAAAATCTTTTATTATGAAGTTCCAGTCCAGCACTGTGATTCCAGATTCCAACATGCACATAGTACCAGGGACTTTTCCTCATGGTCACCCTTTTGCAATAACCTGTCTTGTTCAACCCCCTGCCAAATGTTTACTCTCCCAGAACAACTGCCTCTGATTTCAAATAACTACTGCTCCAATCCAGAGGCCCGCTTTGTCATAAGGTCCAGCTTCGATGGGTTGTTTGAAGACTTTTAAAGAACAGTACTCCTAATGTGGAAAAAGCTGTCCTATTTGTAGTTCACAGGCATAAAAATACATACGTAACTTTTGATTTCTTCAGAGTGCATTGATACCACTGAATCGGCTAACCTTTTTGTGTGCTATCTCATTTCATACGCAGCCTCCTTCATTGTGTGATGTCAGTACAATCTCAGTGTGCAACACTCATCCAGCAGCAAAAAAATGGGATTAGCAAGGATCAACCCATATTGTTCAGTGTAGTAGCAGAGAGAGCTATTGCACTGAATGTAGAATAACCAACAGTTTTGGTTTGGGTTTTCTTTGGAACACCATCAAATTATTTAGTGACCAGAAACCTATATGTAATTAAATCAGCTTTACAAATTATGTTCATCGTAATTGGCTTCTGGGTGAGGCAGCATCGCCAAAGCAGATGCATAAACCATAAATAGAGGGACCAGTGAAATGCCTGGTATACAGCTGAAGCCTTATGAAATGGGGACTGTATGAAGTATACTTTGGGCTAGTCTTTTATCTAAGTACAGAACCTTTTCATGGTCTCTAATGTTTTGACATGCAAAACTAATTAATTGGATTTTTTGTTTATTTATCATTCTATCTTGATTGAAGCACACTAACAATGTGCTGTCTTGCTGTTTTAATTCTAGGTTCTACCTTAATACATGTATTCAGACTAATACTAAAAATACTAAATGGTAATTTGTAGCAGTTGACCACTAAATTTGCTCCTGAAATTTTTTCCTTGCCAGTGACATACTAATGAAATTTGGCTAGAAGTAAAATCCAAATCATGCATATTTAAAGCCCGATTAACTGTAAAATTTATGCAAATACTTTAACTACATATGAGTATGCTCTCTAATGAAAGCAAAAAATGTGGCTGTATTGTGTAATATTATAAAATACATTATTGCAAACAGCAAGCATGCTTTTAAGAATAATTACAAGTTATGTTCAAAAATACATCCATCTCTCTTGCATTAATATATAAGTAACTTGGAAAGCCATTCTGTATTGTCAGTTTCTGTTTTTACATATAGATATATATGCACATACATACTAAATTAAAGCAAGTGAGATTCTTATAGAAATGGCTTCATTAATTTCTAGAATAATACTGATGTCCATTTGGTCTTTTTTAGCTCAGTGATGTGATCATAGGATCCCGTCTCACAAACACTTGCATAATTTTTTTGTAATTTTACAGGTGTGAGTAATAATGGAAGAATCAGCTACAGTAAAGTGCGTAAGTGTTTTTTAGGTTTAAGGCCTTAATGACTAGCTAATACTCTGATAAGAGGAATGAATGTTTATAAAAATTGACAAATTGCAATACTGTCTCAGAACATCCACGTGTCTTTCTAGTTGTCATTTCATATCACTTTCAGTACAACTAAGAAACTCCCATTCCATCTGCTATGTGTGATTCCTTGAGTATGGAAGGAAAACTGTGTTACAATATATTTTTAAGACAGTGTTCTTGAACTGGAAATATGAACACAGAAATACTTACTGGTAATAAATAAATATAATTTCTTTGTTGATACTGGAAGAAAGTATCAATATAAAACAAGGGGGGGGGGGGGGGGGGAAGAATCCCCAGATGTGCTAGTGTTCATTCTAGTGCTACAGATTACTGCAAATAACTGGCAGCTGTCACAGCTAAATATTGAACCTTGTACTGTCCCTTATACAGTACTGATGTACCCTTTTGTGCTGTGGCATACATAAATTTTTATTATTTTTTGATGTGGTTTCTCCATCCCATGTAAACTGCACAGCATAGTGTTCTTTCTTCCCTTCTGATTTAATTTGTTCTTCCCACAAAACCTGGAGGTTCTATTCATGTATAGAAGTGCTTATAAATTTAAAATTCAGTGCCTGAAAGCATGCCGCAGAGGCCCATAGTCTTGGGCAGGGGTGTCCACTCGTAAGTGTTTTCCTTCACAGGCTGAACACAGGTTTGGCAGGAGAACATGATGTCTAGATGCAGAAGTGGACTGTGAATACACCAGATTTCTGCTAGTGTAGACTCACTGATGGATACATAGAGATTTGTTCTCACTGGAATTCAGATGGTCTTGTTAAGTGCATAAAAGTAAAATACATGTAACTATGTTTGGTTGGCAGTGTGGCCTTGCAGATGCTTGTGTTGGGACCTACAGGGTAGTTGTGTATGGGGATGCAAGGATGGAGGCTACAGATCCTTGTGGATTGGCTACAGTGCTGACTCACATTGATTTAAAATATACCTGAAACAGTGTTCTGAAGGATTTGGTGTAGTGTGATGCCTTCTGGAGTTAACGCTTTTTAAAGGGAAGATTAGTAATTGATGGTGTGTCATGCATGTATGATTGGAGGTATGGGACTACCAGGCTTATGTTCCAATATGTGTTCTGATGACCAAAAGTACTATCTTGAGAATTAGCTTTTAAACAGTATGAAATACATAAATCTAAAAGGCAGGTTTTTGACTTTGAGTATATTTCATTTGATTGTGATCTTTGCCTTGGTACCTAGACTGAAGGTAAAACCTCATTGTCTGTGAACTCAACTCTGAAAGGCTTTTTGTAGTGTTTTTTAGATGCCTTGATCTCATTTTTTGCCATGTGTATTATCTCTGGGTTTTGTAGTTTAAACAGACTCCTTGGAAAAATTTGTCCTTTTTGTTCCAAATAATAATAATGTCCTGTAATTTTTTTTTAATTATTACAGGGCCATTTTAATTATTGAGGTATTACTTCATTTCTGGGAGAAACTTGAAGATGGTGTTTCTTTAGGTTTCTGTTGGCTTATTTCTTTAAACAT
Organism: Falco peregrinus; assembly: GCF_023634155.1. Classification (NCBI taxonomy): domain Eukaryota; kingdom Metazoa; phylum Chordata; class Aves; order Falconiformes; family Falconidae; genus Falco; species Falco peregrinus. The sequence goes on from NC_073726.1 coordinate 47,918,634, forward strand.
GCTACCAATATTTTTGTCCTTTGTTTTCCAAGATGAAGAAGGTTTGCTCTGGACATGACTCCTATATTCAAATGGATTAATGCTGAGCAATGGGAGGAATCCCTTGAGGTTCTGCAAGTTTTTAATATTGTAATACTTAAGAATTTGAAGGTTTAATCTTATTACTTAATGAATAAATACAGTTTTAAGTGGTATTGAGTCGTTGCTGTATTTTTAGAGTGACAGTGTTTTCCTGGAGTCCAAGGGAACAACCCCATAAAATAATGTATAAATATACAGTATTGTATACAGTGCTCCTCATGAAGCTCCCTGAGTACAGATACAGCAAAAGTATAGCTGCTTTGGGTTGTTTAAATATTTCTTCTATGGGAGCCATCACCTGTGATTTTACTGAGTGGGTCTGACAGCCTTACAGCGGTGTAATTAAATACTGTACAGTGCAGCATACCAGCTCTAACATTTCAAAAATTCACCTGCTTACATTCTAAAATTTCTAAAGAAATAAAGGGCTTCTTGACAACAGCTTCCTCAGGAAAGAAGTTTGTTCAAAATATTTTGTATTGCAAGTCCAAAAAAAATCGGTCTTTATTGCCAACAGACATGTAAAAATTGAGTAATCGTTAATAGAGCATACATTCAGATTAGTTAAATGAATGTGTGGTAGATGATGCCAAAATATGATTAAGCTATACAACAGTAGCATTTGAGACAGTCAATGTAAATAATTTTAAAAGGTTATTGTGATGAATCACAAGCTTCATGAATGCAAGGCTGTTTAGAGAATGAATATTTAGTTTCATGTGTGTAGAGTTCTGACACTTCCCCATTCTCTATCAAAATGGAAAAGAAAAAAAATTTGAAACAAAAAGCCCAAGCAACCTTGGAAGGTGTCTGGAGCAAGGATGAGGTCAAAGTGGGTGGAAAAGAAAAAACTGCGTAGAGTTCTGCCCTGTAAAAAACAGTAGCTGATTCTGAGGGCGTTTAGTGAGATTTTGTTATAGTTGAGCTGGTCCAGTGTCGAGCTGCAGTTAAAAGTGGTGAATGAGGTTCTGCCTCCACCCTTATGTCAGCATCCATATGCTCTGCATGCCCTGTGATGATCTAGTTCAAATACCTAAATCAAAATTACATTTCTCTTTTGCAGGGGAAGGACCTAAACCACTTTTTTGGTAGCAGCAGTGAATTGTGTCAGGCTTGCTGTTGCACGAAAAGTTCATCCTTACTTAGAGTATGGAGCATGCCTGGGTTCAGTCTCCATTATATACCCAAATCAGAGATCATAAATGTTGTCTCTGATATCTGTCTTATTTTGATTAGAAAAAACTCCTCTTGTGTACTTTATATAAAATTAAAACATGTATTTATGTATTTGTATGGTTTCCATGTCCAGAATGGATAGTAGTTACTGCAAGAAAATGTATTGTTCAGAGTTATTCAGCTCTATCAGAGATGCTTGATTTAAGAGAAAATGTCACCATGTATGACAGGTGATTTTGATTCTTTATTAAAGCTAGCTGAAGCAAATACCATTCCAAAATTTAGGCAGTGAAATATGAAAGCCAGCTTGGTCTTTTTGTCACATTATAGGGATACTCACGGGACATAAGGAAAAGAGGTAGTTGAATGTGTGATATTATGTATTCATGAAATGTGTTTTAAAATGCATTTACATTCCTAATGAAAACACTTTATTTCTTTAATCCACCAGCTGACTGATGTGTGACAGTATGTCAGTTGCTGAGGCCTTGCGTAGAAATGCCAGGCAATTCTGCAGGCTCTCTGGAGCTCAGATTAAGTAAATCTAGCACAGGAGAGAAGGTGGTATTATGGCTCTTTGTTAAGATAGATGGACAAAGAAAAGGAATATTGGGGATTTATTGAAAAATTGCTTACCTTGGGAATAATTTCAGGTCAGGGTTTGTGGTTAATTTAAATGGCACTTAGAGGAGACATCTTTATAACATCATAAAATAGTTGGTTTTAACTAATTCATCAGACAGACTTCTTGGTTATATAGGCTATTGTTCCACTTGACTCGGCAGTTCTCATAATTAGGAAATAAAAAAATCAGTTCCACTTAAGTTCAAGCATAAATTTCTGTCACTTCACAATTGAAAGATTTCAGCACCTCATTTGAGTTACTTTCAGTTCTTATATATTAGTTAGCATTGGTGTTGGCATTATTTCCAAATTTAGCAAAGCAGTGGTACCTTACTGGGTACTGTATTTTCTTAAAATATATGTGTGCGTTCTAAAACAGATCAGCAACATGGTCTAGCAACTCTTACAACATTGGTAAGCCAGGCTGGTTGTATTGTAAACAGTATTTTCTTTGAATAATGCTGTTGTATTTATTTTGCATTATGCCAATAATAACAGACGTTTGAATGACAGGATGAGAGAAATACAAGAAAATTATCTACATGAAATAAACTGGCAGCTCGGCATTTGCCAAACTTGAAAATCAAGTAACACAACAGTGCATAGTCACTATACGTTGCCCAATTTTAAATCTCACTGAAGATGCATACGTAAGCAAGAGAACATGAACATGGCATTAAAAGAAAAAGTGTATGTTTGTGTGTATGTGTTACATAGATATAAAAAATAGTGGGACACATTTAAGAAGTGTTCAGGGGCATTGAAAAGAAAACTGGAGTGTTCATCCTGTACACTGGTAGAGTATTTATAAATATTCTCATTCAGAATGTTTGAGTTGACTTTTTTTAACATTTAAAGACTAGCTTTGCGTGATAGTTTAGTAGATTGCATAGGATCCGTAAGAATTGAAATGGCAGTGCTTGAGAGATGACTCAAAAATGAAGTGATTTTGTAGTCTATTAAAGAGAATATAGTAACAACTGACCAAATACAATTAAAAAAGAACCTCTGAGAAGTCTCTTTTTCAGCTTGCTTTCCATATTTATAAGTTTTACCAGTTTGACATTAGAGATTGTAGAGCAGGGTGAGGACAGAGAACTAGAGATAAATAGTTAACAAGGCCCTTACTGAAGCGGTTGGGCCAGCATGAGCCAACACAAGAGAACTTCCCAGATGCTGCAGAAGTCTTGTGCCATAAGGGTGGCTGGAGTTCTGCCTGTCTGTTCTCCAGTCTCTCAGGATGACATTTGAGGGCAAGTCTCAGATTAGAGCCCAAAATATAACACCATTTCCCCAGAGTACTATACCGGTTTCTAGTTCAGAGACTTCCTGAACGAGGCAAGTCTCTGTGCAGTTCTCAACGCTGAGCAGATTTCTCGTTCAGTCTCCCCTTGAGTCTTGCAAGCTTCTGATAGTTGTAACATCCTGTGGTGAGGAGTTTCTATAGACTGCATGGTGTGAAGAACCACTTCCATGTGCACCCTGCCACGGCTGGCTTTTTCAGTGACCCTCACTCTTGTGCTGGAGGAGGTAGGTGATGCATGCAGTTGCTCCTAGGTGCCCTATTCGTCCCTCCTACAAGTCTGTGGGTCGTATCGTACTTCTGCAGTTTTAATCTATTTAAGAGAAGATGACCAGAACTGTGCCTGGTACTCAAAATGCAGTAGATCCATATGCTTTCATAGTGATTTTCTGGTGGTTTTCTACTCCCCTCTTGATTTCTATAATTCATTTTGTCTGTGGCTGAATATTAAACCAATAGCACCATGAAATACCTACTGTACTACTGGAATCGTCTCCATGTCAGCTAAGCCTTTGAGTGGTTACTGAATTATATTTACCAAGTACAGCGACACTAACATAAGTGTTAGTGAGTTTTGTATAGGGAAACATTTTTTTAAAGACAAACCAAACCTATAATCACAGAAATAAAATTACAAGAAGCAGTTCATATACACATGTAGTAAAGGCATTTAACTTTTACAGTCTGACTCATCTTACTCAAGACCAAATAGTTGCACTAAATTCACACCTTAAAAACTGCAGCGTTATCCTTTAAATCTAGTGATTCAGGGCATTAATAATCCTGAAAAAAAATTAATTCTTTAAGTCAGTTAAATGAAACTAACTTTGGAAGAAGTACTTAAGGACCTTCAGACAGAGAGAGTTAAATACTTTTTTCAAAAGCACTTTCTTTAAATCTTGTGTCATAAATGCACAAAAATAAAGTCTTGTAAATTCATTTGCAGCAAGAGTTTGCTTGATCATTTTCAGTATTTGTTCCAGCTCTTAGCCGTTATTGTCACATTGCAGGGAGGAGGCAGCACACAATGCAAATTCATGCGAATGTTTCTTTAAAAGTTTCTAGTGTAGGACAATGTAAACTTAACTGTATAGAACAAAAATACTTTTCCAGACTGTAAGCCTATATGTTATACCATCATAAAATGCCATATGATTGCTCCTTTTTGTAAATTAACATGTACTAGGATTTTAAAAAACATTTGTAAGCAAGTACTATTAATACTTCTCTTACTCAGAAGTATACTCGTAATCTGAGAGTTTTTGTAACCTTCATTTCATTGTCTGACAGTAGTTAGGCCTGTCCTACTACACGACCTAAATTATTGTTGCTAAATTTTATAATGGGCTCCATAATTTAGAACAGCACTTACGACAGTGCAGAAAGGTAATAGGTGCCTATGATAGCAAAAGTTATTTCTGTAAAATCGAATTGTATTATGTCAACCATTTGTCTTTCATTTTTATATAAATATGCTGTTTACTTATTAATGTGCTCTGTGATTATCCTTATATTTGAGCTGAACTTTTCATGTGTTGGGATATTTTAGGAATTTTGTTTTAAACTGTAAAATATGTGCAAATCAACCTGTACCACAAGGAAAACAAATCTTTTAAACAATGATCTCTGTTCATGACACCGTCATGTTAGTGATTAACATAAAAATTAATCTCTTATTTAGTTACGCAGTGTATTCCTAAAAGTTCGCCTTTTTTAAATGCTACACAGTTCATGGAGATTAATTTTAGCATGAGTAGACAAAAGCCATAACATATGTCAACTGTGCTCAGTGAATGCACCAACAGTCCACATGTGTGTATACACTTCAGTGTGGGTAGTGGTACTGGAGTCCTCAGCGACTGCGAACGTGAAGAGGCGGTTGTGGGTGGCTGGGGTGGCTGAGGCGTGTACTGTCACACTCACAGAGTTTTGCTTTCAGCTCTGTGGCCCTGCCCCTTTCCTGTGCTGCTTCTGGTGCTTCTCTGACCACTGTTGAGATGCATGCTGGCATCTTCACTTTCTTATTAGGATGAGAAAAATAATGTTTACTTTGATGTAGAATTTGCTTTTTAGTGTGTGAGACAATAATCTTGCCATGGTAGATGCATTTTCAGTTACCAAGCGTCAGTCTGTCCGAGCACTTTGCTCAGGATTTAAGTTACCCTCCAGAGTTGTAAGGCTATTGACACTAGTGGTGGAGTTAAAATACTTGAGTGATTTTTAGCAGTACGTTTCCATACTCACAAAAAACCCCAACCCTGACAACTTCTTCCAAGATTCATTATTAGAGCTTCAAAACAAAATGAAAAACGGAGGGACTTTGGCTTTGCTTGATGTAGCAGGGCTCGGTCAAAGGGAGCAAGTTTTTACTTCCCCGGGTTTCCCAGAAAAAAGCATCTCTTCAAGTTGGCTCTCCTTTTTAATAAATTAGTTTTAGAAACAGTTAAAATTATGCAAAGTTACATGCTTAATATATATTATTTAGTGCTTATATAAGGAATATAAATGAAGTAATAATTTAAAAATTATGCAAACTAGCCACCAACACCTACCAGGCATCATAGTAATAACTGGTAACTCTCAAAAGAACAAATTATGTACTCATTGGATATTTCAATTTTCAGTGTTAACATTCATTTGTTCAGCGCTGTGTGTAAACTCAGTGTGAGGTTTTTAGTCTAGAAAATAGATCAAATTGAAATTAAAGATCAATAAGAAAGTTGAAAAGCAGAAAGCAGATTTTAATATATAAAAAGCAAAACCAGTAAGTTGTGCTGTACGTGAACCTGTTTCCTGTCATGTGGAAGTAGCAATAGATCCCATTTAAAAATTGATGAGGAATTTTCTGCCTGCTGCCCTAGGGTATAAATCTGCTGTTGGAGACACACAAGGAAGCTGATACCATTCTTAAATCAAACGGGATGATGCAATCTGTTAGAAACAGAGATAAGTATTTGGGACAGAAATGTGCAGATTTTTGAAGGTGAAGACATTGATCATACTTCATGAACATTTACATGGATGTATGGTGTATTTTTCTTTGTGTTCACCCACTTTGAAGCTGTGGTTATGAAGGATGCTAATTGAAAGATGCAGGCAGGTTCTTAACGGTGCTGATGTGTGCTTTCACATTCTGTTTTTTTCCTGAAGCATTTTTTTGCCTTTATTTTTTTCCTGCAGCATCTGAGTTAGTGGTGGGGGGTTTTTGTCTTACTGTGTTTTTCATGTTTATATATGCAAAAATTCCTTGCATAATTTTTTTTTTAAATCGCTGGCCTGTCCCTGGGTAGCTCGCTCTGTATATTTCTGTCTCTTTGCTTCAGACCAATCATCATAATATATCCAAAAGGGTTTTTGGTACATGTGGGGAGGGAGCGTGTTCCCTTTAGGATCTTGTTTTCCTTAGGTTATTAGGTATTTGTTGCTGTTCTTTTCCTTACCCCTTGACATTCTGCTTTCCATAAAATAAATTCTCCCTAGCTATATATTCTTCTTATCTTATTTTGGAAGGGAAAGTGAACTTTTTGGGGTCCCTGCATTTGCGAATAGTAAGTAGAGCTGGTGAAATAGCATCCCAGACTGCTCCCTGTCCCAGTCGGTGTGAGTGAAGTTCTAAGCAGATCCTGGCTGTGTTACACCCTGGGAGCAGTGGCTCCAGAAATGCCTCAGGAGGTGCTACTCTGTTCAGTAGCACTTGTGTGGCAGTTGTTCAGTGCATGGCTGCTGTCTTTTCTGTCTTCCAAATAATACCAAACAATACATATCTGTAATGTTGATAAGAATCAAATGATGGAATAATAAAATTACTTTAATCTAATGTGTTCTTTGGGCATATCTTCTGGTGGTTTTCCTAGTACAGGGACAGTACTTCCATGTAGCTGCTGGGTGACTCTGACCCCTGAGTTTTTTTTCTGTAGTAAGAGTATTACTGCTTTAGTTTCTTGTATGAATGACTTCATCAGTGGTTCTGATGTCTGGTTTTGTGACAGTGAATATAAGCTGACGTTTATTCTGCTTCTTGTTGGAGTAAAAAATCCTGTGTTTTTTGAGTTAAACTGCTTCTAGTACCATGGCAATTCTCAAGTGCTAGTCCATGTGTGCAGAGCCAGTTGCTAAGAGACACGAACACTCAATTTCTCTGTAATTTGCATATAAGATTGTAAAATTTCTAATGTTACATCCTTTTTAGGAAGTGTTTATCAATAATAAAACCATGACTGTAATTTTTTAAAAAATATTGTCTGAGTACAGTGAACTGTTTTAAACACAATCCAATGAAAAACCAAAATAACTCATTGAATACTTAATTATTCTGATATCCTTTAATAACCCTAATTATGGCATGACAGCTCTGGTGGGTAAAGACAGGTATGTTTCCTGTAAGGACTTCCAGTAGAGAGGTCTTGCTACTAGTGACCCACAAGAATTTTGAGAGGGAGAGTATTTCTAAAGGCTTGTGGTTGTATTTGCTCATCATGTGAGCTGATCTAACAGCTGGTCTGTTTAAATTATAGTAAAGATGAAACATTGTGTGATATAGACAGTTCATTAATTAGAAGAGAATTATGCTGATATTGAAAGTTATGTTCTGGTTTTATTCACATTGTTAGACTGTATTTTCTGATCTAGCAGCAGAGTGACAGAATTTAATAAAATTAAATTTGGATATTACTTAATGCCATGTTTTGTATTAATCTGTTAATAGAGAAGTGGCAGTATTATGATGGTCTACTGTTAGAATCTTACCAGAGTGGTGATTTCCTGTCTAGTAACTGTGTTTTTTTCTTTTTTTCCTTTTTTTTTTTCTTTTTTTTTTTTTTTTCCCCTTCTGGCATGTTCCTGACGCTCCTACTTGCTTTTGGGAATGAATATTTTGATCCCTGTGAATTGTAGAGCCTATTGTGAAGAATGGCAGGCCTCCAACGTCTCACAGCATGCACTCATTTCTCCACCAATACACAGGATCTTTCAAGAAGCCCCCTTTACGGAGACCCCATAGCGTCATAGGGGGCAGCCTCGGCTCTTTCATGGCAATGCCCAGAAATGGGAGCAGATTAGGTAATTTACTACATTGTTTGTTTAAGTTCATTTTTATGTGAAGATTGTCTGTATTGATTCTTAGCAAGAGATGTGGTTATTCTAATGCTTTAATAAATCTCTGGGAATGCAGTAATCTTTTCCTGCTGTTGTTAGAGAAACCTGTTTTTAAGGTAGTGAATGTCTTAAATGAAAAAAGGTTTTCAGGAGGAATGCAATTACAAGAACACACAGAAGTCACCCGTGAATTTCTGACAAGTTGCAAAGCTACAAAAGTTACAAAATATTCTTTGTTAATACTTTGCAAGAAACCTGTATGTCCATCTCAGTTAAGCATTGGTGAGAACTACCATAAATTGAACATGATAAAAACAGAGGATAATCGTCCTGTTTGTGGAAATTAAAAAGAACTGCTATATTACTTAGACTTCTGATTATCATGAGAAAAAAATCTCCTTTTTTCAGTGATAAATTAAGGCAACTTAACTATAATTAGCTTTTTATTGTGGTTCTGTGGGGAAAAAAAATTACAATTTTTTTTTCTTTTCCTTCAAGTAATCTGTCATGTTGTTGCCTGCAGTCACCATTAAAGTTTTACCCTGCTTTTATGTTATTTTAAATTATGCTTAATCAATTGATAGTAGAAAATGAAAGTCACAGTTTAATTAGATTTTTATGAATTTTTCGATCTGCTGCTCTCCTTTACAAGTGTGTGATAAACTGCTTTCCTTCAAGATTAAGCTATAAGTCTCCAAGATAGTAGTCAAACCACTTAAATCCTCCTCTGCTGTAATATCACTCGTCATGTTCAGAACCTTGCCTTTTTATTGTTTCTGCTACCATTCAAACTGAAAAAATAATTGTCCTCTTGAATGGACTTTAGCAGCTGTTATCACAGAAGAAGACAGGTTAGTGTGCACAGTTTGACTACGGTAGCAATTTCTGATTTCCCTCAAGTCCTATATACTTTTTTTTTCTTTTTTACCTAGCCAGGCTTTGCTTAAGTTGCCAATAATCTAACAGGAAGACAAAAGTAATTGTGCACTTGAATCTCAGTTTAGGGATATTTAGTCTTTTATGGATTATTTGACAAATCAGATGTATATAAACTGTACAGGAGCAGCAGAGATGTATACTCTTGTATAAACATTCTAAAGCACTTTAAAAATGTAAATTTACCAATAACTAACTTCTCTTCAAAATTTAACTGACCTTCAAATCAGCTTTGCAAAACAAAAATTGGTATACAGTTTTCGGTTTCTTTTAGTGATTTTCAAGTTTTCCCAAAACATTATTTTTCACCTGAAAAAAATACTAACAGGTAAGTATTGCAGAAGAATGCCATTAGTTTTATTTTTCGCAGGTGATCAAGTTTATGGGTGGTCAGGTGTTTAAATAGCACTCACAATTTTAATGTGTGGTCTGTAGGAAGTGTTTTAATAACATGTTTTAAATAGCAACAGATTCTTGTAGAATTTGTAATTCTGTTGAAGACGTATGGAATAGATCCTACTGACTGTACATGTGAATATGTTGAATACCTCTTTTTGCTTTGGATGCAGTGATGCTATTAATTATGCTGGTGGGTTTTTTACTCCTCATTTGATAAAAATTTAAGCTACTTGTACATACTATCTAGTGGTAGAAAATACACAAGTACAAGCATAATTACTAATGTTCTTTAGGCCCCTTCACATCTTCCCTCCTTTTGTGCCTGCCATATGAGAATGGTTGTTACTCAGCAGGATGCTGAGGTCTTCTCTGTTGGGGTAATGACATCAGAAATTAAATGTTCAAATAAGCTACACTACATGAGACTTTTTATTTTCTCTGCTTTCTTCATTCATCCTCTTTCTTTCCACTTTTTCCTGTATTCTAGTGGTGGAAAAATGCTATCAGAGATATATCCTTGTAATATCACAAAATGCTGGCAGTTAAAGGATGATTATGTGGTTAAAAACCAGGTTAAAATCAGACCTCTTAAAGGTCTTTTGCTTTTGAATGAGATTACTAATATAAAATTTGGTTGAGAAGCCTCGGAGGGTTTTGGAGATTTGTTTGCTTTCTGAATGCTGAACATGAGTTCCTACTGTTGTGGTAACATGTAAAATCCCCAAATACTTCTAAAATAGTTTCTACTTGGAAACATCTCTGTTAGCTTTAGGTTTTAAAAAATGTTTTGTAAAGACAAAAATTCTGAACTGATCTCTAAAAAGTGTGCCTTTGTTTACTTTTTTGTAGTAATTTTTAATTTAGTATTCAGTTATCGTGATGATTTTAAATAACATAGATGATTCTCATGCCAAATTGTGAATCAGCCATGCCACTGATGCAAACAGAGGTCAAGCTGAGTTTTTTTTAGCTCACGTGTATCTATACAGCTTCTAAAGTCTTGCCAGAAGCATTTAACTGCTGCAGTCCATGATGGAGCCAGAGCTAATAAACCCTTTTTGGACCTGACCTGGCTGAATGTAGGGCCAACTTAGTTGTCCTTGTTCCAGATTTGTGTTACTGGAAACACTGGAGAAGCATTTGGAATGTGAAAAGCCAACTGAAGCTGGCCCACCTGATGAACCCCAGTAGCAGCCAGGGCAGAATTCATCCCTGCTTCTGGCAGTGGTGTTGGTATAGTTGTGGAGAAGTTTTGTTTCTTTGTCATAAATATTGGAATATTGAAAGCTGTATGGAAGCATCATTCCTTTCGCAGTTTGGTAATGTTGACGGCAAAGGCTATTTCTCACTATAGCCTTCCTCAGCTCGAATTGTTATTTATGAAACTAATCATAAAATGTAGCCACTTCAGAGAAAAGTAAGCTTTGGAAAAGTGCACCTTGGAAAGAATCCAATATGCAAGTCACATGATTATTTTTGTAATAATTTGAAACAAGATGGAAAGATCGTGCAGTCTGACTCACTACTGACTAATTAGTGGATGTTATTTTAGCTCACTTGGAGGAGTTCTCATTTGCTGCACTGTAGGTCCCCTGTATGAATTTCTTCTGTGGTGCATTCCTCACAGCTGAACTAAGGACAGCTTTTTCTTTTAAATGTACTTCCATAGTTTTCCTTTTGTATTGTAGTCATCTACAGCTTTTCATTACATGGTCATACCAGATATTTAATTAGATATGTAGAGTACGTTCAAATAAACATCTGTGTAAGAGAACAGCTGGGGTATTCAGTGAAAGCAATTCAATAAATTATTGAACCATTAAAATCTCTGAAGACCATGCAAGCTGACTTTGGTGCAGGTGAACATACCCGTAGAAAAGTGTAGAGAAATTAAGGAAATATTTGCATGATTTTCATCATTGCTTAATCAAATATTATCATCATGCATCTGTGTAAAATGATTAAAATTACTAGGTTAATGCCTTTTTCCTGGGTTTGTGCTACTAAAATAATGAACATCAGGGTCTACTAATGCCTTTTAATTGAATAAAATAAAAGGACACATTTATATTAGATGATAACACAGTCAGTGTTTTTTTAAAACCTTAGCAGTATCTCTGTTTAGAATACAATTAAAACATCTGCAAACCCTTGTAGATAGGAGCATTTGGGTATTTAGCCCATCAGAAATTCAGGCATGTGTTTAATGGTAGATTTTTGGATGCTACAGTCAGTATCCTGCTTAAACCCATTTGGTTATGGGTGCATAGCTTGTCCAGAATTGCCAGAATTAGTCATATCACAGTAGTATTCAAAATAGACAGACCATCATCTAATTTAAGTCCGAAACGCTAAATTTTTAGATCTGGGTGGTATAGACCCGCTTCGTCTTCACATTCCTGATTATAAAGAGCACAATCTCCTTGTGCCTCAGATGTGTGGGCTTGTGTTACTAGTTTCTTAGTTGTGTATTATTGCATAGGTGGTCGTCTTAGTAGAAGAATTACCTTTGTCAAGTCGAATATTCTTTGTAGTTTTGAGTGTTGCATTTCGAAGTGTCATTTTTTTATAGTAATTTCATAATATGTACGCTTTTGTGAATTGAACACAATAAGTATGATGGTATCAATCACATGATTAATGTCACTTTTTAAAGAAGAAATTGGGTAATTGCTTCATGGCCTAAAATACGATCATTTCATCAGTTTTATTTTTGAGGTTGCCCAGATAACTCTCTTGTCTATCTTCAATAAAGAAAATAGACTCTGGGGCCCAATCAATGGGCTTATACTAAACCATGAGGATAAATAGATTGGGGAGCAATTGTCAGTAGCTGTTACACTTAATTTTACAAACAGAATCTCAAGAGCTGTTAATAGCTAAAAATGGATTACATAATCTCTCAGAAAAATATTTTAAAAGAGAATCTTTATGAAATAACTGATACGGTGAATGTGCTGTTTACCAGATACAACAATGCTGGCAGAACAGCTTCGCTGCAAACAGTGTTTTCAGTATAATGGTTTTATATGACTAAAAATAACTTCTACAGTTCGATAGAGATTTTTAAAAAGACAGCTATCAAGTCACTACAGCGAATAAGAGTTTTCTTAGAGACTTGGCAAAAAAAGAGTCACGTTCTGTCTGCTTGGCTTAAGGTTAAGGCTGATCTTTAGGGACCACTTCCTGAAAATCTTTTTCTCTGGTTCAGACTACTGTGCCTGTAGAAGCATCGAAGAGTATTTACCTCATTTAAACCAGAAGATTGCTGCTTACTATGCCAGGCGTGCAGCTTATTTTTTTCTTGTTCAGTCCGAATCTGAGCATGATTTGCAGGGAAAATTTTGGTGCAATGTGGATTTTTAATGGAAATCCAATATAGATCTGCATTTCTGCTGGAAGATTTGCTTTGTGCATGAGATACCTGCTTAGTTTGTGTGTTTGATTACAGTACTTTGAATTAAAATACATGATGCTAATACCTTATGAGTTAATATTTTTATATCCATTCTGGTTTCCGTAAAAGGAAATTATTTGTACTGAGGAAGAACTGGATCCTTTGAAGTCTACGTGATTCTATGTGAGCTGAACTAGACAAACATTTTAGAAGATGTGCTGATAACCAAACATTGGCCTAAAGGCTTTGTTTTTCTAGAAAGTCCAGCTTTCTTGCTTGTTGATAAAATTTGTATGTTCTCTTTTGTTTTTTATTTTATTGCTGTAATGCTGTGCAAATGTTAAATACTTTCAGGTGTGTTGGTAGTAAGGCTGAATTGAGCTCTGTATGTTTTGCTAATATTAACATTTTTAATGGGTAGAGTTCTGGGAGTTTTAGTTGTTCCTCGGGTTCTCTTTTGCCCTGTACAAGATAATGCTTAGTACCAAAGATCAGGAGGGCAGGGAAACTGGTGTCTTTTGAAGCACCTCCTTTATATGTATAAGTATTCAATCTCTCCAGTAATTTGGAGTTCAAATATTTAGAGGTAATGATGAAGCATTACTTGCAGTGAATTGCTTGTATGACCAGTTTCCTGTTGTGTGTCCTTTTGCAAGTCACTTGGCTCTTTATGCTATTAATGACACCACCTTGATCCTCTCTTCATTTATTATGGTGGTCGTGTTCCAAAGTCTGGAAGATCCTGTGGTGCTTAAAAGTGATGTATATACATAAGATCCATAAACTCTTGTGTGTGGATGAAGCTAAAGGATTGTGTTAAAGTACCAGTTTCAGTTGACATGAAGATCTTGCAGCATCATATAACTCAGGCAGCCTGTTGCCAAATTCTTCCACGAGGTCACAAATTTCATTTAATTGCTCTAAATACCAGGTCTTCTGTTGAATCCACTTGTATGTTGTAGGTCTCTATTTAAATGGTCAGAATATATCCTCTTCTTCCACATGTGCACACTGCTGGTTTTTATATCTGAAGTTTCCATATTTGGCATTTGTGAAAATAATACCTATATCTTTCAGGGTTCTTTTAAGCTTTCTGAAGATAACATTTAGGTTGCTAACATCAGGTAGTCTGATTTGAAAATGTTAAATATTTTCAGTAATGTTTTTAGCCTAGAGCGGCTAAAAGAGGAGAGGTAGTGAGGGATTTTGGGAACTGAAGCAGTGAAGGGAAGGTGGTTTATAGGAATTAAAATTAGGGTTGGACTGCCTGTCTTTTGTGTTGGGAAACTAAGTTCTGTTGCAAACCAAATAAGAAAAATAATGATAAGTATGTATATGTACGTATATGTGTATGTATAAAGTAACCCTGTTCATTTTGTGATTCCTGAGCCATAAAAAGTGTATCAAGACTACCCTGACTGTGATGAGTCTTCGACTCCACCATATAACCCAATACATAGTAATGAAACAGTTGTTATCCATCTGTACGAAAGAGATATTTGGTGGAATACTGATGAACTGTTTTCATTTCTTTGGATTAAAGATATTGTTCATGAAAATCTGAAAATGGGGTCAGATGGTGAAAGTGACCAAGCTTCTGGAACGTCATCAGATGAAGTTCAGTCTCCCACAGGTGTTTGTCTCAGAAACCGGATACATAGACGAATCTCAATGGAGGTAATTTACTTTTCACATAAGGATCATCTAAGTTGACCGGAGTTGGAGGGCCCTTTAATTGATTGTTATAATTGATTGCCTTCTCAATTGACTGTAACTGTTCTGGCATATATTTCATGCAGAGAGCATTATTTTATTATTACTTAAATTCTGTCTTCCTTTGTTACACAGAAATCAGATCGTTATCTTGCCTTGCTTATGAGCTGTTAATTTTGAAAATCTATATACATTTTGAAACTTGATTTTGTGGGAAGAATTTAAGTGTAGCCTTTGAGTATCTTTCTGCCACATTCTGTGCAATTCACTGAGTATATTCAAGAAGATACACTGTTTAGACACTTTTTAACTTAAGACTGTTTTCTAATCTTTATAACTAATCCTACAGCACTGATGGCCCGGACTGCTTCAGCCTTTCCCTCTCTTCCTGTTTTTTAAAGAACGGAACTTTACAGGATGGTAAACAAAAGGAGGAAAAGTACCATATGAATAACTGTGCACATAATTTCCTTTATTTATGAGTCTTATTATGAATACTTGCCACCCTTGTGCTTGCTTTGCTGTCATTTCCTTTGGCGAAGAAAACCAGAATGCTTCCCTGTGTGAGTGTATAAAAATTACAGTTATAATGATGCCTTTGTTACAGAAGCGTGTAAAATTTTAGTGTTGCTGCTTTATAGCATACATACCAATATGCGTAGTTTGTAGGATTTTAAATCTTCATTCAAAGCCTGATATCAAATACAGGGTTGGGGAAACAGATCTGGTTAAGTTACAGTAGGGTGTACATGCCAAAAATATTTTATTTGTGAGGCGTTCCGTTATGCTTGGAATTCCAAGACTCCAAGCATGTAATACTGATATGATTTCAGGAACTTTCGAATTAGCTGTATTATTTCTATCATTTCTTGCACCTGGGGGGTTTTGTCTTCAAATTCTTAAATGTGTATGTTAATCTCAGGTTTGGTCTAAAGACTGTTAAACCATTTACTTGAGAGAACTAAGGTAGGTCTATTGATTTATGCAGGATGATTAAATTAAGAGGGAAAAAAAGTCACTGTGAGTACTTGCACATCACAATGTATGCAGGAGAAAATAAATATCAAGGAAATTACTTAAAAGTGTTATTTACCTTTTGTTTATTGTCTGTTTGCATTTTGAAATGTGCATTTAGAAGGAAAGAAATAAGAAAATTACTGATATATAATCAATAAACTGAAATTGAAATGCGTCAAGTCTTGCAGAGACAAAACTGACTTTTGAATTTAAAGAATGCTGTCATTGAGAGTTTTTTGGTTGACTTAAGTTTATTTTTTAGAAGTGCTTTGTAGCAGAGTAGGTGGGGTTTTTACCTAGTTGTGCATTCCAGAGGAAAAAAAATATTAACAATCTTTGTGCCTCTGGTTAAAATACCTTTCTCATCATAATCTTTCAGCTGACTCTTTCATTGCCTAAGTGAAAAGGCCTTAAGTGATTACATCATCTGCCTGTCTTTGCCGCCTCCTGTTTTTCCCATGGGTCATTTTCTGTCAGTTATGACAGATGAATAGAATTCTCAAATGCTAATTTTCTATTAATTTCTGTGAAAAAACTCAGCTTTGAGAGAGATTGCTAATGTGTCCACTGCTAGGAAAGATGCAGCCTTTATTAAACACCAGAGTATCCACATAAGAGTTAAACATCAAGATGTACATCCATAGAAAACCAAGTTTTACTGGTTTTGCTGTCTGTGGAATGGGATCACTTGCTTCCTTGGCCTTTGAGGCAACCAAGTAAAGGTTTCCTCTTGTACCACATCTTGCCTGCAAGCCTTAGGAAATTTGTGCCATGGAGCTGGCTCGTTCAATAGTAGTAATTTGATTATTATAAAGTGGAAGAAACAATCTTTGTTGTGAATTAAATTTCTGTTATTTCAGTTCTGTTTTGCTGGTTTGTGGGGATCTGTCATCTCTAGACATCACTGGGTAGCCTTGAAGCCATGTTCCCTTTATAGTCATTGAGGGTGAGTTATAACTGTATGCTCTACATACAGGTTGGAGTAAATTAATAAGTGTGTGATAGTATGTTTTTGCTGTAGTCTGCTGAACTCATTAGTCATACTTGAAATCCTTGATAGAATGTGTTTGATTGAATATACAAAGTTGGATAAACTCAATAAAGCAGTACTGCTTGTTCTTCTGCATTAAGATGAATGTACCTGCTACACTACGACTATATCCTTTTTTGTGTTTAGTTTGGCCAATATTCATTGGATTTGTAATATTCTAGTACATAATTTCTCAGTTAATATTTGTTTCTCTGCTGAATTGACAGAAGTTCTAATTTGTTTTGAAGGTAAATAATCAGGTAAAACTGAAATCTTGGAACGGTCCTTTTTACTTGTAAGAATTTTGCATATATACACAAATTTTTCATGCTCAGCTTGAATTTGCTGTAGAATTTTGAAAATTAGCATCCTATCAGAAAAAAACCCAACCAGTTTTTTTAAAATGCTGCTAAAAACATGCATACCGTAATCAAAGTGCTAATTACTGAATATTAGTATTCCTGAGCTGTTTTGTGCATTACAGTACACATTTTGATTCTTAGTGTCCATCTCCACTGCAGTGAATCATATAAAAAAGTTGCTTTCTCTGTAATTTTTAAGTAATTTAGAGCTATAGATAAAATTATAACATGGTCAAAGAGCAGATTCTCTTGTCCAGAGTATATGAAAGATTTTATTGGGAAAGAAAACTTGGATCTTTCTAGAATTTTCATATATAGATATGCTGGAAGATAGAGAAGTGCAAAATAGACAGTGGACATGCAACTGGAAAGTGTTTGTTGTAGCAGAATCTCCATAGTAATAGAACATTGAAATTTCATCACCTTAAGTTGATCTGGTTTAGACAGGAAATCATCAGACTGCGATGTAAGCTAAATGTGAAGCATTTTAGGTACAAAGTGATGATACTGCAATGAGAAAGAATCCTGCTCCACATTGGAAAATCAGGTGGGGTGAAAACTTCACATCCACAGTAGCAGCCACGGAGATACCAGCATTCAATCAGTCACAGACACACACAGACACCCCCACCCCCACCCCCCAAATGACATAGAATTTAGGCCAGCATGACTGTTACAGACAGGGAGATGATATGCATTGGCCTCTGAATTTGACAGCACTGCAGTTGTGGGGTTAGATTATTTTTTTTAAAATGAATGTTCATTGTTATCATGTGCTTTGAAAACAAAGAGAACATACCAGAATCTTGTTGTGTTGCCTAGATAAAGTTTATGCTGCCTGTAATCCACAGGCTACAAATGGTACATAAAGCAGTTGCTTCCCCACCCCCCTTTCCTTCCCCTCATTCAGGAACCGTACTGACAGTAGGTGTAAGCATCTATTGTGTGAGGAATTTGGCTTCAAACAGCTGTTAGGTTTTAATTAAAATGTCTACTAATCTCATGCTAATGTTGATGATTACTTAGTAAATTAGTAGAACTATTTATCAAAACAGATGTATAGAATAAATTCTTAAAAGTGCCAGAAGTAACACAACCTAAGAATGAATACATGTGGGTATGTATTTTAAGTGTAGGTGCTTCTATCACGTAACAAGAAGCACTTCTCTGGATTATGGAGTTACAGTTTAAAGCATTTCCACTTTGATTTGCTGGAAAAGAAGACATGGGCAGTAATGCATTAATATAAATTCATGTTTCAAGCCCTAAGTGTTCACTGGGGATCCAGTGCCCATGCACTAGATAGTGAATGCTTCATTAAGAACTGTGGTGGGTAAAAAGTAGGGAGATACAGTCTGTGCAAATTGAAACATCTGTTTCCCTTTCCCAGAAGTCCAAGGTCTGTAAGCTGTCTTTGCATGTGAACTGGCAAAGGGCCATAACCCACTGTTCACCAGCCTGTTTCACAGATACTTTATCCTGAGAAACAGTTCTTACCCATCAGACTGTCACATCAGTGGCAGGAGTGTGTTCCAGATCGGGCTGCTCCTGCCATACTGCTATAGGGTATGATTCTTCCCGGGAGGATTAGCTGCAGGATTAGTGGTTTTAGTTGAACAGAAAGAAATGCAAAGTGATCCTGTAGTCAAGTGTGTGTTCTATCGGTCACATTCTGAAAGAAAGAACAGAGATGAAAAATAAGTTTTTGGTGAGCTCCACCCTTTGCCAGAGGTGTGACTAGTTCAGGGGTCTTGACGCAGCCTGAGTGACTCGATCTGCTCCTCTTAGGTTCAGCTGGGAAATGTACCTTCTCCAGTGAAAAACCTGTAAAATTAATTGATGTTTCAGCTGACACTGCTAAGGTTTTCTGTTTGTAGATTCAGATTAGAATGTGGTTTGTAGGTCCCCATTCACATGTGCGCTCTTGGCTCTGTTCAGTTGTTTAAGATCTTGAACAGCAGACTGGATGGCAATACAGTATTTTTTCTCTTGTCATTAGTTTTGGAAGCAGGAAGCACTGTATCAAGACAGCCTGAGCATTCAGCTCTGCATCTCTTGCCATTCAAGATCCCTAGTATCCTTGCCCTTGGGTCCCCAGTAGGCATTACTACATGCCTTCTCTGAGGAGAGGTGGTTCCTTCCCCTTTCCCTCTGTCCTTGGCAGCTGTATAACTCTTCCTGCCTTATTTACTGGATTTTGTCAAATTTCCTTCTCTGCACCTGAGAAATGTGTAGCTTTTCTTCTGATTGTCTCTTCTGTGAATCCAAACATGTGGCTGTTTGTCAGAAGATTTCAGTACTAGACAGAAAAAAACTGAGGCTGAATAAAATCAAGACTTTTTTGATTTTCAGTGGTTGCTGTATTATTATTATTATTCAGTCATGCTTGGCAGCTGTCTCAACCTTTTGCAAGGCTACGCTAAAAAAATACGCTATTATTTTTGTAAATTCCTGCTTTCAAGTTCACATGAAGCTTGATATTTTCAAAATCCCTCTTCTAAAAGACAAGTGCATGTTCTAAATTACTAGTACAGTTTTGACAAAACAAATGGACCTCCTTTTGATATATTTGATTAGTAAACTTCCAACTACAGAAGAAAACTGCAATTAGAAAAGTAGTTTCCACTACAGAAGAAAACTGCAATTAGAAAAGTAGTTTCCACTTGGATAACAGACAGGCTCTGATCTGCCTTTTACTACATTTTCTAGGGGCAATTGTCTGTTACCACCAGTTGATGCTTTTTTGCGCTTCTGTTAGGAACCTTTGTAATCTTGATGCTAAAGCTCTTGTATTCCACTTGGAAATGCTGCTTCCCTTAGAAAAATTACTGCAGTAGCCAATGCCTGTTCTATAAGGATGCAATAGCTGCTTTTTTATTTCTGCTTTTTCATAACTTGGTTTCTCTTTTAAGCTCTATTTAAGAGTAGTCTGCTATTATATTGGATGTGTTCAGCCATCTACAAAACATATCTCTATTAATCACTGAAACGCAGCAGATGAGAAGTCAGTATTGGGGTGCAGTTTCATGCCCTGGACTCCAGCCTCACTGTGCTGTCCAGGAAGGTCAGGTTTCTAGTTTCCATTTTAAGGAGGTTGGTTTATTTTGAATTAGCCAGTTTCTTCATGGGACTTTCCCTTTGGTACTTACAGCTTTCTGTTGATGTGAATGGTTTGTGTTGGCAATTAACATCACACAGAACTCTTTTAAGGGTCCAAGTTTGCATTTTTGCAGTGGTATGGTCTGGTTTGTTTCTCATGGTATTTTTTCTGGTTGCTCTCCACCTCATTTTTGTAAGCTGATAAACTTATGCTACCTTTCTCTCTTGGGCAGTTTCTCTTAGTACTGTGTTACAGAAAGTGATGAAAATATGCAGAAATCTATGTTTAAAAATTAGGAAGATGAGGCTCTATTAGTGTCTTTTACTGCTCAGCACCTACTACTGAGTGAAACGGCTGTCAGACCCTGGATGTCAGCAGGGTTTATGTTAAGGCTAATACTGCGGAGTAGTATCTTGTGAGGTGATAATTTAGCCAGGCAAATAAAATCAGATGTGATCTTTTGATGGTTATTACTATTTGTCTTATTCCTCCTTATACTCTCTGAGTTCACTTCTTTATGAGTTCTGTGAGATGCAATAAAACAATAACAAAACAAAGAATTTTTAAGGATTTATGGCCTAATTTTTCCACAGTTTTGCTATGTGTTTATACACTTGATAAAAATGAAGTAATCCTTGCTCCTTTGTCAGATTTTTCAGAACTGGTTTCATGTCACACATGATTTGTTTTGGTTTAGTTTCATTGGTTTTGAGTAGAAGCTCCTAGAATGTAGTTTCTGAATACTGTATTTGAGCTGAACAGTTTCCGCCTTTCACCTTAAAAACTGCTGGAGTAAGTGAATAGTAAAGCTGGAGTAAGTAAGTAAATAAAAAACAGCTTGTGGGTTTGTTTTTTTTAAAGAATGAAATTGCAGTTTTTATTCAGCTAGTCTGTAAGCAGCATGTCCATTAAATTCTTGTTTAAAGTATTTTGAAGACAAAATAGTTCAGAATTCATATTTTTGACTCCTTATATGAAAAAAGTCCTGTTGACCTATAGTTCTAATTTTGTGGGTTTGAAAATACCAATTGTTAAAATATTACTGACAAGATACTTAGAAGATTTCTTTTCATAATTTTTTTTATTGTGCTAAAGAAAATAAAAGTTATCTGCTTGTAATTCTGGTTTCTGTGCTTTTAAAAAAATTACTCTATATTTTTGAGTGGCCGTAGCTATTGTACATATGGGCAATAACTTGCTTGATGGTAGTAGAATATGCTGGGAAAACATGACTCTGTGTCCCAAAATAGAGATTAAACCTTAACCTTAGAATCTTAATAATATCAGTGTTTCACTTAATACATTTTGTCCTTGTCTTTTCCTAGCATCTCCACATCAAATCTGACAAACATTATGTTGGGGAGGGGCAGAAATCATGCAATATCTGTGGTCACTGGTATTTCTTCTGGGTCTGAAATAGCCTGTGGAATCAATTTCATGCTAAAATCCCTAAAGTACTTGGTGTATTTGATTTGATTAGCATATTGGAGAAAAACCTCTTGATTTAATTGATTAATATTTTCGGTCATTTATGTCCCAAATATACAAAACCACTTGATTTAGTGCTCAAAATTGATGCTTTTTTAAATTGTGTTGCATTTCAATAGACTGGCTGAAAACCAGCATGTATTTATGGAGTGAGAGGTAGCAGTGATCCTTTGTAGGTGGATTTTAAGTTTATATTTTCAGTACTGCTTCCAGCAGAAGAAAATGTTCTTTGATGACCCTTTGCTCAAATTAAACAGTATATAATTGATTAATTGGGATGTAATGTTTTCAGTAAAATAACAACAACATTGAAGTATAAAGGAAAGATGTAGTATTCAGTATACCATTCTGCAGAAGGTAGAAAAAAAATGTACTTTCTGCATCACAATGAAATGTTACACCTGTCAGCTGAGTGTGGGAATGCTGATGGTTTTATGTACCTATAAGGAAAACTGGTATAGGTAACTCATCCCAGCTGTTAAAATAGTCTTTTTGGTTACAGTAATTGAGGCTTATTTATAAAGGTATTAAAATAGCATGCTGCAAGCATGCTATAGGTTTCTTTTGATGGAAGTTGTATGCTGGTGTTTTGCTTCTACAGGAGGTCTACAGGGCTGTAACCAAACAACAGAGTTCTCCATAAATATATTCTCTGATTTGGGCTTGGGTTTCTTCTGTTTGCTTTTGGCTCTAGCGGTCTTGTTTTATGTCATAATTCTGTAGAGGATCCAGTTGGCTTCAACTGTGCTCTGTCATTTGACAAAAACGTGCTGAAATTTGGTAAGGCAACCTTCAGAAAAAACTCCACATGGTCTTTGATACTAAAATGGTACAGAAGGTACATATGCGTCTAAGATTGTCTATTAGAATGTTTGAATTCTCATTGGCCATAAGCAGATGTTTTCCAATTGATTTGTTTGCTTTGTGTGTCAGGAAGTAGGACATAATATATACATTTTTATTTAAAATATACAAGGAAAGAATACTCTTAAGAAGTGGAATACTTTTTTTACAGTAAGCATGTCATGAAGTTGGAACTGTGTTGCATAGAGGGTTATATGATGTAGCATTTTAGATCTGACAGCATTCTCCAGTGAACAAAAGCACTGTGACTTATTAGTGAGCAGCTTGTGGTTGCAGCTGACAAGTCTCACTGGTGCTCGCTGAAACTGGTGAGAAGGCTAATTCAGACTGATGCTTTCACAAGAGAGCAAATGGTTTTCATTTGATCTGTAGTGGATTGTTTGGGCTGGCAACTGATGTCTGTAGACTTAGAAGAACAATTATTTTTCTTTGTGAGGCTGTAACAAAATTTTATGGATGGAATTCAACAATATTAACTCTTAAAAGATAATATAAAATTTCAGGGAGAGGGGGAGTGCTTGTTGTCTGCTGCTATATAGTAAGTACATACCTTAAGTAATGGTTGGTCTGGAAATGTAACTCATCAATAAACTGAAGAACCAAAACAGCTGGGCAGTACAATGTGTGTCATCCACTGACTACCTGCTCCTGACAGAGCCAGCTTCCCTCTCCTCTTGGCTCCTAAACTTGCATCAGCAGATAATTACTTGCTTTGTTTTGAAGGAGTATTTTTCTGCCAGTTGACTTTCTTGTACCACATCACTGTGTTGTTAACTTAGAGCCCATTCTCCTCCAAAAAGCAATGGGAACATCTGGCCACAGGCAATGAAAGACGGGAGGTAGTCAGCTGTTAGATGAGCTAAATGAAACATTCAAGGAATAGTGAACTGAGGCTGATGCTGTCATCAGAATGAGGCTGATGCTGTCCTGGTTTTCCCTTCCAGTTTTTCTGGACGATTCGTTTGGTATTACAGGATTGCCCTTTTTTTTTTTTCTTTTTTTTTTTTCTTTGTCTCCTACTGCTCCGCTGGCAGAAGCCCAAATCTTTCTTCTCTTCCTGCAGTTGAGTGCAGTAGCAGCCTGAAACAGCCTAGCAGTTGAAAGTTCAATGGCATTTGTAGCCCAATAGATTCAAGACAGATTTATTGTTACTGCAGCAAAAAAAATTGGCACCTTTGTTAAAGGATAAAAATAAAAGTAATCTCAGTTTTTCTGCTTTTTGTAGAATAGTGAGAACTGTACTCAGGGAGACCTTGAAATCCTTCTCTGGGGCAGTTGTCTGGTTACTTATTTTTAATTATTGTTATTCTGTTTTGTGAAAATAGTAGTGTTTATTGTCTAAATGTGCTATGTAAGTCAAAGATGTAATGACTTGAGTCATTAGAAGACAGACTAAAAAGTGTATTTCAAATTGCATCTTTTTAGAGCAGTATTAACATGTAGAGTTCAAACATCCTATATCCTGATTTAGAATAATCTTTATTTCATTTCAGTTAAATTTACGGAAGTGTGTAGTAAGTCTTGTAAAAAAATAAATGGTGAGTTAAAGAAAAATGGTTGTTGATTTTTAATACCTGATTTGAAGTGTGAAAAGTTAACAGTGTTGCTTTCATGGTTCATTCTGTGGAAAAATATACTTTTTTGACAGGTTTTGAGAAGTGAAAATTGATCTGTTGGCCAGGAATGAGACTTTCTAAAGTATCATACTATGGCAGTAAAGAATATTATATGGGCCAAGTCAAGCAATTGGCAAGAGGAATAGCTGGTGAGTTTGTATCATGGAGTATAAGAGATGAGAAAAGGGCAGGAAACAAAGAATAGAGTTGTTTGAGAGTCAGCTCTGAAAAACAGAATGTGGTAACAAAATTCTAGTATTAAACTCTTGTGAATGGTTTACTGTGGGTGGCAAGTCAAGAAGCTGATGCTTCTTATTTTGGGCCATCTGAAAGGGGACCAGAAGTAAAGAAATAAAAAATGTTGGGATTTTTGTTTTTTTACTTCCAAGTATGTGTGAAAAACAGGAGGTGTTTTTTTTTTATTTGGAAGAAATATTTGTTTACATGTAATGTTAAATTACGCAGCTCACAGGACCTGCAGGATTAAAATTGAAACACCTGCCTCCTTTTCTTGTGCCCAAGCATAAGTAGTCAGTGGTAGACAGAACATCCACGTCAAGTTACAGCAACGCGCTTGGATGCTAACCAGATGGAAGAAAAGGCTCGACAAAGCAAGGCTTTTCACAGAACATTTGCTGTAGCTAGCATTAGAAATAGATGGTAAAGATAATCATGCTTTGGGGTAGTTTATCTGTACAGAAAACAAAGTGATATTAGTGTCACAAGTGCTTACATGTTTATCTGCTATCAAGCAGAGCAGGACAAATGTGATTCTTATTTCAGGCACGTTATAAAAATAGTATGTATTTCTCTGCCAGTAATACCAGTAGTAAAGCAACACTGAGAATAAGCATTGCACGTGAGGGTAGAAAATGTGCTTTTCAATTGTAGAAGGAGGGGGAAAATGCCGCAAGCATTTTGGTTACACTAGCAAAGCAAATGGTGCCTGAATATGTTCTCCAGAATATTTTCTGGAACTGGATCAAAAAATAGCTCATTAAGCCACATATGGTTAACTGTAGGCATTTGAGCATTTAACAGTACTGCATTTACTGAACACTAATGTATTTTGTTGCAAGTTCACTAGGGATAACCATAAAAGAATCAAACTAGAAAATGTAACAAATTGACAAGAACTTTTTCATAAATTAAGTTTAATTTGGAAAAATAAATCTTAAGTGACATACAAGAAAATACTATCATTTTAATTTTCTAAAAAAGATAATTTGTTTTACCTGCAGTACTTTGTCCATGAAGACTAAGGTTTTGCATTCCAGTAAACCTTTGCTTGTTAAAAGTTACAAAGGAGTGCACCCAGGTTCCTTCTGCATAGTTGAGGGTCTGTGTACACCACTTACACACCTGTAATGTTTAGAAAAGGATATATAACATAGGGAGTTACTCTAATTTACTATCTATAAAAATGAACCAAAAATTTGAAAGGTTCATAAAGGGATGCAAAATTAGTGTTAAAAATGAACATGTAACTGGAGTATTGACTCAAAATCTTACCTGTCAAAAATTAAAGAGCATAGGGAAAATTATCAATCCTGTCATGAATTTGACGTGCTTCCTTACTACTACTATTCTTTAAACAGCACTGTAGCAGGATTGTGTAACAGCCCACATTTTTAACAGCCTTCTAAAAAATTCCATTATAAAAGATTTCTTGGGTTTAGTAATTTTCATTGATTTAAGGTGTGTTTTTCTGTTTTCTGAGAAATGCTAACATGTCATTAGATTCAGTTGGACATTGAAATTATTGTGGACAAAGTCCTCTGTTCAGAATGTGTCTTTTTCATTGTTTCACAGAATTCCACAGAGGTATGAGAGAATTAGAAATTCTTAAAAATCACTGTATCCTACTGTTGCTTGCTCTCCTGCCTGACATCATGCCAAAGTAGCAGTAAGCCATGGGGTTCCCAAGAGCAGGCTTTGCTACTACTAAAGCAGCAATAGCAAGATTGCAGTGGGATGGACGCAGTAGCAGCATGAGGGAGCAGAGCTGGCAGTTGCCATGTGGGCTTCGTATGCGAAGGCCAGCCTCTCCGTAAAGGCTGTTGGCACCAGTGGGGGAATGGATTGCTTCCCCTGGACTCGACAGCTGACCCAAACTGGCCAAAGGGCTATTCTGTACCATGTGATGATGTGCTTGGCAATAAAAGCTGGGGAGGAGGAGGAGGAAGGGGGGACAACTGTGGCTGTGGCGTTTGTCTTCCACTTCCTGAGCCGCTGCTGGGCACGCTAACGCCCAGCTTTCTGGGAGGCAGCTGGACACCTGCCTGCAGATGGGAAGGTGCAGATCAGTTCCTTTTTTCACTTTGCTTGGGCATGCAGCTTTTGCTTTCCCTATTAAGCTGTCATTAGCCCCACTCACAAGTCTCTTCACCATCCTTTCACCTTCTCTGCATCCCATGGGAGCAGGGAGCAAGTGCTCAGCTGGATGCCGCTTGGCTGTTGGCCGGGGTCAGCCCACAGTGGAGGGATAAGTCTCTTGCTATTGTTGGCTGAACGGGTGGGCTAAGTGTCAGCAAACTGCCTGGTCTCGAACACTGAAGCTCAAAACCGGTTGGTGTATGGTAGGGTTCCTGCTTTTCTTTTTAAGATAAACTCAGTTAAATTAACTGGGTTTTTCAACTGTGTCAAACTGATGTAATTTTAGTTTCCAGTTTTTCTGTTTAGCCACTAGGAAATGTTATGCTTATTTCTCTCATGCATGTCTAATGAATCCCCTTTTGTGTTGCTGTATAGTATTTAATTATGATTGCTTTCTTTTCCCAAGAGGTGGTTGCTTCAATTATTGCAAAAACTGTGAGGAATTAAAGTGTTACAAGCAAAAAAACCCCATAATAATGTCTGTCTTTCAGGTATTTGGATTTGCACTGTAAACTATTTTCTTTAATTTTGCCTATTTTAGACAGGTAAAGAATATGTATGTGACTTTATATATGATCTTTCAAATATTGTTGTCATGAAGGGTTTCTAACTGGTAGGTAACAATTTTAATATATGGTTTTAAAAAAGAAGTCTTGACTTGGCTGACATTTCAACAGAGCCAGTATGCGTGAGTATTGCAAGTAAGTAGTAGTGTAGATTATCAGGAGGAAAAAATCTATAAAGTACCTGCTGCAGTTTCCATTAAATCATTATGGTTTTCTCTCAGAAAAGAAACTTTCTTCAACTCTTAACAAGTTAAGGAGAATGGATAGTGTTTTTATTTATTTACAACATGACAAAACTTTAGGCTTCCAGCATTAAATACTGATTTGGGGGGGACGGGGATGAGTGATTACTGCCTTGTTTTGTCCCTTATGTTACAAAGGTAAGTAGAGAAATTGTGTTAAAAAAAGATACTATGATTGTGAAAAAATTTTCTTCCTACTTTTCCCCTCAGGTTGTGGTATGGGTGGTTTTTTTTTGGTTGGTGGTTTATTTTCAGACAGACTTTGGGGGCGGGTGGGGATGAGGGTGGGTTTTGTATACTTAAAATAGACTGTTGTTTGTGGAGGTTTTCCCAAACTGGAATAGATTTTGACCTTACATCAGTAAGTACTTACATTCAAACAGTATCTGTATTACGCACTGTGGAGCACTGTGTAGTACCAAATGTAAGTTTATAGCTTAAGCTCAGTTTGGAACTGAGGATATCACATGGATCTCTGAAGTCAGTCATGGGGAGTTTTGAAGTTGCCTATTGCAAAAATGGCAATAGGCAGAGTGTTTGAGAACGAAAGAAGGGGAATTCTGTAATAGAATTACAACTAGCTCCCATTATGTTTTCTGGTACCTAAAATACTGTTACTTCCCGTTTTTATGGTAGCTGAACTCCAGAGTAATGAATTCTTGGTAGGTGTAAAACATCTTAGACTTGTTTTGTTTCCCTTCCTCTGCATTTGAAAAGGAATGTGATTATTGGTGGCAGGTGCTGTGCACAGTTAATGGCGTAGTTTTCAAATTGCCATCACAGCTTAAAGGCTGCTTTTCCTTCTTTCTTCCTACATACCCATCAACTCTGTATGCTTAGAAATGTTTCTTTGAGGCAGTGGAGCTAGGTGTGGGCTATGCCAAGGATGAGTGCTGTGGGAGGAGAGAAATTACAGATGGAGAGCTTTGGGGTGCAATTGACTTGGTATTTCGTGAGGCCTTTGAATTGTGGTCCCTATAGTATCCCTATAAACAGACTGTTAAAAGTACTTACTGTCAAACAAGCACTATGGGACAGTAAGAAGACAGCACTACAGCAGATTTCTATGCCATAAAGTTAATAGATAGGAGTAAGAGAAAGCTATTTTGCCACAGCGTATATAGGGTGTATATATGATATATCTATGATGATGATATCTGCTGTGTTCAGGAAATTATATTGAAAAACTCAGTTCAGTGCTCTTTTCTTCTGCTGTCTTGCAATTTGTCAAATATCTGCCTTATGTTCTTGAGCAACGGGAGAAAATCAGGATATTGCCCCACCTTTGACTTGGGATTGCAGTGGAACGGTGGAGTAGAGACTGGTGCTGGTCCTTCTCCTGCCAGCCTTGTCTCATTCCAGCAGTTGCACAGTTTCCGGCTGCAGTGAGATGACAAAGCTGCTTTCTTTAAGGCAACATGAAGCTCCTTCCTTTGTGCTCATCAGTTTTGATGAGCTACTTGAATTTTCTGAAGTATGCAATAAATTATAGGGTGATTTTGTAAATTTTTTTTCATAATTGGAAGCCATCTTCAGTAGGGGAGAGACATTTATCTTTTCAGATGATTTTAGCTTCACTGAATTTTAGTTGCCTATTACAAAAATGGCATTAGCAGAGCCTGTCAAAAATTAGGAAGATTCCTTAGCAGACAGTACTGTTTTACTGTAGGATTACTGCTAGCTCCTATTGTAATTAATTAGCTCCTCCACTCTCCCAAAAACCGCACAGGTAGTTTAAAAATTGCCAGTGTTTTGAAAATTTGAAATTCCAAAGCTGAAAATTAGTAAAGAAATTAGAAGCTACCAAAACTGGGGCATCCTTTTGTTTTCTTTTAATTTAACTTCAAAATGTTGGTCAAAGCTGCCATTCTGTGAACAGTACTTTTTTGTTTAAAGACAATTTAAAACTTCTGTGTAAAATAGTACAGGCACTGATTTTTCCAGTTATGCAAGGAAGCAGATGTTGGGTAGCAAAGTAGAAGCTAACAGACTTTGTGCTCTATACCTGAGGAGGTGTGAGAAGTGAAAGGGTCAGCTACCAGAAGTTAAACTTTGTTGGTATCTCTCCAAAACTTTCTGCCTGTATCTAATGGCGATAGTGAATAGCATAGGTAGATCAATCATCTGGGGTATTATTAGCACTCCGGTGCTACTTGAAATGCCACTAATTTCCAAATTCCATTCATTTTTTAAATACACATATTCGTAACTGATATTTTTTGCTTAGCTGTTGCTCTGGGTACGTGTACGGATCATGCATTGTTCAAATATATTATCAACACTGAAAGCTTGGCAAGTTGTCCACAAAGATCTCAAGTCCTGAAAAGTCTGATGATCCAGTTCTTTGGTAGCCTAAGCCAATTTAACTGCTGGCTTCCCAGGCTTGCCCTGCTACCTTTCTTGCCCTGTGTTCAGGCTGTGAGACTGAACTGTTTGGAGCACAAAGCTGGCAGGAAGCTATGCACCTCTCCTGAGATAGTTTCTCGATGATTTAGCATGCTGAAATAGTTCAAAGCTGCTGCAAAGACATGAGTAGAAACACATGGCCAAGCCTGAGGGGAACCGAATAGGGATGTAGCTGCCAGTGTTTAGGTGAGCTTGTGATTCCCAGAAGTCAAAGCTGGAGGTGATAGGTAAGATAGAACAGGGTAACATCAAAAAGCTTACTGCTCTCAGGTCAGTATTGATTAAATCTGAGGACCATCAGCGGAAATCTGGAGTTGCCCTCTTCTGCTGGAGAGAAGTGTGAAAACAGTGGCAGTCCCAGAGATGTCCTATTAACTTCAGAGTAGAATCTGTGGGGGTGGATTGTATAGTTTGATGCAGAGTGTGATTTTCTTTACTTGGATAAACTACCTTCACTGAAAAACAATTCCTGCTGTTTTGAAAATTACTTCCTATTTTCTGTGAATTTGGATATGATGCCCTTTTATCTCTGTGGTGGTGAGTGGTCGCTTTAAGGGAATATTTGAGATTTCATTTTCTGGCATGTTTGAGATTAAAGCCAAACTGAAGATTAAAAAATTGTAAGAATGTGCAGTGCCACCCAAAAACTCTATGTTCCCCCCCCCCCCCCCCCGTTTGCTGAAGGGCAAAGTAATTTTGTTTCCTTCTGTCTTAGAAATAATGTTGATTTTGGAAAAATTTACTGGTGAAAAACAGAATCTGGTGTAGAGAAAACTGTTTTTATATGATGACACTTTGGTTTTCTAAAGATCCTATAGTAAAAGCTTTGCTATAGAAAAATGTATTAACATTTGTAATAGTTGGCTCTAATAATGAAGTGATTCTGTTTTGTAAGACTGGAAAAATTGAAATGGAAGCAAATTTATAACTTTCAGGAGTCAGAGAAAGAAGTGGTGGTATTTTTTTTGAATCGTGGAGATCTCTTGTTATTCTAGTGTAATTACTATATGAAAAGAAATTAGCAGCCTCTGAATTCTCAGTTTCTGGTATTCCAGGTATGTATAAGTACTCAAGTAAACTCAGTACATTTATCCACGATGTATTTAATTACATTTTGGCATTTCATTCCTCTTGTTAGAGCAATTAGTTTGTAAAGCACTGATTATTTTTTTAACCTATTATCTAAGGAATTTGAAGTATTATTAGAAGAAAGTCTTTTTTTAAAACAATTTCTGTGATATTACTTATTTTTCATTCATATAATTATTTGTTTTAAATCATAACACTCTAAAAACAGTAACACTACAGGTATTAAAAGATGTTTTAGGAAATTCTGAATTATACTTGACCCTTCTCTTTATAAACATTACTTATTGCAGGATTTGAACAAGCGCTTGTCCCTGCCTGCTGACATCAGGATACCTGATGGCTATCTTGAAAAGCTGCAGATTAACAGCCCGCCGTTTGACCAGCCAATGAGTCGACGATCTCGCAGAGCGTCACTAGTAAGTGTAATGTACCTGCCTTACTAAACTAACCGCCCAGGTCTTCAGATGCCATTTAATGTAGATGTCTGTATATCATAGGCATGATTCAGCTTCATTTACACCGTGGCTTTCATGTCCTGAACTTCAGTGTGCACATGTCAAAATGCATTGAAGAATTTCGCCCCTTCTTTCATTTTTCTTCTGCAAACTTGGCCCTGTCGTTTCACAGTGAAGGTCTT
Organism: Falco peregrinus; assembly: GCF_023634155.1. Taxonomy (NCBI): domain Eukaryota; kingdom Metazoa; phylum Chordata; class Aves; order Falconiformes; family Falconidae; genus Falco; species Falco peregrinus. Next base: position 47,950,150 of record NC_073726.1, read on the forward strand.
GACCCACTGAAATTAGTCGCTAAACTCAGCTCCCAAAGTGCATACTTAAGTCCTTTTGCATTTTAGAGCAGGGATTATCTGTTTGAGAAAGTAGGCCACATAGTCTTAGGTCAAATTTACATCAAGTGATATAGTAGGAAGGCTCTAAAGCAGTGTAGTATGAAGGCAGTCCTACTCACTGTTCTTTTTGGATTTGATAACAAATTTTCTTTCTCAAAAAGGCTGTTGAGATGATAGTTTGGGGTTTTTTGTTTTTAAAGCATACGTGAATTTTTAAGACAATGAATGAATAAATTATACATACCTTTTTAGATTATTGGGTTATTTTAAAAAATAAGTCTTTTCCTTGGAGATAACAGAATGAGGATTCCTATACTTTAGTTAGAAAATAAATGCTAGGAATCTTGGATACTGATACAAGATGTGCACATCCCTGAAATAGTCCAAAAAATATTATTGTCATATTTTTGTAAAAATTGCTACATTTCAATCATCATTTGATCTATCAGCTTTCTTAATGTTCACTGAGGTCTTAAATAATTGCTAGACCATTACTGATTTCCTGAGCAAATTAATTGGCAAGAAATTCTTTACAGAGGAAAACTGGATAGTGTTGTAAAATCCACATTGTTCTTTTTTTTTCTCTTGATTTGATGGCTTATTTGCTGAAAAAATTAATACGAAAGTAGGTGTAGTGAATTAGCTTTATTAACTGTGCAATACCTTTATTTTATTCTTTGTGAATTAATGATGTCTCTAACAAAGCAATGGTTGAGTTTTATCATGTGTTTTTCTCCTGGAAAAAAGACAATTTAGTGCACTACACTAAAGCTCTGATCTGCATGTCACCTTTTACAAGAACAATATTAAAAGAAGAAAAGATTGGATCGAAGCTCTGGAAATAATAATGTAGAGAGCTTAAATATTTGCACCAGAATTTTGTAGCTCATTAACCACTTAGTTACTGATGTAGCATTGAGCTGAGGAATAAACTTCCTCAAACCTTTTCAGATGCTTACGAAGTACCTTTAAAGTAGTACCTTTTCAGTGGAGCATAGTATTTGGGGGCTGAGATTTTCCTGTATACCTAAATCCCCTCTCTCCTCTTTACCTTCTAAAAGACAGGCGGAAAAACAGTGCCCTCTAATGAATATGGTGTGTGTATGGAATCAGCTTCCTGTCACAAGGTTGTTTTGTTTTGCCTTTTAAAAATGGTTTCAGGGCTTAAAAGTCCAAAATGAAATATGCCAGCAGTGCTGTGGTATGCAGGCATGCATTTGCTGCATTGTCCTTTCATGATTTCAGACTAACCTGTCAAAAAAAGAAATTCAAGGACTCATTATTCTGAGATTGTCACTGAAAGCTTGCTAGCAGACTGTTAATTACAATTACTAATATTGTGCTCTGCTTCAAAGGCATGTCTCTTTTCAAGGCTTAGTGGGAATCAAAGGAAAAGGGATATAAAAATTATTAAGTGAGGACATGTTAGACTTCAGTGTTTTCCTTTGAAATACAAGATAAAATAGCTTTTATGGTAACTATTTTGTATATACATTTACAGTATTGCATGCACAGTAGCATAAATGTAACTTCTATGCACCAGCCATTATAAGTGAGAAAGCATAAATATGGTGCATCAGTGTTTCTGTGTAAGTCAAGATAGAGATTATATTGCAGAAAAAAATCCAATAGTTCAGTTATTCTGAAGGAAAAATGAAATCGATCTTAGTTTGAGGAATGGAAAAATGAGTTTTCCTTACAAGTGGTAGGCAACCAAAGTGTCCCTGTCTTAAGTAGGAGGTAGGGTGAAGCGCGGTTTTGATCTTAGCACAACTGGGATACACAGTAGCCTGGCTGACGTTAGGCTTGGATGCTGGGATGCATTTATATCAGAATATGCTAAATTGCTTTTAAAATAGCATAATTGTGTGGTGTTTGGTCAATACTATCAGGTATTTTTCTGAAACAAAGTTTACCTTGCTGATTGAATCCTGTCTACATAAATTATTCAGTTTTAGTAATCAATTTTCCATTTCTTTTTGTTGCAGTCAGAAATTGGATTTGGAAAAATGGAAACCTATATCAAGTTAGAAAAGCTTGGAGAGGTATGTATAACTTTCTTTTGGAATCATTACTGCTTTGATGACGAAGTCTTCTGTAAAATTTTACATAAGTATTGACTGATAATCTCTATATCCCTCAAAATATCCATTGAATTTGTATTTTCAGTAAACCAAACATATTCAATGTGTAACAATGTCACCACCACACAAATGTTCTATACATAAATAATAAAAAAAAAATGGGTGGGCAAGAAAACCATTACTGAGCTGGGGAAGAGCAAGACTCCTTTAGCAAATGATCTGTGACTTTATCTGTGTACAGATAGACAAAATTAATCTGGCAGTAATAAAACTAGTGAAGTCTGGTGTCCTTCTGCCATGAGCTGGGTGTTAGGGAGCACTCACGCTGGACAAGAAGTCAGCCCTCATAGGAAGCAGGCAGTAGCTGTGCATGCTCTGGGCGAGATGCCTGCGCCTGTGCTGGGCAGCCACACAGGTACTCTCAAGTGAAGTACCTAACACTGAGTTTGCCTTTCCATCTGGGAGGGCAGCGGTATGGCTTTCTACTTCCACTCAGCCTCTGGCTTCCAGAGAAATAGTAGAATCCAGGAAGGGCCAGATATCAAGTCCTGTCCAATTTGATTGAGGTTGGGCAATGGGATCAAAAATGGATGGGGAGCACTGGAATGGGATGCATTGAATGTTGCAGAAGAAAGCGGGGCTGGTCAGCATCTCTGCTGTGAAAATTGCAGCCAGTCCTCCATCTGCAATGTTTTCACTTCTAAACGCATTAATTTTTTATTTTGCCTTTAGTACTGTTAGGCGGCTCACTAGACCTGACATAATGTTGTGTGTCTTTTGGAGGAATGTTAACCTGGTAGCTGTCAGGTCATAGCTGGGCCATGTACATTGTCTCACTTGCTTACAAAATGTAGTGGACAACACCAGGTATGTAGAATCATAGAATTGTTTAGGTTGGAAAAGACCTTTAAGATCGAGTCCAACCTTTAACCTGGCACTGCCATGTCCGTCACTAAACCATGTCCCTAAGTGCCACATCTACATGTTATTTGAACACCTCCAGGGACCGTGACTTAGCCACCTCCCTGGGCAGCCTGTTCCAATGCTTGACAACCCCTTCAGTGAAGGAATTTTTCCTAATATCCAACCTAACCTTCCCTGGTGCAACTTGAGGCCAATTCTTCTTGTCCCATTGCTGCTTACTTGGGGGAAGAGACCGACCCCCACCTGCCTACAACCTCCCTTCAGGTGGTTGTTGAGAGCGATAAGGTCCCCCCTGAGCCTCCTTTTCTCCAGCCTAAACAACCCCAGTTCCCTCAGCCGCTCCTCACGGGCCTTGTTCTCTAGACCCTTCCCCAGCTCCGTTGCCCGTCTCTGGACACGCTCCAGCACCTCAGTGTCCTTCTTGCAGTGAGGGGCCCAAAACTGAACACTGGATTTGAGGTGCGGCCCCACCAGTGCCCAGTACTGGGGGACAATCACTGCCCTGGTCCTGCTGGCCACACTGCTTCTGATACAAGCCGGGATGCTGTTGGCCTTCTTGGCCACCTGGGCACACTGCCGGCTCATGTCCAGCCAGCTGCCAACCAGCACCCCCAGGTCCTTTTCTGCCAGGCAGCTTTCCAGCCGCTCTGCCCCAAGCCTGTAGCGCTGTGTGGGGTTGTTGTGACCCAAGTGCAGGACACATCATTTAGCCTTGTTGAACCTCTTACAACTGGTATTGACCTGTCAATCCACCCTGTCCAGATCCCTCTGCAGAGCCTTACTGTACAGTAACCTAGGGCAGTTTCTGTAACTTTGTTGCTTCTTCTCTGTATTTGCTGGGTTTAGTTGTCCGTACTTGCTGTTTTGTCCTTGCGTAACATGTCTTGAGAGTTTTGAATCTCTTGCTGTCTAAGCAAAAAAACAAAAAAAACAAACAAAAAAAAGGCTTCATATTTACTGTTCGTTATGTCAACCACAATGAAATTTTGACAAGTGTCTGTCCCCATCTTGCCCCCCCCCCCAAAAAAAATAATGTAAAATATGTAATAAAGACAAGAAGCTATTGTAAAAGTAATGAAAGAGTATGTCTGCAGCCTTGACAAACATAACTGCTGCATGGTGTAGAGATACCTGAGCTAGTTTTAATCAAATAGCAACTTTAAAGAGGGCAAATGATCCCAGCAGTGAACTTAGTGAACTTAATGCTACCTGATCTGACTTCTTTAGTAGCTATATGATGGTAGCTTTGGTAGCTTTCCATGTAATTTTCAAAGCTGTTAAGCATACTCATCCCTTGTGTCTTCTGTGTGTTCAGACCTGTGCTCACAAAATATTTTTGTAGTTTTACGTCTAGCAAAAGGCAACAACGTAGAAACTATTAATGTCCAAAATGAAACCTATTGGAACCTCAGACATAAGTCTATATTTTTTCAACTGATCTTTCAGTGAAGGAACAACTTGTAAAAAGTTTCCTTATTTTTCCATTTTGTAGGGTACTTACGCAACAGTTTATAAGGGGAGAAGTAAATTGACAGAGAATCTGGTAGCTCTGAAAGAAATCCGCCTGGAACATGAAGAGGGAGCACCATGCACAGCCATAAGAGAAGGTGATAACTATTTTTTTTACTGTTTAGAATTTCAGATACTGCTGGATTTCTTTTGGATTTTTGACCAAAGTACTCTTGCTACTTGGAAATACATAGACTACATGGGAGATTAATGAAATTGGTGTTGGTTTAGATGAGGAAAATTTTAGTCTAGACATACTAAGAGTTCATGCTTAAGTTTATTTACTCTATGGGGAGTGGTCAAATGCAGTGTTATAAATGGCTGATTTTATACTGAATTAGACTATTACTAGTGAGTAACTTTCAGGGATTCAGAATACATTGTACCAAATGCTACTTCTGCCTGAAATGTGTAATTTAGGAAATGTTTACAGTTCATTATTCAAATGTCTCTTTGGTATTTTGATCAAATACCTTTCTTATTAACTTAATCTATATGAGTATTATGTTATTAAAAATAGCTTTTTAATTTGAAAAAAAAGTTTATTTATATGAACTTGCTAGAAATGCATTTACTGCTTGTGTTTTGCATTTATTTTATACTTAAAATTCTCTTTTGCAGTGTCATTATTAAAAGATCTGAAGCATGCAAATATTGTTACATTGCACGATATTGTGCACACAGATAAGTCTCTGACTCTTGTTTTTGAATATCTGGTAAGTACTTAAACAACTATCAAGCTTTACATTCATTTTATTGTTTTTAATTAACACAGACATAAGAAAATTCTGTGCTCTTTTTAAAAATACTGGGACCGTTACAGTTCTCTCCTGCATCTAGAATCATTCAGCTGAAAATGAGAAAAGTGTATTTAGTTCTTAAATTGCTGTAAATTAGTAAATACTGTTCTGATCATTTCAGAGTTTCATTAATAGCAGTTAGTGGTGATCTGCCTGAGCAAACTGTGTACTGTTATTCAAATTATATTTTTCTGTTATGATGCAGCTCTCACAAATTAGCTAAGGAAAAGAGTATACTTTGATGTAAATAACACATTCCATCTTTTCATAACAGTTTTTCAAACAAGTATCCACAATTATGCATCTCGCTTGCTCACCTCTTGCACTGTACGCTTTTCACTTTCTCACTGAAGCTTTACTTAATGATCTTTGCATATAATATGCTGAAATGTGTAAGTGTAATAAGAGGGATGAAGTAAAACTCTTTATTTCCAATGTAATTGAATATAGCAGTTTCATAAAATACTGTGCCACACACAAGGTGGAGGAGAAGGCAGTAACAAATAATGTTGCCTGAGATGATGCAGCTTGCTGGGAAGCATGGGCATTTATGTCCTCTGGAAAGGCAGAGTTTTCTTCATGTTCAGGCTTTTGAGTTTATCACTGAACAGCTTTTGCAGAAAGCTCAGTTTTCTGATGAATTATTTCAGTTCTAACAATAAATAATATTCATGTAATCTGTTGTCCACAATTTTACTGAATAATGGTAATGGTGTTTTGACAGGACAAGGATCTGAAGCAGTACATGGATGACTGTGGTAACATTATGAGTATGCACAATGTAAAGGTGAGTATTTTCAGTGACAGTGACCAGCTTCCAGCTTCCTCTATTCTAAGAAATTGGAAGAACTTAATAATCAGGAGCTATATGGTTTAGGGCTTTTTTTTTTTTTTTTTTTAAATTAAAAAAAAGAACCCAAAATAAAATTAAGAAACAACTTCCTTTTTGACCTTTGGACCTGGCTTAACTATATTTGACATCACATGGAGTCTTTGTTTTTGATGGCTTTTAAGTGTTTCAAGTACCGAAAACATGACATTACATAACTTTGTTTTCATTATCTTTAAAGTTATGTATTTAAAATAAAAAAATTTCTAATAAGTAATACATTCATAACTCTTTTGACCTCTTCTTGTCATTCCATTATTTTATACTTACTTATTAAGTTAAGTTTGTAGTTTCATTTATCCTCAAATAAAATTTCTGTATGCACACTGAGGGAAATGTAGCCTCAATCATGAATGTGGGTTTGGATGCCACTGCCTACCGTATAAGTAAGAAATTAGATGTACATATTTAAGAATGAGTGATGTTCATCTTTCCATTAGTAATAACAAGGAAATTATTTTCTTGTAAGGTTTCATTGTCTGTTCCTTTTTAACTATGGCTGTGGCCAGGTCAAGTGACTCAGTTTCCAATCTGGCCTGCTGAAACTAACTGAGGTCCAAGTGTTACCTCTCTCATAACAAGCAGGTTTTGATTTGGAAAACTGGAATAACTCTTCATATTCTTTAATACTTAGGGCTTTACAAACAAGCTTCCAAACAGAGGACAGTACTGTCTTGAAAGGGTTAATCTTATCACCCTGCTGTGTTGCAACCTGTGGTGGACTGTACCTTCAAAACCTCTTCATTAAGCCATATATAGTTCATTTAAGGGATGTTATCTATACAGTAGATGTTTCAGAAACTCTTCCACACCTCTAAAAAAAAATTAACTGTAAGCTGTGATCCTAAAGAACAAAGCCATGAATGTGCATGCATGGTAGGAAAATTGTCGTCTTACACAGTAGCACGTGGCACAAATACAGTATACAGCACAGCGTACTAAATACTGTGATGTGATGGGCTTTGTGTGCATTCCAGTAGAGTTGTCATCCTATTTTTGGCTTAGTTGCATGTTGAGAAATCTGTTCTTAGTGGAATTGCATACGGGATTCGGTCTAGATTACTGTTTGGTTAGCTTTCTCTTTTATTCTGTTGTCACATCACAGTACGTATCTCTACAGGAAGACATCTGCCCTTAACCTACTCTGTTGCTTCCTTTGAGTGTCTGCAAAGGGCAAATCTTTAATTTCTGTCTACTTCAGAGAAACAACAAAAACCATAATTAAGCTTGTGTTTTTAATTAACTACAAGTTAATAGGTAGTGCTTTAAGCTTAAAAAATATAATAAAGAAAAGCTCTTAGTGGGAAGCTGACTCCTATAATAAGTGCAGTTAGAGAACAGCCAGGATCTGCTTGTGGTAATCTGAGCTAAGCAGAGGAACTTTTTCCTTGTTTGCCTATGGTTTAAGCTGTGCCTGAAGAGCAGACTTACTTGGTCAGTACCTTTGGCACTGGGAAAACAGAACAGCTGCTGAACTGTGGTAGCTGTAGGTGCTTACTGTACAATAACTGTGGCGGTTTGGGTCATTATTAACATTTGAGAGACCTCCCTGTCATCGCTTCCCTTGCATTCCTTTGCTAATTTTAGGGGGTTTGAGTCTTAACAAAATGAAGTTGTATGATAGAGCGATGTGTGTGATCTCTGCAGCTATTACAGTTTCAGACAAAATTCTGAGCTAATATATGTCTTCCTGTGCATTTCCAAAAGGATCCTTGCCAACTGTGGTGAAGATCCACAATTTCTATAGAATAATCTGCTTTGCCTTCTTGACTAATCCTTGCAGTCCCAGAGTACAATAGAGATGGCTATCAATTTCCACAGTAGTCCTGTTAGTATCACTTGGGACTGACTACCCCTGCAGCGGTATGGCCATGAGTAGATGGAATGAAACTTGGTACTACTCATTCTACTTTTCAAAAAAAGAAAGAAAGAAACAAATTGATCCCAATTCCTTTTTTCTAGAACAGATAAATCCCACATAAGCAGACTGAGAACAGATGGATGTAACTACACCTGCTGTGTATTTGTCCGGTTTATGAAAAAGAATTTGGTGATGTCACCTGGTAGAAAAATAAACTGTTGTGTTAGAAAATGGTCATACAAAACCATTCTGATGTTTCTTCTCAAAAGTCCTGTTTCATGCCGAGTTTGTCACATCGGTAAACATTGCTTTCTGTAATGTCTGTATTTTTTCATTGTATATTTGATCTGGCTGAGGACTGTTGTGTGGTAAATGCCAGCAATGGCTACCTAAAAGTCCCATGCTCAAGATCAGACCCTTTATACATATAGAAACTGCTAAATAGTAGTTCTTAACACAATTATGCAGTAAATTTGCTCTGCTACCCTCTGCTAACATTTCCTCATCCCTTGCTACTTTTATGTCTATATATGTGCAGCATTAATATGCATGACTGAAGTTGCTTGCTTGGCTTGCTGTTCCAAAGGACTAAAATAAACCTGTGTGTGTCAAGGTGAGGGGATGAATGTAAATGCCAGGGGCAGTTGCACTGTTTTAGTAATCCTCATTTCCCCATTTCTCCGTGTTTTGTGAGCTTGTGAATCCAAGTGTACTTTTCCAATAGCATGCCAAAATATTCTTTACGTAGTTTAGCACAATTGGATAGAAAGGATGCTGAGCTGCATTTTCAGAAAGGATTCTGTGGTGTAAGGGAACTTGAGTATACTCAAGAGACAGTTACCTTTAAAAACATCAGTGTGGAGAAGAGCGTTGGTAAATGCTTGCTTAAAAGCAAACAGCCCTGTGGTTCTCTTCAGTTAAGCAGAACAAATTGCTCTTAAAATATTGTTGTAAAGTATCATGTTAAAGCAGTGCATAAAGGGATTTTAAATCTGTAAACAATAATGAAGATGTTCAGAATGTGTTTACGAAAAAGTAACTTTTTGACAAATTATTTTTGTCCTGCTTACAATACAGACTTACCTGTACCCAAATGAGCTGTTACAGTCATGTAATCTGTAGGTTAACATTTTTAGTCTAATTTATATAAATGTTCTCTTTTGTAGCTATTTTTATACCAGATTCTTCGTGGTTTGGCATACTGTCATAGGAGAAAGGTATTACATCGTGATCTGAAGCCACAAAATCTACTAATTAATGAGAAAGGAGAACTGAAGCTTGCAGACTTTGGTATGGCCTGAAATTATTCTGTAACATAGTTTCTTCACTCAGCAAAAGAGAGGCATCTTTCTCTTTAAAGGAAAGATGAGAACATCACATCTGTAGTGAATTTTTGTGTTCTCAGATGGAAAATGAAAGTCAGCCTTTTACAGGATGTTAGTAATATAAGTAGTATGTGTATGGGTAATACTGTCGCTTGACTTGTGGTTTGAAAGTAGTCATACACCTTCCTTTGAAATTGTCACTTAGTCAGATCCTTAAGGTGGAGCTCAAGTTGCTTTTCCTAAGACTCCAGTCACTCCAGAGCAGAATAACCATGATGGGAAAGAGGAAGCATCTGTCCATGTGCTAAATTATCAGGTGTTACTCCACTGCTGACACACCAAGTTCCTTTGGGATTTCAGTGGAGAAGGGCATTCAGAGTTTCCTGTAATCTTCTGTGTCAAGAAGGTCCTTTGAAAGTTGTGCTACCACTGGGTTTTCCCCTTGTGTGTGAATGAAAGTTGCTCAGAATATTGCATCTAACAAGATAGACCTACCTTTCATTGAAGACATTACTGACAAACTGACAATGTTAGGATGAAAAACCCCTGCTGATCCAACACCGATTTGGTCTGTTCCGCAGTTTCATTATTCGTTTGTTGCCTTCTGCCTTTTGCAACGTAATTCTCAAATGAAAGTAGTGCAGAAGGGCTTTCATGGGGGGAGGCATCACATTGATCTAATGCTTTGTCATTTTAATGAAATTTATAGGATTACTCTGCATCTTGGTCTGTTTACCTGTCTTCCGTGCTTAAAATTACTGAACATGAGATTGCTGTAAATACCAAGAGGCAAATGACAAGTTGCAGAAATGTGTTTATTAGGACTTTTTAATAAACATTAGGGGAAGGTATTTAGCAAGTATAATAAGGTTTATTTAGCACTTTAAAATTCTTTGTCAATTTTATGAAAAAAGAAGAAAAAAAACCACTTCAACAAGCTGCACGTGACTTTTTATTTCCCTTTTTATTAAGGATTGGCTAGAGCAAAATCTGTTCCTACAAAGACCTATTCCAATGAAGTTGTCACATTATGGTACAGACCACCTGATGTTCTCCTCGGATCTTCAGAGTATTCGACTCAAATTGACATGTGGTTTGTATAGCTTCGTCTAATTTAAATTTTTGTTCCCAGTCAAGTTGAAAAAATGTCATCTTTATTGTTATGTAGTAGCATTCACATACTAATCCTTTGAATTTTTGAAGGCTACAGTTGAGTTAGATTTTTAGACAAAGGGTTGGCAGACAGGGAAAATGCTATTATTTCTGTCTGAAAATGTAGAGTACCTTTTTAATGCTTAGAGTAAGCAGACATTAGGCCCACAGTGTTAGGGGAAAAAAACCCAAATATTCTCCTAATGACATGTATTTTACTATGAACTTTAATACAATTGATAAACTTGACATCTGAAGGAAGAGGATATAATATAGCTATGACACGGGTTTTGTTTAGTCTTTGACAGTTCTTTTGTTGCTAAATGTCTTTCAAAACAATATTTTTAATACTAGCGTGTGGCTAACGGCTAATTTAGTAATTTGTTTTAATTGAGGAGAAATCACAGAAGTCTTTAAGAGCTGAAAGCTTAAATTAATGAATTGTTTCTGATATATCTTTTTCTCTTGTTTTTATGAAGGGGTGTCGGATGCATATTTTTTGAAATGGCATCAGGAAGGCCTCTTTTTCCTGGTTCGACTGTTGAAGATGAACTGCATTTAATTTTCAGGCTTCTGGGTAAAGGGATATTTTTAGCAGTAATGTTAATGCTATATGTTTGTTCTTCTAAACACTTTTCCACAAGAATTGTAGATCTTTATCCATAAAAAATGATATTTTTATATTGCATTGTAATTAAGGTGAATGAGTGTACTCTTGAAAAATGATTGAGCTGAGTGCACAGCTGAGTTCATACAGCATAGACTCATTGACTGATTTGACTAATTTTTTTTTTGCTTTCTTTATTTCCTGTTTAAATTACAGGATTAAATGCTTACTTACGTCAAAGTTGTTTCTTTACATTTTTTAAAGATTAATTTGTTGCCTTTTTTTTTAAATGCAGGAACCCCATGTCAAGAAACGTGGCCAGGCATTTCTTCCAGTGATGAATTTAGAAACTACAACTTTCCTAAGTATAAACCACAACCCCTCATCAACCATGCACCAAGGTACTTTGTGTTTTAATCATAGAAAATATGCATCCTTGTGGCTTTGCGTATTTGTAAATGTGAACGCGTTTCCCAAATACTGTCTGCTACTGAATGCTGGGAAGCTACACGTCAGCTGTGTTATTGTGGGCAGATAGCAATGCAAAGCATAATCCTGATACTTTGTGATTACTTTGTCTAATACCATTCAAGGTACCACCACTCTTTAATGACCTATAGAACTATAAATACCAATTAATGATGCCTGCATAGTAGGAGTATTCACACAGCGTTTCCTAAATAACCTGTATTCTCTTCTGTTGTATAATAGGCCCGTTGTTAAAAGATTTCTTTGAGCAGTCTCTTAGAATAACTCAAAAACCATTATGAGGAACTTGAAGGGTCTGCACAGTTAATATAAATAAACTCTATAACAACAACTACAACATTTTTTATCAACTCTGAAGAAAAAAAAATCTTAGCATTGTGTCCTTCTAGTAAATGAATAGGTAGGCTTTAAAAAAAAAAAAAAAAGTTTTTCTGCTGAAATAAATGATCCAGGTCAAGCTAGTAAATCACAATCAAAAGCTCAGGATTTGTCTGTCTTGTCTGTCCTCAGTGTTTTTCAGATAGTCCTGTTCTGAGATACTAGCAGTTGTCCGTGTACAGATTAGAATGCTGAAAAGTTGTTTAGGTGAAAGCATTTCCATGTTTAAATTTAATTTTCAGGTTTCATATCGTTTAATAAAATCAGTTCCTTTGCAGTTTTACTTTTGTAAATGTAGTTCAATAACTTTTAATTTTTTTAAAATATTTTTATTTTTAGGCTAGACACAGAAGGAATTGAATTGATAGCGAAGTTCCTTCAAGTAAGTTGTGTTTTGTTGCTTTACTTTATAAAAAGTGCAGGTTTAGAGTTTTAATGTATTATTTACAAAAGGTATTAGAAGCATAGTATCTGTTAGATCTGTCTCAAAGTGGAATATGCAGCTGAGTCTGTAGTGAATGACAGATTTGGGAAGGACGACCGTTTGGGGAAGCCTGTGTATTAAGAATTAAAAACCTGATGTTCAGATTGGTTTTTTAGTAGTTTGTTTTTTGCCAAAAGTGATTTCTTCTCTTACTACTTTTTGTAAAAATAAAATTGATTCTATGTTAACAATTCCCTGAAAAAACTAAATCTCTTGTGAAATATGCTGTTAAAACAGAACTTTTAATTACAAATACTAAATTATTGTAACGATGAACTTAGCTTACTACTAGAGAAGCAGTTATTAAGGTGAAATATTACTCTTTGATCTTGCAAACTATATTCAAAAGCCGAAGTTGTATGTGGGTTTAATCTTTTAATCTGTATTAAAAATGAGCCAGAAACAAGATGGAAGGCCAACTCTCAAGTCTTTGAGTAGATGCAGAAGCACTGTAACTTCATAGTGTTAAAAATTCTTAATACATAAGGTGGAGTGCAGTTACTCTGCTTTGCAGCCTATAATTTAAATTCTACGTCATATCTTCATCTATTTACACATTGTGTCAGAACAGTACTTTCAGTCCTTGTTCGGACTGTTCCTGTTTGTATACAGCTTTTTCAGTGTCTACGCCTTTGTCCAAATGTGCACGTATGCCAAGCAGGAGGCATTTGAACACAAATTGAAGACCATGTTGCCTAATGTTCCACTTTATGCAAAACGCTGCAGCATAGTCCATCGAATTAGAAAACTTTGGTGACCTTATGTAATAGCATTTCATTGCAATTTAATATTAGAACATAATGCAGACAGAAATCTGTTATCTAATCATTGTTATATCTTTAAAATCAAGTCTATTTTTGACTTGCATCCATTTACAGCAGTTATTTTGACTATTCTAGCAATCTTGTTATATGTTGATAATACTGATTGAGGTAACACGTTAGTTTTTCATGTGTGAAATAAAAGTAATGGGAACAAATTTGTCCTAGTGAGTTGGTGGGAGATACTGAGCAAGTAGAACACTTACTTCTCCCTTTGATGAAATCACTTCATACAAACGAGGTTTTTTTAATGACAACCAACACACTTGTATCCTTTTATGTTAATAGTATGAATCGAAGAAGAGAATTTCAGCAGAGGAGGCCATGAAACATGCATACTTCAGAAGTCTTGGAACAAGAATACACACTTTGCCTGAAAGTAAGAGAAGTAATAAAGTAGCAGAGTAATGTTAAGATAATACATTAAAGCTAAGTACATTGCTTAAGGAAAAACTCTAAAACCTAATCTATTCAAGAGTCTGGTATATATTGTCTTAAATATGTGGGAATATGAAATATTTTTTAATCTAAACTATATCATTAAGAATAGAACTTTGTTCAGTGAAGCATAGTTGTTTGGATATGAATTTAGTTTCTTTTTGACATTCCAGGTGTTTCAATATTCAGTCTAAAAGAGATTCAATTGCAAAAAGACCCTGGCTTTCGAAATTCCACTTACCCAGAGACAGGTATGGAAAGCTTAATATCTTCTCATATCTGCAAACAGAATGCTGTGTCAGAGGCATTTGGAACTGAAAAATACTTGGTTAAATTGGTCTGTGTGAATGTACTCAAACAAATACCAAGAATTATTTGCTCAGATTCCTGTAGAGACAATAAGCTAAATGCATAGAAGGAGGTGAGTTTGACCAGGGATGGGCAGAGGGACTGTTAATACTGAGAGCATCTTGGAGTTTCAAACGATTACTGTGTGGGTGTTGAATGGTGGCAAAGTAAAAAAAAAATAAAAAAATAAAATTGCAGTAAGTGCAGTTAAAAGAAGACGCTGATATGATTTCAGGACAAAGGATATTCTTTCAAAATAGAAAGACAGAAGATACAAATAGCAACTGAATACCTTGTTGAGCAAATGCTTTGGTTTCTTACCGTGGTCCATGTTCTGTTGTAGGACATGGGAAGAACAGAAGGCAGAGCATGCTTTTTTAAAGTGGGCGATACAGAGTCAAGCCCAAGCCTATCCTGTCAATCAAGGACTGGGATCTGAAGGCAGTGCTCTCTGTTGGTGGACTTGGAATCACAGTTTGTCTACACTGTCCTCTTCACAGTGGAGTCTTTTTATTTCCAACCTGCAGATTATGTTTTTATATTTGTTGTCACAGTGTGACAATTTTTTGTACAGTTGGTTTTAAGGTCTCCTCTGCCACTAGAGCCAGTAGGTTACAGCTGTTGATGTAACTGTAGCTGCAATTTTTGTGCAGGACTGAGAAAAACAGTGCATTATTTATTGCGGAATCATTGCTGCTAAATAACTACTGTCTGTATAGTAACACAACAGTTCCATGCCTGAAGAAGTTGCAATGGCTTTATAATATGTGAATGCATCTGTTTCTCTTCATAAAATGTTCTACTGCTGCGGGGTTTTTTTGTATTTCTTAAACTGCAGTGTTTCCTGGAATGTAAACATAGCTTTGCTTGGCTATAGGTGAACCATCTTTAATGCTCTAAGTTCATGGCACTTAATTCCTTATTTAACATTGGAAGTATGTGTTGCAATAGTTGAATAATTATAATGTTTTTGAAAAGCACATGGTGTGAAAGTTGATTCAAACAAGTGAACAGACACTATTATTTGCTCTCAGATCCTACATTAGTTATTGATAAATTAGAGCGTGGAGGCTGGATGATAAATTTTGTCAGGCTTACTCCAGTGTAAGATATTTGCACGTTGTTGTGCATATGGGGCCTGCAGAAGCAATGACTTTTTTACCTTGTTTTTAACATAGAAGTACAAAGAGTAAAAAGATTATTCATGTACATTGGACCCTGGCTTACTTTTGAAATTTAGAATTTTGTTAGAGGAACAGGACAACTAATTACAAGAAAATGGGAATAATGTCACGCTTTTCCCACCTTGTTGCTCTCCCATTTGTGTATTATTCACTTGAAATCAACTGGAAAGATGCAAGTTTGTACTTGATAAGAACTCACTATACCACAGAGCTTTTACAGTGGGAACTTAGAGAGTTTTTTCAGATCTTAGATGTTATCTGTTTACCAGAGACAGTAAACATGTTACTACTATGCTTATGCATCTCAGTGAGTATCATAAGTACACCCTTGGTGATGGTTACAGTATTTTTAAGCATTTGTGTTCACCTTTATGAACTTATTTGTTTAGTGCATCTTAAAGAAACTGTAAATCTTATTGGTATATTTTGAAATGGTCATGTAAATCTTTGGCTGGTATATCATGAAAATAGTCATAGGTAACTTAATTTTTCCTGACATTCACTGTAAAACGTTCAGGGGTCCTACCATTTCTGTTCAGGAAATCTTGTAGTTTTATTGTTATTTAACAGTATTAAGTGAATTTTTGTATATTTCATTTTAACTTTATTTGTGAATAGTGATTGTGGCATGTTTGGGGGTGTTTTATTAATATTTCATTGATACTGGTAAATTTTAATTGGGTTTTTTTTCTATTTTATTTTCTGGAAGAGAGAAATTCATGTGTAATGGTGACTATTGGACCACTACTGCTTTTCAGCCTTTGTAAACCGGTTTTACGTTAAATCTTGTAGACCTAACAAACTGCTGTTATTTCTAACTGACCGACCTGTATTAATATTGTACTTTTGAAAGTATAAATATTATGTGGAATTCTTTGGTTTTTGTTTTGAAATTTATAATAACAAAGGCCCTGTGTTGTTAAAAATACAGACTAAGTGAACTTGCGGTTCTTGGGGCTTTGTTGGAAACGTTTAGCTAGATCTGTGTGTTGTGGGAGTCATCGGTTTTAACTTTGGCTGCTTATTAATTCATGCAGTGCAGAAGTAGTGGCAGTGGAAAGTAATGTGACTCATCCATGACTGAGGCCATTCAGGTTCTTATCATAAACATGGTCCACAGTCTAATTTTAGGCAAGCAAGTCCTGCATGTTACACGGTATCAGAAGCGTTGCCTGGGTCTAGGAGCGTAATACGGGTCTCAGATACATGCGTGGGTCTCCCACTGATACCAGTGGGAGCGTTATGTGTGTGTCAGAGGCAGATTTGGCACTGATGAAAAACCTTTGTCCTGAAATAGTTGTTATATATTTTTTTATAGTTGCTATGGATCTGATCTAGATTTTATACTGATTAACTTTGTAGGAAATACGTTGTAGACGTGATGGTGTTGAAGCAGGAAGTATCAGGAAAACATCTCCTTTTTTTACAAAAGTAGTGAAGATTCAGAGTAAACGTTCACTGTGGATAAATGCGGGATTAAGCATTTCTAGAACAGTAATGTTTTATAGGTCATAAAAGAACAAGTAATAACGTGACACTAATGAGTAAAGGACTTAAAGGTTTAACTGGTAAAATGAAGTTCATTAATAAATTTAGAAAGGGATCAGCTGCGGCTAACAAAAGGACGTTTCCATTTTAAGTAGGAATTCAGGTTTTTTGTTACAGATGAAAAGATCTTCCATAAAACTAAAGCATTCTGCTTATAAGAGATTTTTTTCCTAAGGGCCTATAAGTGAATCGGTTGTCTTCATTAGGAGGTAGCTTTTAAAGGATGTATTTCTTAAGAAACTTGGCATCTGTGGTAAAGCCAGTTTGTGGGGGTTTTTTGTCTATAATCGAAATTCCTGTGTCAGCAGAGACAGTTCTGTGGCAGCTGCCTGTCTGGGGCAGTAGTCAGCGAGTCTGAAGTTGCTGGGCATTTCTCTGACGTCCTTTTCATGCAGTTCAGTGTTCTGCCTCCTGTCTGGCAGCATCAGGCGCTACGGACTTTGTTTCACTGTCCCCAGGAACTGTAGGGAGCGTTGGCCTTTCGGGGAGAAGACCTCAACCGTGATGAAAAACAAGCAGATAGTCGCTAAAAATGGGTGACGCTTGAGATCCGGTATGACGACCTTTGCTTGAAGATGAGTGATCAGTTAATGAGAAATGGCCTGCAAGTTATTGCTGATTTTAAGTAGTTAGTTTTAGAAGATACCTGGTGTATTCCATCTACCCCAGGGTAGGAATGCCAAGGTGCGTGTGTAGGTGTGTGTAGGAATAAGGTGGTCTTGAAGACAGGGAAGAGGCAGGTGGTGAGGTTGCATGCACATGCAGGTGAAGGATGAAGGGGAGAGAGGGTGGGTGGAGGATGGGGATGGACAGGACAGAGTAGGAGATTGAAGAGGCAAACCAGCTGCTCAGCAATGCTCTAGTGGAACATGCATCTCAACACAGCTGTGTTATTTTTGTGCTGCTTTACCACAGCATTAAGTAGCCAGAGTGTATCCCTGAATTGGGCAATAAAACTTAAAATAAACGATTATTAAAGAATCAACATGCTTTGTATTTGCTAATCATTTGAAGAACTGCAAGGTAGCATTCTTTGGGCTGCTTGCTCATTGTTCGCACATGAGTTTTTCAATGGAATAAAGGTACGTTGTTCCTGTTTTGCAATGTTAAGATTGAATTAAGGTTAAGTATCCATGCAGTTACTGAGGACAAAATATACGAAAGGTATGTTGTAAATATCCCCAAGTCAAGTATTAAAAACCCAGGAAACACCCGGAGTTAAGGTCAGACTTGAAAGAAATCCAGACAAGTATGGAAATACACGGCTATAGCATATAATGACACTGAAGAAAAATGAGATTTTACCTTGTCTGTGACAACATTTTATCTGGTCACTAATGGGCAGAGTTGAAACAATTCAGGCACCGCGTTAGCATGTTTTGAAACTTTTTTTCCCCCCCGTAGTAAAGTTTGGCTTGGAAACAAATGCAGTGTATCTATGAAACTTCTTAATTTTGTGGAGGAACTTGAGTGCTTACAGGGTGGTTTTTTTTCTCCTTTTTCCATTTCAGAGACTGGGCTGTTAGATTCAATGCTGCTGTTTGGCCTGTGTCCCAGTCAGCATCATCCATGTATCTCACTGACATCCATGTCAGACCAATTTAAGAGACTGACAAGATAACAAGTACAGATTGTAAAACATGAAGGAAGTACTGTGCAAGTGCTTAGCTAATCGGTACATTGTAAAGTAAGCTCTGGCCGTACAGGTGGGGTGGTTTTGAAAAGTAAAAGCCAAGTAGATACATAGGCTTTAATTCATACCATACAGTCTTTTCATCTGTGGAGTTCAGTTGCACAGAAATCATCACACTCTTCTTCCAGGCTGCAGTGGATATTTGTGTTGTCAGAACTGGGATTAGAGTTTAGCTATCCTAGATTTTTTTTAATCTTTTGTGCATGAATTTTAGTGGGCTGTACAGTCCCTTTCTCATTTAACTGAAAGATTGATGTCGGTGGAAAAACACGTGCGTTACAATTTTCCATTATTTTCACATGCTTTCTAAAAATCCCTTAACTCATTTAAGTTCTGTAATTTTTGAGCCGACTTAAACTGTGAATGCACATGTATGCATATACTTACCATGGTAAGTAACTGCTGTGTTTATTGTCCTGGCTGCATCCTCCAGAATCATTTAAGAAGCAGGCCTGCCTAAACAGGTTGCTTTTACAGTCCTCCTAATGAAATACGAGTCTCGTTCAGCTCAGATGCCGTATCTTGAAACACATTTTTCCCCAGAGAGCTACGAAGTTCCTTCATTTGATGCAGTGGGATCTTGCTCATGGATTTGCCATCACTCTGGGTTGCAAACCAGGGAGGATGCTCTTCCCTGTCCCCTCCCCAACAGGCTCTTGCAGAGCACCTCTCTCCAGGCCCTGCATGGCAGGGTCAGCACTGCCTGCTCCTCCTCCCTCACACCCTGAGCTTGTTTTTAAAATGACTCTTTTCCAGGAGGAAATGTAATTTCCTTAATTTGCAGGAGGCGGCAGCTGACCTGGAGCCATGTTAGCAATAATTCAGGTGATGTTTGTCCGTTTGCATTTCTTGCAGAATAAACACAAACTGATGGGAATCTTTTAAGACAAAAATATTAATGTATCCTAGAGCCCTCTCTTATAGGATGCTTCTCTACAAATACCACCCCACCCAAGGCAGGCCGTGATGCCGATTGTCCTGAGTCCCTGCCCTGAGGTTCATTCTTCTTTCTTCATTATTTAAATTTGTACCTCTCCTCACTAATGCTGTCAGTCTCTTTGCCTCAAGAAATAGGTTTGTACTCCACCTGTGTAGGCAGAGCACTCACGTATTGATTGGTAAGAGCAGTTACAGTTTGGGGCTAAAACGGATTTCTGAAGTTGTACTTTTCTGACAGCTTCGTAGAGTTACGCTTAAACATGAGTGACCAGTGTTTGTTTATCCTACGGGATAAACAGGCAGTCTCAAGATCAGAAGGGAACAGCGACGCCTTTACATAAAAGACTACCTGGACTTACTATGCCTTTTCTAAACTCGTTTGGTGGTCGCGGTGGCTTCTGAAGATGCTTCCTGTAGGCACAAGATCACGCAGCCTCTTAATGCAGAAACTTGTTCTGTTAAAATTAAATGCTGTAGAGTGTTTTAAAGGACCATCTCCCCTTTAAGCAGTCATCTTGTTGACAGTTCATTACTTCTTTGGTAGGTATTTCCAGATTGGCAGGTACCTGTCTCATGAGACTAGTTTTACTCAGACAAAACAAATTGTTCTTTGTTGACATAATGGACACATGTCATATCTGACTTTTTCTGTAGTTTGTTATCACCCATCACAGTTTTCCTCACCTTGAAAGTTTTCTTTAGAACTGAAGCCACTTACCTGTGCCAGGGCAGATGTGTGCAGTCTCTTGGCAAAGCTACCCAGTAGCTGTGGCCTTACTGGCGGATTACTTGCCTTTCTGAAAAAACAATGTGAAGGTAAGCCAAGAATAGCCTAAGCGTGCACCCAGCCTGTATAATACTGAAAACTTTTTGTGTATTGCTGAAGTGTGAATAAAGTGTAAATCATTCCATAAAATCCCTCAAGTATAATCAAATTGCATTTACTACCATGAATACTGAAAACAGTAAATCCCGTTTTGTTCCCCAGGATTGTTGGCTTGGAACTCTCTGTGCCACAGAAATACTGACACTTTGACAGTATTTATTTTATAAACATTTATTTGGTTTTTCTCTAGAGTTAAAAAGGTATCTGTTAATAAAATTCAGTAGAAAATTACCAATAGAGTATTTTCTTCGAGGCATAAGGCATAACAATCTAGTGGTTTAGGTAAGTGTTACACTTGAGAGGCTGGACTTCATTTGTATAAGTTATTGCTGGTACGAAGAATTTTTGTTCCACATTATTGACCAATTCGGAAGGCACGTTTCATTTTGACAACCTGGGTTTTTTTAATTGAAAAGTCAGCTAGAAAAAGAAGACGTGTTCTACTGCTGGTTTTATTCTCTCAAAGATGAGAATACAGCACTACTTTCCTGGGTGTCTTCCCTGAAGTTTTATTGGATTCTCTCAGATCCTTTACAGTAATCTGTTAAAATAGATTTTTCTTCCCAAACTGCTATTTTCTGCTGTCTTTAAAAAAAAAGCAAAGTCACTGAAGGGGCGAGAGGGTGGGAGGGGAGGTGTGGGTGTGTCAAGGTGTGTTGAGCCTTTTGAAAAGAAAAAAAATTGCCTTATGAATAGTAAAAACTTGGAAGAATCTGGATGCTTTAAAGAATCTCTTCTCTCTCGCTCCCTCCCTCCTCATGTTTGTCTGTTCTGTTGCAGCGTGGTAATCAATAGTTATTAAGTCGAAGACCGAATTTTCATGAGTATTTTGTCTTCACTTTTTAAACTCGTAGTGAGAAACACCTCATCTCTATGCCTTGTTCTCCCATGAGCTATACTGGCGTGTACGAGGTGAGACTACTGAAGTAGGTGTTCACGCTTTTTTGAAAATGAGATGAGATTTGGGTCTAGAGCGTGAATAATTGCATCTTGGCAACTTCGCTACTGAAAAATATTCCATGTACCTGGGAGGAACCTATTGACAGAGAAATGTTTGATCTGTAAGCCCTTGTGATTTATCTCCACTAGACTAGTCAATCCCATCAGTTACATGCTGTCTTTTCTTCCAACCTATTCTGATTTTACTTGATATAAAATTTCCCTTCAGTCGTAAATCTTGTATAGGTTCATCTTTGCGTTTTGAGTGCGTGGAATGGTACCTCTTGGAGCTCTTAAAACACAAATGACTTCCCATGCGCTTTGTTCTTTTTCCTTATGTACTGCATCTAATTGCTGTGTTTATCAGCACTGGTACTTCACACTGGTACAGCAGTTTTTTATCCCATTAATTACTGGGAGTGAAACTGAGGAGTCATTTTTGGTTGTGCAACCCAGGAGCCTGAGGAAAATTCCTGCTGTCTTTTGTCAGACTACCTCTGCCCCAAAAATGGCTTTTCAACATCAGAACTGCATTAATAAAATGTTTATTTAGCACCTTTCAGGTTGAAGGATCCAAAAGCACTTTACAATTAACTACACACATCATCACTGAAATGCATCCAAGCAGAAAATCGGCAGACAACTCACTGCATAAATTTCAAGAGTGGACTTTTAGCCAGCTGCTTGGCAGAGAAAGCAAAGTAGAAGCTCTAATGACCTGTAGCAAACAGGATTCTGATTTTGATTTGGTTTTTGAAGGTCTCATCTGAAAAACCTACATGGTAAAGCTGCATTCAGCCCAATTTAGCCACCTCAGAAAACTGAAGATTTGCATCAGCCCTGCCAAGATTAGAATCTGTGGTGCCAGCGAGTCTAGCCTAATCCTAACCTGACATTTAGATGACTAAACCATCACCTCAAGGTGGAGGACATGCCCAGTAAATTCAAGTTGCAAGTATATAGTAACACAGTGCTGGGTTTTTTAATCCAGAATTCAGATGTTTATACATAAACATCCCACATGTACAGTATACCTCTTCACAAGCACCAGGCATTAATTTACAGTCCTGTAACTTTTCCAGCTTTGGGGGAAGGGGAAATATGACCTTCTGAGCTTTAGTAACAAGAATCAGCTTTCCAGGGGAATTATAGAAGGCACTTGGCACGACTGAACAAAGCACCTGGTAATTCTCTATCGGGAATGATCCTCATTCCCTGGGAAAACAGAGATTACCTGCAGTCCTTCCAGCTGTTATGTTGACCTTAAGAAGTACAGGCCGAATAAATTCTGAGTAACGTCTCCTTTTTTCTACAGGAGTGTTCTCAAATGCTGGAAATCTCATTAATATTCACAGCCCAGGTCCTCCCTGTTGCATCTCAACAGAAGAACTTGGGCATAGATGTGTAAATGTGGCTTTGTTACTCCTAAATGCATCTTCTGACTGTAACGTTGATTACGTTTTCCACTTCAGCAAAGAAAAATTATAAGGCTATTTTTATACAATTTGAAAGCACTTAATACAAAGTTACATGAATACACTGCGACATACGGCCTATCCATGGAGAATACTGAAATACTACCATAGGGCTGTTCAATACTAGTTTTTTCTTTCAACTTTTTATCTTAATACTAGAAAATATATAAATCATTTACATGACAATTATGCAAAAGAAGGCACAGCCGGTTATAGTTTACACAAGCACAACGCGTAATATGCAGGAAAAGGGATTAGAAAGAAGCTTCACATCCTTATTAGATACATTGTTGCAATCCATTAAGAAAAGTACTTCATCAACAACAGAAGTGTTCAACACTTGAGAGCTATGATATAAAAAAATTATAATTCATTTAATGCAAAACAGATTTATATATACTTTTATATATAAACACTGTTTAAAAATGCTAACATAATAAAAGTAGATTATCCATGTAATGAAAAGTGCAAACCAAAGTAATAGAGGGTTTCACAATGTCCTTCTCATGACACAGGAAAAACTAGCCCATAGGAATGAAGTGTTACATCCACCAATAAGTCCTTGGTGCGATAAGGCAACATCAGGATTTCTGAGCATTTGGAGAAAGCAGTACTGGAGAAGAGGCTCCGTCCAGACTGGGAAGTGGCACTGGTATGTGACCATTTAGCAGAGTTGGAAACTGTAAGAGGCCAAAAGGTAAAAATTACTCTTTATCTCAAATCATTCAGCCCAGAAGCAGATGGATATAGCATTAGCAGCTGACTCCAGATGGTTTCAAGACTTGTGATTTCTATATAGTAAGATACACACCAAAGGCCTGCATCAGCCATTAGGGATGTAAAACAGAGGATGAAACCTGAATAATTTGTAATGTACAGGGATGTATAAATCTATTATTGGCTACATTTTATAGAGAGGTTCACGTAACAACATGTTTATCTCACCCAGGGAAAGTGAATCCTATAGAGACATTTTTGCCATCCGTTCTGCTTCCAAAAGTGTTTTTCAGTCTACAAATTATTAATTAAAATACATCCTTCTCATCTGTCCTTCACAAAAGCTAAGCAGGAAAGAGCTTTGCAAAACTGAAAGTAGAGATGTAGTTTTACGGTAGAAAAAGTACAATTGTGAATACAAAGCATGGGGAAAATTACTCTCAAGTATTTACAGTTTCCCCTCTGTATTCACTGAAAAAACATACATCAGCCATGCCGGATCGTTCAGTATGTGAAGCAGAATATATTGTCACTTAGTATTAACCTGCTGCTGAACTATTGTGCAAAAAATACTTACTCAATACATAAATTGCATATTCCTAGTTCATGACAGGCATCCTGTCTGTAACTTGCCTGCAGTGACGTGTAGTGACTAGTCCTTAACATCTGACCAGAGAAAAAAGGCAAAGTGGGTGGAATAAACTTGCTGCAGCATGAGGTGGGAATTATCCCAGTGGTAGATACCGATCTAGCCTCCAGGCCCAGTTCCAGGAGCGGTGCTGGGCTTTTGTGGGCTTGAGAGAGACAGAGCTCCCAACTTCACGTGTCTGGCGTATTTTTTCCCCTTATCAGATCAGTTCTTCAACAGCCGGCTGTGGTGTAATCAGCCTCTGCACGTGCGTGCATATAATCTGCTTGTAACCAGTTTACTCTTCCACGGAGGTGTTAGTTAATGGTACCTGTCTTCAACACGCAGCTGAAAACCATGCCAGGCAGCGCAGGCTCAGCAGTGTGCTGCGGGGGCTGGCACCCACTCCTGGCGTGGCCAGGACTGGCTGATGGCTCTTGTTTTAACCAAACCAAACCTCGGGAAATGTGTCCATCACTTCTGCCAAGATTAATTAAAGCACAGAACTTGATTACAAGCTCTTGCTTTTCCAGTCTAGATCTCTAAAGCGAGACACATAAATTATAATGTGTTTCATGTGATTTCTAACATAGAGTTGTGTGATCTTTGGTGTCTGTTGAGGCAGGTGGCATGCTGGCACTATGGCCTGAGATGCAAACAATGCTAATGTCACCATTTCTTCCTTCCCCTGGTCTCCACCCCAACCCAGCTCTCTTGTTCTCCGTCCTGTTGTCTCTGTAGCCCCTGGGGCTAGGACAATGCTCTGTATTTGTATGCCTCCATGCAGTGGGGATCTGGAACTTGACTACACCCTCTCAGTGCTACCCTCTACACAGTAGTAACAAAGAAAATACGCTTAATTTAGTTAACACTAAATTCAAGCTAACCTGATAGTCCTTACATTTGGCTGCATTTTTTTTTAATTAACCAGTTCTGTGCAAGTCTCTTGCTGTTATGTGATTTCAAACTAAATGGATGAAACATCAAAATCAGTTTTAATTACACTGCAGTGTGGCTTCAAAGGGAAGACTTCCCAGGTAGGTCAGTATATCAAGGTAAATTGTGTGGAAGGAGACCGCAGATTTCAGTGATGCTCTATACAGGGTGTATAGACATAGATGTATGGGAGTTGCTTTCACCTCATGAACATGGAAGGAGAGGTTTTACCAGTTAATAAGCATCTGTGTGCTCTGTGAGGGAATATGCACGTAGTTGTGTCCAGCACTGCCAGAACAGGCTCCTCCTGCTTCATTAAAAGAGGGACCGTACTTTCCCATAGGCTTGTTCTGGGCTTAGGGGGACCGTGACCATGGATGGCTCCTGTCCTAGTCCTTGTATTTATACAAAGACCAGTACTAAAGAACTGTAGGCAACGCCAGGCATAGTGCTACTGTGACAAGCAGCACACGCCTGGAAGAAAAAGAAACAGGGGAACCTGGTCTGTCCTCCATGGGTGCTAGCAGGCAGGGGTGCAGGGGCAGGCAGGCAGCTGCAGAGCTGCCCTAGCCTTGAGCTGCTGGCAGGATTCCGACTCCAACAACAACCAAGTGTTCTTTAAACTCCCAGTGCAAAGGACCAGGTGAAAGCAGAAGCAATTCGTGAAGCAGCTCCAGCGCTTTCCTCCGTTCCCTGACCAGCTGCACGGAGCATGGGCTGGCTTGTGCAGGCAGCCAGGGGACAGCTCTGCCCCGATGCCCACGTGGGCCAGCCTGGCAGGTCTTGGTGGGGCTGGCAAGACTTCAGCTGTGGTTGTCATTTAACAGCCTATCTGCTGTTAAAATAAAGCTTCATGCTCTACAAACTTGTCCTTGTAGCCTTTGCCTGAATCAAGCATCGTTTAGAAGGCCCTTTGGGTCTCTCAGAAGAGAGTGAGCCAAGACCACTCTCCACGTTCAGTTCCCGCAGGGGGTGGCCAGCGTATGTCCGTACAAGCTCATTCCAGGCCATGGCACAGACACTTCCCTCTCAAACGAAATGTCTGGCTGTTTTTAACCACATGTGCAAAACCAAGATCCAATAGGGACAAATGAGTTTATCCAAAACACAAATAAGCAGCCCTAGGGCTCCACGCTCAGCTGTCCCACTGGAGGTAGAAAGACTTACTATGCCAGTGAGGACCATACCTGAGCAGAGCACTTGAGCTAAAGCCCAGCCCTGGAGTTGGGCTGTCAGTCTCCCTGAAGGTTCAGAAACTAACACGGGGTCCCCGTCTACTAGCAGCAGCCCCCTCTTCTGTTAGTGTTGGCCCTCCACAGCAGCTGGGGAGTTCATTCCAGGGGTGTCCCTGCATTCTTCAGCTGCTCAAATGGCCATCGGCTTCTTGTGCTTCTTGCCAGTCAGCTGATCAGCAAAGTGTCTTCTGTGACTGCCTGAATCAGCTGCTTTGCAACAGCTACAGCTGGAGCTGCTAATACACCATCCCCACCATCCTGTTCCTAAGCCTCAAGCAAATGCTGCAGCAGAGTGCTGTGGCCAGTGTGGTTTACTTAAAAACTTTTGTATTTACCATGTCTCTATAAAATTAATATAAAATCTATTAAAAGAGTTTTACTCTTTCAGTACCCGTGAGTGAGAGGGGACAACGCTGCCTTTCTCCTGTTACATACAGAGAGGCGCTCAGAGGTATGAATTAACTTATGGTTGAGGACAAATAATTTGCAGAACTGGAAATAGAGCCTTCAGGTTCAGAGTGCCCTTATAGTAAATACAACCGTGCCCTGTCTTCCTGAGTGAGGAGGAGCTCATTGAGCCAGAAGGATAAACCTACACCCACCTTACTGAGCGAGACCCCAACTGGTCTTGGTTTTCCCAGGGTCCACGATGCACTACTCGCCTGGCTGGTCCCTGACTGGTCTGCGCTCTCTTCCTGAAGCTCTGAGAGCTCAGCTACCGACTGTTACTGGGGTCCAGCATTTATTTCTGTTTCCTTCATGTAGTATGTGTGTGCTCGCTGCAGTAGACTGCCCTGTAGGTTCTGACTGTGCTACCAAGGGTTTAAAGAGGGTACAAGTAAGGCCTCTCTTTAAAAGTGCCTCTTAACTCCCATATTCGCTTAAACTATTTGAAAAGCTCTGGACCACTGTGAGCAGGTGTTCCCCTGATGTCTCCTCCACATGTGCGCTTTCAGAAATGAAACCTGTGCATTGGAAAGACCTACCTGGAACAGAGTGTTTGGTCCCTGCAGCCTGGCAGGACTCAGAGGAGCAACAGGACTGAGGCTACTCCAGAAATGAATGCTAGACAGCAGTGGGCTTGGGGTCAGCAATAATCCATTTGGGGTCTGCAAAACAAAAAAACACCCCGTGATGCGTGCCTTGGGAGTTACAGCTCCACACAGTAGTCACAGCCCCTAAAGTCTTAACACTTCACCTGCTGGCTCTTTTTCCCAGTCAATTCAGACACACAGCATGCCCAGTCTACTGGCCAGCAGCAATTGCCCGTCCAGCCCTGCATCGGTCAGTACTGGATACCTGCCCATTTAATATTCCTTCGTATGCAAACCGATTTCATTGCTGTTGCAGTTTGCTTAAGGAGAAGCACAGTTACTGTTTATTTGAACCACGCTCATGCAACTGTATAAAATACCACGTGTACCCAAATGTCTGCAAGCAAAGCCTAGTCTCCTTCGGAATGATTTTTTACCTTTTGAAGGGCAGCGACTGCTTGAACTGACTGCAGCTTTTGAAGCATTAATACAATTGCATGTGGAGCCAAAAGAGCCACTGCCGGCCTTTGAATTTTACTCCTCTGATGGCGCCTGTTCAAAATGGAAGAAGTTTCAAGAAACTGGCAGCATGTAGGCTGACGCAGCAAGAGGCAGGTGTATGGGTTGGGCGCCCAGAGAGACGCAAAGAGCACAGCAAATTGTTGGAAAAGAACCAAAATGGCAAGAACTAAGAATCCATGGCTCTTCCCAACTTGGAGGTGGCTCCTTCCAGTGCCATGGTGCGCGAGGACTGCTGGGAATGCTCTCAGCACTTCTACAGCACAACTGGAGGGGAGGCAGAGTTAAAGCACATGCAAATCTCCATTCAAAGGAAGAATCACATGAATTATTCTGTATCCAGAGTAATTTTATCTTTCCAAAAAAGAACATGAAAGCGATGTGACAGTTTTGAACAAAGTATTTGGCATAATGAGATAATCTCAGCAGTAATCTTGATGCCAATTACTAAAATCAAGTCTTATTTAGCAAAGCATTTAATGGAATTGGAGTGCACACTTAGCATGTAAGTACATGTTTCCCTGTGTAGGACAAGTGCCTTGGTGCTCAGCTGAACTAGGGCATCAGTTTGTCCAGGCTTTAAAATATGTAAACAGAAGACAGAAGGTAAGGAGCGTCTCCCCCTAGTAACAAGCACGTCATGCATTCTGGTACCTGCTAGCTTCCCACCAGGCCAGAAACATACAACTCCCACATACGTCAACTGGAACCAGGAGTCTCACGCAACAACTGCTTACACCACGGGCTGTCACATCCCGTTGCCAGGACTCTGCGGTGAGCAGGCTCAGAAAGGCAGGTACCACAGAGCATGTGGATTTTCAAATACGACAGGCATATGATTTGCAAAGCAGTGCCTGAGGGATCAGCTGTGGTGTTCCAGGCTCTGTGCAAACACACAGGAATACAGACCTGCTCTGACATGCTTCTACTAGAGTTCATGACAGGGTCACACAGTTCAACACCAGCAGAAGAGATGGGAGAGACAAGAAGCAGCAAAGATTAAGGTCCTCCCAGTGATTCTGTCCCAAGGTGTCTGAAAGGCTGTTTAATACAAAGAGCTTGGATGCTCTTGAAGGGGGTGATTTCTCTTAAGGAATCTCAAAAAAAGCAGGGTTCATGGGGAAATGGGAAGGGAAAGGACACTGCCATCTCCCTTGTGCTGAAGAAGGGGGATCAGAAACACCAAACCCCCCAGAAGAAACCACAGTTATGTCCCAAGGTGTAATAAACATATGGTATTGCTGGAAAGCAAGAGGTGTTCATGCAGTGGAACAGCAGGTATGGTGGCCACAGGCGTACCAGTGAGGCCAGGGCCTGGATCTATCTGGATGACAACAAAAGGGGCAAAGAGTGCGTTAAGGCCTGGCAAGGAGGAAACTTCTGTCTTGATTCCATCAGGTGACACAGCTCTGTCAAGATACTAGAAAAAATACTTGACAACCAGACACTTGGGAATGGCTCCCTCACAAACACCGTCCTCCCAGGACCTTGCTTTCCCTTTGCAGGACCCTGACCTGCTTTCGCAGGGCAGGAAAACAGCAGTACCAGTGAGAGCACCTTCCCTGTGCCGCATTACAAACTGATGCTCCACGGGCAGGCAGCTATTGACAGGGATTTATGGGACTGACAACATACCGAATTAGGTCAGGATAAATACTCGGAGATCTACTTACTACTAGCCTTAAAACCAACGATGTAAGCAGCAAGACCCAACAACATTCAACTAAGGACACAGTATTGTGCTAACTGCACTAAGAGGTCCAGTGAGCTACGCCTCAGCTCTTTATTTTTTCTCTAAGAAGCAGCAGGTACCCAGAACTGAAAATGCGGTTCTTGAGAGAGTCTTTTCAAAATAATGAAGAAAACTTGGAGGTGTTTATTCCTACCCAGATACCGCCACAGCAGATCTTTGGAGAGAGAGATTTGAAACTGAGCTGTCCTCCATTCAACTCTGGAAGCGTGTTAACACGCCTAACAACAGCGCTAACCAAAAGCTCATGTCCTCTGATGATCAGAGCACTCATGTCTGCGAGTTCTGCCAGAGCCAAGAGCCAGCCAAAGCAAGCCTCCAAATCTGTTAATATTTAATGCAAAAAGAGCACAGGGCCTCCCAGGCTTGTTCTCAGTATCGCCACCAGCCAAGCAACAAAACCACCAGAGGAAACGTAAGTGTAAACAACACCACAGCACAGGCTATCCTTGAATTACACGCGGAAACTCATGTGTCACTTCATTTTCTGCCCTCACGCAGCTGTACATCTGGTATTAGATGCGGAACCCAGTGGGAAGTTCCTACTTTGAAAAAAATGTCATTATAATCTAAGCATAGGAACAGTTTAAACAGAAGTAACTCACTGCACAGAGAAGATTATCTTAAGCAACGATGCTTAGGGCTCCTGACTTCTCTGACAAAGAATGCGTGTAAGTACCATCTGTCTTGTCACTTCTAGCTGTCAGGTAACGGGCAAGTGCTGTCACACGTACGTTGCTTCCCAGGTCATTAGGCACGTGCCGGAGCCTGGGTGGTGTATGTGGAATACAGACCATGCACATGCTAGCTGCAAGCACACTACTTTGTCTGTAAGGAAGCAGCATGTTGTAAGCGTTACAAATGCTAAAATAGAGGCCTGAAGGAAAAGAGTGAGTCAAATTATGTATCCACATTGGCCAAGGGAGAGCCAACAAAAATAACAAGCATAAGGAATCTGTGAAATAAGCAACTACTGAACAAAATCTAAATATCTCTCTTTGAAGCTAATCAAGTGGAAAGCTGACATTTCTCCACCAAAGTATGGTACTGTATGTACTGACATCTTCAAACCCATTTTTCTGTTCTGAAATTGGTTGTGCATATCACGTGCCCTTTCACAGGGCTCCAGGCAAGGGTATTCCTTGTGATTGGCAGGTACAATGGAAAGCCATCCGAAACACCCTCTCAGGCAGCAGGTCCTTCTCCAAACCTACAAGACTCCTTGAGCAGCAAGTGGTGTCTGACATCCTGCTCTGCACCTGCCCCATGCCAGCAGGCATCTACCCCTGGGATCTGATAAATTAGGGTTCGTTTGAGATACGATGCATGCTCTTCCTAGGACGATGGGATGAACTGCAGATTTCCAGCCTAAAACATGGCTGTAGTTATTCTGCACCGTGGTATTACAGCTATCTGAACACAGCTGTTATATAGTTTTTATTTTATATTACACTAAGTCAACTACTTAGGATGCAGGGCACTTCTTATCCACACTAGAAATAGAAGGCTAAAAGAGAGGGAAAAAGCTATGTTGCTGTATACCCAGAAGTTTAAACAAATGGACCCAGGAAGTACCCTACACAGCTGCCGTCTGCCTCTTCCGTGATACGACAACCTGTCAAAAAAGATTTGTAACGGCACTAAGTTGGGTAACGGTCATCACAGCCTTAGCTAGCCATCCTGCTAAAGGGCCACAATCATCTACCTAATTCTTTCCTATGTCTTTCAGGGGCAGTAAGTACCTCAGTTTATAGATAAATGGGAAATTTAAATGTTCAAAGAAATAATTGCAAAATAAGACAAGAAATTTCTGCTCACACTGAGTTTTGGAGCAGCAGTAGATTAAAGAGTTTGTAGTAACTTCTCCTGCCATTGTCTCTGGCTGGCATCTGATACGATTTATTTGTCAGACTTAGTCCCTGTGAACAAAGTTACTTACTATGGTTATACCACCGTTACAGGTGGTATAACCATACCGTGGTGTGGTTATACCACACCAGATTATGTGGTTAAGATTTCCAGATTTATTAACATAGTTATCATTAACATATAAGTTATAACATATATATTAACATATAATATGCTAATATTATTATCTAGAAATCTGGTTAAGATTTCCAGATTTAATATTAACAGATTACAGGTGGTATAACCATACCGTGACAGGAGTCTGTCAATGCACCTCAAGTTTGGTTTGCCACACTTCTGGCCTTCCTGCCAAACATAACTTCACTCAAAGGCTTTACAGTGTCAAAAATGGCAGATAATGGCCCACAAAATCCTCTTTTCTTTGCAACACAACTTCGTATCTCAGTGGCTTACAGGTGTGCCTGATGTGCAATGGCTTTGCACAAACTTGCCGTGCAGCCAGCTGAAAAGCTTAGTAAGAGCAAGCGCTGTGCTGGCGGTGAGCACCGGCCGCTGCTCCCAGCCCTGGCAGGCCCCCACCCCGCGCCGGCACACCGTGCTGCCCGCAGCCAGCTCCGGGATCTCTAACATCTGGCTGCACGGCTGGCATCACCCGTGCAAAGCCTCTTTGAACAGGGAAGAGGTAAAAGGACTCTGGATACAGTGTGACCCTATGACAGCCAGAAGTAAATCAGCATTTATTTATTTACTGGCATTTATTTATTTACTGATCAGTTTGTTTCACATAGTGCTAGTATTTGCATCAACTTTTATTTTGCAGGCGGGAGGGGATGTTAGGGGTGTTCCCCAGTGGGATAATTTTACTCTTGGACTTTTTTGTCTAATTCTGTAGCGGTAGCATAAGACAAAACTCACTGCTAAACACAGCAGGTCATTAGCTGCGCGATTTTTCGTCTTTTCCTCTGAACTGCTAGATTTTGTTCATAGACTTGCTTGAAAATGAGAACTCACCATTGACATTACCACAAATACGGGATTAAAAAGAACAAAATAACCTACTGGTTCAGTAGGTGTGTGCTGAAAGGAAGCTCAGGCAAGTACTCTGTGGATCTGTACGTAAAACTTGGGAAATCAAAACTGGCTTAAGAGCCTCTCTTTGAAACCACTTAATTTGCTCCAGATTCAAAAACTGATAAAAAGGTCACACTGAATGGATGCAACATCTAATACAAAAATCTAACCAAGAACCCCACAATGCACACGCTCAAGGAGTGACCTACAAAACCCCTGTGTTTTTCTTGTTGACTTTTTCCTCTTTGTTTTGTAGACCTGGAGGCTGGTTTGAACCGATAAGCAATTCACTCGTATTAACTAATGGCTGCCCATCTCATTATCCTTCCGGGTAGTCCGTGAACTATGATGGCTTTTTCCATACTCATGCAGGAACCCCAGCAGGAACCTACTTTCCACCCTTTGTTCAGGCCTCTGCTACTTCCCCGTATGCTGTTCTTTTTCATCAGAGGATGACAGGCCCATAGGGCTAACACCCTCGGCCACATGGAGGGAATACCTGGCTAACACAAGAGCACAGGAGACAGGCAGATCTCACCTGTGCAGTGAAGAAAGCTGGAGTCAGGGATCCCGAAGGAAGCGCAGGGCTGTTGAGCGCGATGGAACCAATGTCGGTGCTGGAGAGAACCATAGGTGGGGCGGAGATTTCCAAGCCTTTGGGTTTTTTAGCCTTTGGGGGAAGAGATGGAGATTTTGCCTTGGAGCCCGAGGAGAGGTTCAGAGGCTCAAGGGAATCTGAGTCGTAGCAACTGGACTCAAGGAAGAGGCTCCTGTGTTCTGCAGGGAGGGGCGAGGTGGGAGACAGGGACGGCGACCGGGAGGAAGATGATGATGGAGATGAAATGCTGGCACTGTTGGGTAGCATTAAGGAAGATATTTTAGCTGATACTGACGAGCTGAGAAAAGCAGAGGCAGCTGCTGTTTCGGAAGTGGAAGGCAACGACACCATGGGCCTCATAACTTGTTTGTCTGTTTTGTTTGTCACAAACCTTATAACAGTCCGAACTTCTTCAACTGGCGTGTTTCCCTCTGACTTCTCCTCCAGTTTTTCTGTTTTGATTGGCTTGTAAGGGTCTGGCTGGTTCTGCAGAGAGTTGATAGTGAAAGAGGAGTACAGGCCAGAGTGGATATATTCATTACGGCTTGTGCTTTTCAGTGCTGACAAGCTGTGCTTGTGCTGATCCCTGCTCTCGGAAGGCATCTTACAGTCGCTGTCCTGCAGCAAAAGGCTCTCTCTGCTGATTTCCACAGCATGTGGATCCATTTTTAAAATCTCAGGAAAGGAGACAAACTTGTACACAAATTTTTGTCCGATCACTTTCTTGATGATGTTCTGCAAATACAAAAGCAGATGCTAGAGAGATCAGCATTTTAGAGGCACTGCCTACAGCAAACATAAGGGGGTTCACGAGGGTTCTCAAGCTGAGCAGGCCATTTCAGTGGGGCTTCTAACGCTGCTCATCCTTGTCTCACTCCCATACCTCTGCTCAGCCAAGGAGACCACTCCCTGCCTCTCATGGTGCCTAACAAAAATCACCATTACTAGATGATAAAGACCTACTGGTGGGCTGTTTTCCTCCTCCTTCCTCTGAGGTAGCTCAGGAATATTTTCTTTCCACTAAGAACAAGCCTCCACCTTGCAGAGTCAAGCCACGCCACCATTTGCATTTCACAACGAAGGCAAACTCCTTCATTTCTGCTTCCCAAAACCAACACAACTATCCCAAGTATGAAATACTCTTAGAATGTCCACAAGGGACAAAACCACCTCAGCCTCCCTGCTCCAGTCATTTACCTTCTCTTCCTGACTGTGTGCAGAAGGACTGACCTAGGCTGACGGTGAATGTCCTTTCAACAATCATGAACTACAACTGTGACAAATTTAACCGTTTGCACGGTTTGGAAAAGTAGTGTCCTGCTGTATCCCCATGCTATCTCCAGGTTTGCATTAGGCTCAGGATGCTCACCGGGGCAGGCAGAAATTTTCCATCCATCTAAACCACTGAACTGAAAATGACTACTGAAAAAAAAAAATCCCAAACCTCTCAAAGATTTGCAGTACTATTTATTTTTGTCATCATATTCGCCACACTGAAAGTGTCCCCTTTATAGAACGAACCGATTCCCTTTGAAATCTTTCGTGAGGGTTCTGTTTCCAGCGCTAACCCTTCCTGCAGACCCGGGTAAGCTGCCTGCTCTAATACAATGCGCAGTATCCCCAAGGATGCCATGTAAGCGCCTCTGCAGAGGCACTTTATGGTACCAGGTACTGGCCTGGCCTGGGCTAGGAAAAGGACTGGAATATTTACCACCCTAAGGAACACGCTGTGGAAGATAAGAAGCAGTATTTCCTGAGCTTTCCAGTGATTTCTCTCTCCTTGAAGCTCTCGGTGGACAGTTTGTCTTTAAGTCACCTCTGAAAAACCCTTTCCAAGAAGCTTCCCTTCAGTGCAGCACATCTGCTGCACCTCCAGCTGATATTCTGCAAACAGACATTTGCTCTGCTGTACAGATGGAGATGTAAATATTTACAATTTTCCTAAAAATCTAGTTTGTTTTTCATTCTGCCACAGATTCTGAGACCGGTAGAGGAAACATTTGTTAAAATGACTGAAAAGGGTGGGGGTGGGGGGGAAGGCAAGAAAAAGGAACGCAAACATCATCCCTATTTATATATGGACAGTACTTAGTGCTAGGTGCCTGCAGTGCCCACACTACGTCATTTTTGTCACAAAAGCAAGATTCATTTTGGGGAAAGAAAAAAAAAAAAAAGTCTGTACTTGGGTATCAGAACCTCTTCTGTCTTTCAGCTGAACTCCTGCATTCTGTAATTCATCTATCTAAGTATCCTGGCATTTCATTCAGGTACCCTCTTGAATACAAAATTAATCCTTCAAAAAGCCCTGGGATGTAGCTTTGCTTCACAGGTCAGGAGCTGCGGCACAAACGGAGAAAGTTGTTTCCCAAGCTGATAACAGGGATCTGCAGCAAGGAAAATTAACTTCAGGAAGCTCAGGCTAAAGGCACAAAACTGCCCTCTTCCATGCCAAACTGTATGCACATCTACCTACCTGGAGGGTCCTGCAATGCCTATTTTTGCTCTCCAAAAATGTTCAAGACATACAGTTAGCCAACAGGATCACAGTTTGCATAAGCTTTAATTGCCATGGCTTTGGGCTTGACCCAGATTGTGTGTGTGTGTGTGTGTGTGCTAATTAGGTGAAATGTTTTTCTGCGCTGACTTGACTTTTTCTGCACTGTCAATATTACATTCTTCTTGAAAAAGGCAAAACCTCTAAACTACTCACAAAACCAAACATCACTACTTGATGTTTTTTTCTTCTTTAATCTACATTTTTTAATTTAAAATATACCTTCCCTCTGCTTCTGGCAGCTTTGAGTTGTTGTTACATCAAGCACTGGCCAGTGAGATCTTATGTGGAAAATGTGACTCCCAGCAGAGGAAGATTAGATGTATTTAAAGGTGGCACTTTTACACTGGCGCAGGTTTGAAATAGAGGAGCATTGCTATAAAAAGCAACCGAACGGGCTGGTGAGTTTACACTTCCTCTGCTATTATTACATATAGTTATATTTTAAGGTCTCTCAGCACAGCTCCTCTGACTCTGTAAGCCTGCAGCAAAAGCCCACTTAACGATGGCTGGAGATTAAAAGGATTCAAGTGCAGATCCCTGAAGCACTTCACAGGCTTCTCTTAAATGTGGAGCCTGAGGAAATCTCCACCTGCATGTAGGAGAAAACAAGGACGCAAATTAAGTGCCTCCAAAACGCCAGTGGCTTTTCTAATTTTTTTGACAAATAATTGAAGTGAAGGTAAAAAGCAGCTTACTCTTACCATCACCTCAGTGATGTATCAGAATCGTTCTGAGCTGTGGGCAACGGTTCAAACCACAGAAGACAGTGATAGGCATCATGGCAAGCAGGGGTTTTCCACCCTCAGTCTGAGATAAAAAGGAAATCTTCTTTGCCAGGGACTGCACTTGCAGGGAGACCAGACCACTCACTTGGTAGCAGGACAGCAAGTACCTGTGCACATTTAGCCGTTTAGTTTTTTTTTCTGTTGTTTGAATTTTCTAGGTAAATTCCCTCATGAGCAGGCTTGCAAGGAGTGCTGGTGGCCGCGGCCAGGGCTGCAGGGAGCTCTGGGGCTGTGCTGCCGCGGAAGGCTCCGGAAGGGCCAGTGCAGCTGCTGGGGAGGAGAACGGGGCACCCAGGCCAGGAGGAGGGGCTCCAGCCCAACAGCTTAAAAAAACAACAACAAAAAAAATCTTACCAAGAGACAGCACTGTGACATTTAAAAACAGAGAGCAGGGAGCTGGGAATGCCCCTCTTCTGCTGGTTTCTTGACTGTTCCTCACTTGAACACTTCACGCTTCCCCATCTGTAGGACAGCCACCACCGCACACGTGAGGTGCGCGCCCCGCTGCAGAGCGCTTCGAAAGCTGCTGATAGGAACCGGGCCCAGCACTGCCCCGTGCCTGCTCCGGCACATCAGCTCCGTTGGGCTCAGGCTTATTCACACCACATCACTCGCTGCGGGAGCACCTCCACAGCCAGCCTCACCCAAGTGCTCTGAATCACCAGCCCTTCCCCACAGACCAGCTGGCCGAGCCAGGCGGCAAAGGCTCGCTGGCCCGGTTCCCCTCCAGCTTAAACCAGGCTATAACGTGGCTGGGAGTTTTTTGTGTCAGCTATGCATATGCGCTACTACTTTTGGAAGCCAACCCAAAATACACAGGAGCTGTTTGACATCTCAACAGCATGTGACCTCTGGGTTTCTTTCCGGTTTTTTATTCCCTCCCAGAAGTCTTCCCGTGCGTTGGCGCAACTCAGACTTCATTTCTTCTGTCTTGTGTTTGTGTTTTATTCGCATCGCCTCTGACCCTTACTCCCTGTTTGAGCCATTTAGAGCTAAGGTTTAGCTATACTATCGGTGTGACACATGGATTTTAGTGGCTTGGCTCAAACCTGTTAGCTAGCCAGTTTGGTGGCTGCAGGAGCCACTCGGGAGACTGAGCTGGGAAACAGGACCCAGTTTCTAGCTGAACTAGACTACTGAGGGGCCTCAGGGGCAAGAAGATGAGACTGGGACTTTTTTCCTCCTCCCAGAAGTGACCTGTAATCAGGCTGCCCCAGACGTCAGAATTTACAGCAGAACAGGATAAACCCTGTAGGTACCAAACGCCCCTGCTTGGGAAAGAAGGACCAGAGCTGTAGCTGCTGCACCTAACTCCCATTTGGACATGTTGCAAGTTCCCTGGCTCCAAGAGTACTAAGGGATGCAACATGTGTAGGGACACTTAGGCTATGTCCTCACAGGACTCCATGAGGAGGGAGCCAGGCTGCCTCCAGCTACTGGGAACCTTACCCAGGGAGAGGGCTGCTCACACCCCAGTGTCTGAAGTACATAAACTGGCAGCAAGTACCTGTGGCTGCACGGCTGGCTCCAAAAACCAGGGCACATGCCCACATCAGCGTGTGCAGGCAGGCAGATTCTGTTAACATCATACTTTATGCGCTTATGCTTATTATACCGTGTGTGCAGAAGCTAGATTTTGTCGATTTTTTGATGGAGGCACAGGTACTGTACACCTGTACTGACCTTTGGAAGCACAAGGCTCATTTAGCTGGATTTCAGCCTTTCCTCATCACCTCCATCTGGAAGACAAAGGCTATTCCTCTGGCTGGCACCTCTTCCCAGGTTCTCTGCTCTCTCTGCTGCAGTTTGCTGGGCATCTCTTTCCTCTCAGATCAAACACAAACTATTTGTCACTCCTTTCACGGGGGTTCTTGGGTTTTCTCCTGTACCCATCCCCTCTTACTGAATATCAAATTGTTTAGTCCCATCTTCCCATAAGGACAGCACTCAATAACCACTTCCATGCGACTTCAGACTTGCACTTTCTTGACTTCCGTACATGACTCTGGAAAGAAGCTCCTTCCAATTCTCTATAAAGCTATATTCTAATGGTCCTTCAAGTATTTCCTTGTAACATCTTACCTGTACCGCTACAAAACATATAGATGGTACTCTAGCACCATCATACTGCTATTGTTTCATTGTAATACTCTATTTCCCCTGAGGTAACTCAAGAGAAGACCTTCCGAAAAGTAAAATAATAGTTTTCATTATCATTTCATATCCTTAAGTTCTGTAACAAGGCCAAGCAAGAGACCCTCTTCCCAAAAGAACTCTTGCATGCTGCCACCTACACTTCAGCATTAAAAATAGGAACTAGTAACCAGGCTACTGGGTCTGACGTGTTACGGGAGGGGAGGGAATGCCATGGGCATATCTGAATCCTAACAGCACCTAAAAAGCTCTGTCCCCTGCTCTCCAACAAGCACAAAGAAGCCCATATTATGTATATACTATACGTGATACTGCCAACCCATCTAAACAACGGGCAGCCATTAACTGAAACTTAAATGATTTATTCTGTCTTTAGAAGACAGACTGAACAGCACTCACTAACTAAAGCCTGGGGCCACATGCTCTTCAGAGAGGATGCAAAAATATTGAAGAGCTGCTCGCTGCAACAGTATGTAACTGTAATTAAAGGTGCAGCACAACTAAGGCAAACATTAAGGTTACACAGGGA
Organism: Falco peregrinus; assembly: GCF_023634155.1. Taxonomy (NCBI): domain Eukaryota; kingdom Metazoa; phylum Chordata; class Aves; order Falconiformes; family Falconidae; genus Falco; species Falco peregrinus. Next base: position 47,989,365 of record NC_073726.1, read on the forward strand.
ACTGTGATTCTTGCATTTCCTAACTTCTGAGGGCTTGACTTCCCAACTGTTACACCCTATTAATGTCAGTATCTCCATGTAACTTCCTGGATTTGCCCTCCTTCCCTCAAAAACAACCCAAAAAACTCACGGAGAAAACTCACTAGCTTCCCTCTTGTGGTGTCATCTTGAAATATTCATGGAGACCTTTAGTAGTCCTGAAACCCCTGGAGACTTCCAAAACGTATCTGTCATTACATTACAGTTACCAGAAAAACAAAGTAACTGGGCAACTTCAACAAAAAGAAACCAACTAATCCTACTTACCAAGGTATTTTAGTTCTACACATCAAGCTAAAGTGCCCTGCGTGGGAATAGATGTGAAAGGTTTCCTTGCCTGAAAACGTTACAGGAGATTGCTAACCAGCAGCAGCGTGTGACATGATGAACACGCTGCTCAAGCTGTAGGTAGAGAGAGTGCAGGATGCCTTTCCTCAGCACTGTCATCTGTTCTGCTGCTCTGTTGAGGTAACAAGGGAAATGCATTAAATAAAGAGAGGGGAGGGGAATTTGGGTAACAAACGAAACAGGAGATGGAAAGCCTTCAGATTATCTACAAACCTTTAGCAACCAGAATCACGGTAGTAAACGACAATCAAGACTTGCCACACTCTGCATTTCCTGGGGTGCTTTATATGTGAATTTAACATAAATCTAGCCATCAGCCTCAACAGCACGTCATGCTCGCTTTCAAAGCCAGCCTAAGGAACTTGTCCTAATTGTGTTATTTTTCTTCAGTACTGCAATTAATTTACTTTTAAGTTCAAATGAATCAGATGATGAATTTTAACAAGCCAGCATCCCCCCCCAAGCAAAATGGCAGGGCTCATAAACCTCCATTTATCCAGTGATCAGTTTTTATTTCTCCACGGTGAGTAATTTCAAAGGCAAACCGTGAAGCAGCAGCTGTGTCAGCCGTATGCAGTGGCAGTGGAGGGCAGCCCAAGAAAGGAATGCCCATCCCGTGTGCCACCATCACTTATAAAAAAAAATCACTGCCCCTCGCCTTAGACTCACATATGCTGCCAGATCATTTGGGTTACAGCAGAGAAGCCCCTGCTGATAATTCCACAACCCAAAGTCCTGTGCAGAGTGCTGCCTCTTGCCTTTCCTGCTGCCATCCCCAGCCTGCAGCACAGTGTTTATCCCGTCTGTTCAGTGTGCACCCACTGGCCCCAGCACACGCAGCTGCCAACACATCCATCACTGCCAAGAGCCACAGAGGGGACAAGGATCTCAGGAGACTCCTTAAGGTTACCTCAGGGTCTAGACTGCTTTATCGCACAAACTAGCGAATGGTCAGGGGAGAGGAGTGCAAAAGGCTGAGAGAGGCTCCCTCACCTTCCCAGCCCTTCCCCTTTTGTTTTGCAGAAGGGGAAGAAGAATGCCAAGGAGCCTTTCCTTCCCTCGACTTCTTCCCATTCTGTGCTATGCAACGTAGACTGAACTGAAGGCAGGGGATGCGTTTAGGATTGAACCCAGTGTTGAGCACTCCCTGCCAGCCCACAAACCTGCCCTGCCAGATTCATTATCCGCTACCTTATGTCAGTATCTCTCATGCTTCAAAACCAGCAGCAAGTTCCCCTGTCCCTCTGCACTCTCCTAATAATCTGCCTTTCTCCACTGCCTGGGAACCAACAGGACACAACACACCGTACCTACACGGAGAGTGAGAAGCTCCCACTGTTTTCTGCTAAAGGAGTTACTCCTTCAATTTAAAGAGCAATAGCTGTGGTTTTGGTTTGGCGTTCAAACCCTGATCACAATACATGGGGAAGAAAGAGCTTATCCTTCTTTCCATCTAGGACCTATAACCTCCACTAGACTGCAGAACTCCTGGAAAAATGGCCAAAATCCTTGTGCCACACCTAGATAAAATCTGCAGACCGAAAAGCCCTCAGCCAGAGCCCTGGTGAAGAAACTGCACGACCACTCCTCTGCCAGATGCTGCATGAGCAGAGACAAAACAGATGACAAAGACGTGTATGCTGGTTGGGGGGCAACTGAAAACAGTACAAGGGTAAAAAAAAAATAGTTAAGGAATAAAAGAAGAACCAAAGCCTCAAATAAGGAGCCATTATATTCCACTGATTTTAAGAAATCAGAGGGATCTCAAACAACAAGTGCTAGAAATACCTCGTGCCTTGTTTCTAAGCAATGTCCGTCTGTTCAGTCAGACTGTATTTAGGCTCTGCCTGAATCTGCTGTTCGTTCACCAGCAGGCACTCTGTCTCCACTGATCCCAGGCAAGTTTATAATCCGAGGGGTTGGAGTCATACAAAGAAGCGAGCTTCCCCATGCTGAGCAGAAGCCTTTTTAGCACTTAGTGAAGGGGTATTCATCACACCAACTGCTTGGCACTGCACTGTCGTCTCCGAATCCTTTTGTGCCTTCTCAGTCAAGCCATCTTTGAAACATGTTAAATGGAAAAATCTGACTTCTAGTGGACAAAATACTGAAAACGTTTAATTGCAGAACTTACAGCTCTAAATCTGAAACTAAAAAATTCTTAGAGAAGGAGTCCTTCCACATTCCAGTATGAGTAATGAAAAGTCCGATCACCAAATTGTGCACAGTTAATTTGCAGTCAACATGTTTTTTTTCGCTGCTGTGTTAGGCTGGCCGCATAGCACCCAGCCCCACTGCGCCCTTCAAGAATTAGCGCACTGCAAGTAACACAGGACAACGTACTCTGAGCTCAGTTCAGCAACAATATCTTGTTTCCTCCACCTTGCGCAGACAGCAAACATGCCATAACCGTGCTGAACACTGGTGTTACTTGCTGTATGATCTCATCTCACTGCCTTTTCTGAAAATCAAGACAAGAACAGACCACTAAGCATGGCTATGAAGTTCTTCTTGTTAATATACAAAATCTGTAGCAGTCTTTCTTTCTAATATTTCATCTTCAAGAATATGGGAAATAGTAAAACCTATTATTTTAGACATATTATAAAAAAATATCCATTTAAGGGGAACTAATCCTGAAAAGATTTAATATTAATTAGTAAAACCAATATAATGTTCAACCAAAACAGGCTGGAGAAACAATTTGGAAACTCCTTGAATTTGTTGGAGTTTAAAACTGAGAAAGGTGAATATGCAAGATATTTTAGCACCTCTGTATTTGTGTTCTACAATGTTTTCCTTCTAGTATCTTGACACACCTGAGAGATTTGCTTCAAATATCTTTCTGTTACAGTAATCTAATACATATCCTCATTACTCCCTGCTCTCATTTTTGCATTCTCTGTTGTACTGTTGCCGCCTCACTTCACACTGAAAAGTAAGGCCAAGGACTAAATGTCAAAGTGAAAGAACGTTTCACAAGAGTGACAGTGATCTTATGAACCCCCACTATACCACAGAAATTTTATTTTCAGAGATGCTAGCTACCAGCAACCTCTACTGGCCTCTTCTAGATTGTGGGCACGCTCATGATGTCTGAAAATCAGAAGCAAATTGATTGATGTAGTAAATAATACCAGATTACGATGTTCAATATGTTATCATTCCAAATTTCAGTTTTAAATAAAGAGGTTGAAAGTGGAGCTCTCAACAACCAACAGCTCTGCACTAAGTGTATGCCTACACTATCTGCCTGTAATCAGCTTCTGAAAGGGTGCAAATAACAACAGCCTGCCAGTTATAAGGTTGCTGCCCAAACTGTGCTGACTCCTTGGGTCTTATTAGTTCTATCAAACCTCAAAAGATGTATCCAAGAAGGAGGGACAAAATTCAGTAGGTCTGGCACGGGCAGAAAAATTAGATGAAGAAACCCTTACCAAAGCATGTGTTCCACTATTTTGACTTGAGATATCCAGAAGATAAGTTCCCAAATGGGAATAAATTTAACATTGTACAGTAAATACAGCCTTCACCTGAGATGAGCTCAGCATGAGCCTACTACCTTGGCAAACAGACCCAAACACACACCTGCTCTGACATCCACCAACTGATCAGCCACTTTTCCCTCTGTTTGCTGCTATTACTCTGCACTTTCATCCAGTAAGACAATCACATTAGTGCTCTCTCATATATATCACTGCTAGTTAAATGACAGCAACATATAATCTAGACCACTCTTGAAGCTAACACAGATTTTGTCCTAAAATGACATAGTGGAATATTTCCAAACTCTTAGAAACACTGAGCATTAACAAAGGAATAGTTACAGTGAGATCCTGCTGAGGTAATACTGCACCACTGTAACTGCAGAAGTGTTTCAGCATTGTATTTCCAGCTAATAAATTAGGACCCAACACAACTGCAGAAAAGTTGCACCAGAAAGCTCAGGCAAGACTAGCTAAAACGCTGACCAACAGGATCTATGCTCCAAAATACGTGTCCCATAAGAACTGCGGAAACTCAAGCCCGCCCTCTATGCCATTGGGTTCTTTGTCTTTTCCTTGTTCTGACATGGGTAAAGCTGCCATTCTGCCTGCTGCATCGCAGTATCACTGCTTTCTACCATCTCCCTGCATTCCAGAAGATCCTACGCAGGCTGTAATAATCAAACAGTTCTCCATTATCAACAGCTTTTATTGTTGCCAAAAGCTACAGAAAATGCTGGGTAGCCAAACTCACAAACACATGAAAGCATCAGTAAGTGTAAACCTAGGTCAAAACCTCCCCTCCTCAGGAAATGGGATGTACAGTGTCTTCCTGTGAGTCTTTTAGCTGCCCTCTTACCTCCACTGCGATTGCCTTCAATATCGTCTACTGTAAAAACTAGTTAGAGGAACTTCTCAATAGCTTCCACACAGAGATGAAATATTACATGGCAGTGTTTCCGTTTTCTTAGTCTGCATGAGAATAACAAAATTTACCTTGTCATAATAGTATCTGAGCGCTCGGCTCAGCTTGTCATAATTCATATTAGTTTTGTTTTTTCTGAGTCCCCACAGCTTAGCCACTTCTTCTGCCTTGAGTAGCTTGAATTCGCCATCATTAGACGTCCAGCAAATCAGGTGCTCATGTTTCTGGTCTAGCAGCAACTGCAAAAGGAACTGCCACAGTGTGATTGCACTCTCCATACCTACAAGGGACAAAGGAGACCAACAGTGTGAAAAACATTTGGGAGCAGGTGTTCTACCCAATGCTCGTTTCAGTTATAAGTTCTGTGTAGGAGTCATTCTACGTAACAGAGTAAAGGAAGCTTACTATACCATTTACAACCAAACATCCACAAGACCTATGAGTCTTGCACTCCCGTTTCAGTATTTTTTCCACTGCTATTTTCTGAAGGGACACATATTTAGAGTAAGTATTTAGAAAAGCATTGCTCACATAGTTCACATGGTACAGGGTCATCTCCAGTTGGTGTCTTCAATTCAATGAATGCAACCACCTTTCAAAGGGACATATGGGGGGGGGGGGGAAAGGACTTGATGGAACTATCCACTGAAATGAGCTGGGAAACTGCTGTTTACTGTCATGATAAGCCTACTGAACTTATTTGGGTATGTAACTGTGAAGAAGGGAAGGAAAAGGGAAAAACCAGAGCAGCTGTCTTTGGCTGACCAGAAACTACACTCTTTCTCCTTCCCACCACACACCACCTGCCTTCCCAGTGCCATACGGCCTTTGTCTATCCGATGTCATATGGCCTTTGTCTATTTTGTTTTTTCCAGGCCCTGAAATGGCTCTTGCTACTTCTGTTTGCCAATTCAAATAGCTCAAATGGTACTATGTATTTTGCAGAAATGCTGAAAGTTCAGTACGCTTAAGCACAGTAAAGTGAGTGATGTTTACCCTGAACCTTTCTCTAACAGGGATCTTTCCGTTCATTATCATATGCACAGCTGAGAACTAGGAATATTTTAACAGTGCCCACATCTCACTTCTAAGGTTGTTTGAATATTTTTTCCTCTGCGAACTGCTTGTACTACTAGTAGAGCCCTCCCTAGAATTAACCTTTTTTTCAGGTATTGCAACAGAAGCATAAATTTAAAGAATTACTATTTTCCAACTCAGCACAGGCATATACACCACTTAAAATTTCAGAGTGCTGCAACGGAAGACAATTTATTATTGTAGCGAAGATGCAGCTAAAACTGACCTTTTAAACTACAGAAATACAAAATGAGATTTTGCCTCACTTTCAACGTTGCTAGCCTTAGCATGTTAACATAACAGGGTATCAAATCATGTTTTCTTAGCCTTTCCTGATTAATTTGGAAAGTTGATGGACCCGATGATGTTAAAGGTCTTTTCCAACCTAAACGATTCTACGACTATATTATGTCTAACTAATGCCAGTATTACTGGTTTAACCAACTATGATGCTAACAGGGCTAATTATGACCTGACTTACCTTTGTACATACGACAACGTATATTTTTTGTCTTTACCTAAACAAACTCATGATTTTTAACTTTCTTTCTCATTTTGTTTCCTAACACATTGCTGTTTGTGTCCCAACAGATTAGCTGGCCGGCAGACGCCAGGCTCGCTGCCTGCCGTTCCCTTCGGTGTGCTGGCCACACGAGGGCGCAAGTCCCCAACTATCCACCGGGTGGACCCGCTCAGCGGGCGGCTGCGGGGGCATCTGCCTTCCCAAGCCTGCCCCAGCACTAAGGAAATAACGTTGCATAAGCTTCACTCGTATAAACGAAAATAAATTGCATAAGCTTCACTAGTGTAAACGCAAGTTAAAGATGCTAGAGAACGTTGTCAATAGTTTTACAGAAAAACACAATTTGGAGCTCTATTTTGGTCCAAATAGTTTCTAGGTACACTGGCCAAACATGTGTTTGCAGAATTAAAAGCGCTTTTCTTATCCCTGCATTTCTCTAATGAACTGAGAATCCGGTCTGAATGACAAGGACAAAAATGCCCCTCCCTGACACCCAGCTATGTACCACAGTAACTGCAGAGCACCTTCAAGAGACGGCACAGGCTCCCAGGACTGATCCGTATCTCTAAAACAGACCTGCCTATACAGATGATCTGGCACTTTCAAAGGTTTGCATTTTTACATCACTTTATACAAATCCTTTTCCACATAGTGTAAGGCAAGAAGAAAAATGTACAGCTAGGATTAAATATACCTGAAGGTTTTATACTTGCTTTACAATCTTTAAAAAGTTCCTTTAAACTATACCATCTGTGCAAATCTTAACATCTTTAACAGATTATCTAGAACATCATAGCTAACAAAGTATCCCTATTAATCTGGTATCATATATACACACTTTTAAATTAATATTTACAAATTTTGCCACTTACTTCACTAAATGTGTAGGTATATACAGCCATATTACTTCTAAATCGCATTAGTTTCTGAACATCAAGTATTATACAGTGATATTTTGCATAATTTCAGCCTCTATCACACAACTCTTCTGAACAAGAAATCGCAAACAGAACTTCCTTTGCTTTAGAAAATTAGAAGAAACTTACATCTTTCGACAAAATTGTATTAAAATGTGCACAGGTGTCCCATGCTACAAAGACCTGTCAGTTGAACTTCAGCTGAGGAAATTAAAGATGGAAGAGAGTTATACTAGCATCAAAACAAAATCCACCACCATGCCATCAGCCAAAACACTACAACACCTCAGAGATACAGTTCTCTCATCCAGACTTTAAATTACGTCTTCCTTCAGATCATCAGCAACCATGCCTCTTCAGAGGGTTTAGGTGGAACTGAACTCACAGCGAAGCACGTTTTGCTGTGGTCTGCTCCATCCCCATTCACCTCTACCCAAGAACAGGGTAACCTACAGCTAATGGTGCACTACACTTTCCATTATGAACCCGGTTTCTGACGCTTACCATTTGTAAAATGTAAACAGTTTTGGATTCCATTTTATGTACCGAGTGTGGGTCTCATGGTGACTCAGACATAGGTATAATGTAAAACCCATGAAGAGTGCAAGCCCAGGTAAGAATATCCTACAGGAGTACCTGCTCTGTACTATCTGTCCCCGTGCCTAAGGAGAGGCGAGTTCCATCAGGTTATTACATAAAAGGTTACTGCCACCTTTTTCAAAGTGGCTCAGTTCTTGGTGATCAGTTCTTCAGCCAGCTGAGATAGACACATAGTCTCTGGGGGCACTTCAGGTGCTGGATACAGGGCAGATGGCTGTGGTGGGGTTAGATTTAGGCAGCTCCTCACCACCCTGCTTACCTTACCATCAACTCTCCAAATGCATAGCTCTGAACAGGCTTTGTAAAGGACCTGCGCACCTCACAATTCAACATCGATGTGCTTAACTGGTACACGCATAAATCTTCTACTGGATATGACCCAAGTCTGCCCATACAGAAATGAGATTAAAACAGCTCAATGCTGCATTGTACTTCTTCCTTCCATCTGCCGCAGAGTTCCTGTATAAAGCTTCCCATATTGCTTGTATAGCAACTGTAATGTATATGATTCCTACATGAGGCAAATCAGGCAAATTACATTTTCAGCTGATCATTAACTGTATGGTCCTTTTCTTCTAAGCACCCAACCGGAGGCACTCAGGTCTGAGTTGCACCGAATACTCACAGCTGTAACTACCTCTAATAGAAGCTTCATGCTCAGCATACATGGTGATGTAAAATCCTAAATACCTTGAATTCAGTGAACTGGTGTTAATATCTGCATCTCATTTACATTCTCTAAAATGTGATTTGCAGAACAGTCAAAATCTAAGATCCTGTGGTGACAGAATTTTTTAACTGATGCAAAATATTTCATTTCCAGCCAGGTCAACAGAAGTATTAACCTGCCTTTCACTACAGGCACCATTTTAGGGTTCCACAAAGTATTAAGTGTCCACACAGTGTACTAAGCCTTAACTTGTGCCTCACTTGAGTGGTGGAGCAAAAGAATCACAAGACAGATATATTACAAGACATGTAATTTAATCAAAAATGTGTGAGCTATATTAAAAGTTATTACAAATTATGATTGGGAGGAGTCAGAAACCTTCAGAAAACATTGTATTTCATTTATGTATTTTCTAACTGGTTTGCAGTTTTACTGACTTAGAGGAAATTCAGTGTCTTGTCTTAGTTTGACAGGAACAGGTCTTAGGATGTGGTCACTTCCGACAGGACATATATTTCACATTTCATTCAATTCTTTATTAATATTAAATAGTAACAATAAATATTCTTGTTACTTCTGTGCTCAGTACAGGATTTGAATGCTGGGCAATAAATAATACATGGAACCACATACTGAATTACATGGATTAGGATAAAAATAGTTTTTAAAAAAATCACTTATTTAGATAGTGACATCCATCTACGGTACAGAACAAGACAGGCAACCTATGTAAGAAACATATATTCTGTGTCATGGAAAGCCTAATCAAAATTCATATAGACAAGAGAGTCTAATTTTTCATCCATTAACTTTAACACAGGTCGTTTTGCCATCTTAGCATTTTCCAAATATTTATACAATGCATTTGACATTCAAAGATATTTTCTAAGCCCTGAAACAAAATGTGTTAGGTTGACCTGACCTAAATAGCCTAGTAATTTTACTTTGTGATCAGTTCCACTATCACCAACGCAAATAATCACTAGCATAGCTAGAAGGAATTGTACTTGGAAATGCTGTCTTAGCCAGCAAAAGCATATTTCAGGACCGAGTTTTTGCTGTGACAGGTAACCACACTAACACGCTCTACACTACCAATTTATATTCTTTCAAATGTGCCCCCCGGCCATCCCCTCCCAATACAAAACCTACCAACTGCATGATCAGTGTGATACAATGTGATCTCCTCACATCAAATTTAAAGTTCAGGACTGATGCAGGAAGGAGGCAACTCAGAATCTCTCCGCTGATAATACTGCCCCTATTCTTTTCAACCAAAATAAGGGACGAACGGAAATGCCTCAACTTAGAGCAGCAGCAAAGTCAACACTGTAAGCTCTCCCTGAAGAGAATAATAGAAAAGGACAGAGATATCCACAGGGCAAAGAATCCCATCTAAGATATTATTTTCCTGTACAGGGGATGCCTAAATTCCTCACTTCGGTGAAGGGCCCACATGCCAAACACTAGCTCTCCCCGTAGTGTACAGAGACTGACTGCTACCAGCATGAGCAAGCCTTATAAAAGGATTATGCAACTCATGCTAACAACAGTACATAAAAATGCAGGTGCTGGTGAGCTGCAGTACCATTTTTTTTTGCCCAAGACAATACATACAAAATTCTACGTAACAAAATGTCAGGAAAGTGGCATTAAGGTCCAAAAAAACCCTAGTCATTAACCTGCTGGGCAATGTAAAATAAGTAAGTAAACCATCTTAAATCCAGGCAGTAGAAAACCGGGAGGCTCAGAGACAAAGAAGGCTAGCTAAATAAAAAGCTCAGTATCAGAAAGGTTTATGACATGAACTGTAAGATAAGCAGGATAGTCTTTGGGGCATTAAGTTTTGTAGGACTGTTCCATAGGAAAACCTAGAAGAAAAAAGCTTTCCAGCAGAAAGCTGGAAAGCAACTCTGTAGCATTCAGGACCTCTACAGAGGTCCTTAGCTTCCATGCAACTATGTTACAGATGCGTTCTTATCTTCCGTTCTCCCACATACTCCAGGTTTCCTACCGGGATTCTTTCTCCCCACTCCATGTCAGCTCCCCTCGAGCCTTTCTAAAACAAAAAGATATACTGCTGATCCTGGACAACTGACATGAACAAGTTCTGAAGGCTAAAACTAGGAATCCCCCAAGGCATTCGGATCAAAACCAGCCCCTTGTTGCTTCAGAGGGTCCGCAGAGGAACATCTGGGATGCTGAGCTATAAACCAGGTCGTGGGACTTGGGGCAGAGGAGGGACAGCTGAGCGGGATAGACTGGCTGGGGAGCCCGGAGGCTGAAAAAAATCAGCTGGAGATCAATTAAATCAGGAAGACATAAAAGGTGTTAGCCAGCATTATGCACTGTAGGTAGTCACACAGAGATGGTGATCAGACATGTACATGAAAAGGATTAAGAGGCAGAGGCAGAGCAGGGAAATTAATTTCCCTTACTGTATGAAGAAACTGCTGATTCCTTCTGTTGCCAAAGCAGCTGCAAAAGATTGAGCTCCTTTTTGTATGCCCCACCACAGCAGTCACACACCTCCACTTACATTTCCCTTACAGGCAAGTGTGTGCTTTTGCAAGCACACAGCATTTCTCTGTAACAGATGCCTTTTTTTTTTCCCCCCTCCTTTTTGACGTCTCTGGAAAACGTGTGTATATTTTTTGCACATCAACTTACTGCTTTTGTATCCTAATTCTGGCCAACAGCACGTTTCTCTGAGCAGCGTGACATGGGGCATTGTTAGCTTCTCATTCACTTAAGCATTCGGCTTCCTTTATTTCTGCAGGTTGCAGCCAGGAAACTGGAAAATGGACCACAGGAAACCTGGCCTCCTACATCTGTCCCAGTTTGTAATAGCAGCTCTGGTTTTATTTTTCTAAGTGTCTCAGGTTCATTTTAACCCTTGAGATGACTGCTGCAATAACATGTAAAAGAACATGACTGTTTTGTCATTATTTTTTTAACCACTGTTTCTCAATACTAGAAATTGAGATTTTGCTAAACCATAGTAATTTTTGAAGTATGTTAATACTTATAAACAATTGTGAGAGTTTAAAAAAACTTTTGTTGGAAATTACCAAAACAATTCCATTCCATAATGACAAGTATCAAAGAGTATATTTAGAGAAAAATATGGAGTAAGGCAGTCTCTAGCTGTTTCAGCTACATACATTTTTAACATAGTTCTAAAGTGAATGTCCGTATGGAAAGCTGAACAGCTTACAAATCCTCTAGGCCAATTTTTCCTCTTTTAAATTTTAGTTTCTATTAAAAAAATTGAAGAACGCTTGTTTTGCATTTGATTACAGAGGCAAAAGGGTGCTGATCAAGAAAAGAAACTTTCCTAGAATAATCAAAAAAATCAGTCAGCCATAACATTTTTCACTAAAAATTCATCTGTATAACAGTGAGTATATCATGAGAGGTTAAAGACAACTGCCAAATATGCCCAAATGTTTGCTCGGAAACATCTGAAAGAACAAGGCGAAAGTCTGAGTCAGTCCTCACACTTTATTTCTCAACAGAGATGCTTCAAGGATGATAAATAGGATGTGGTTGGTAAAAAGTTGGTGATTCCACCAGAAAGGAGGAAAAACAAATACAAATTTGTTTACTCAAAGTTTTCAAGGACTCATCAAAGGAGATCTTACTGCAAATTTAATTGACCTTTAAAAAATAAGCTTGCAGCTAAGTGTGTAAATATACCTGTTTCAACTTGATGCAGAACTTTCTCTCTTGAAGGTAATAAATCAAACTAATGGTGCAATCCATAGCCAGGGCACTTTAGGGAACTGTGTGTATGATACAGAATGCTGGTAATTTTTCCACATCCAGCAACCAGGACATTTCCTGCCAGAGCATCCTCCGAGTTCTTCCATTGTGTTGAAACTGCAAAAACTTTCTAAATCAGGACTTCCTCCTATTATATTTTAGAGGCGTCTTTCTGGGAAATGCAGATTCAAGTGAAAAAAAAAAAAAAAAAAAAAAAAAGAAGAAAAAAAAAAAAAAAAAGGAATTCCTGCAGCACCACCCAGTGGAAACATTAGAAAAAGTTACAGAGTGCCCCAACACGTAAGTTCCGATTTGCTGCAAAACTGCAGTAATATTGCCACACAAACTCAGGCTGGTTTACGGATGTGCCAAAAAAGCACAGAAGGTTTTGCTGGCCGATGTACTTACCAGTCACATGAGGTATGCCTACTCTGCCTAATAGTCTTCTCTTAACTTGGTGTTCTAACTTAAAAGATTATTTACAGTAATAATTTACAAGGTCTCCTTCTCAAGCAAGAATACCCACTGTTCTGGCCCAGCACATTTAGAAAAATAAACAGGCTCATGTGGTTAAAAGCAACACAAAAGAGACAGCAGCAAGATCTAGCAAAATATCATAGGCTAACATCAAGTTCCACTGGAGAAAAGAAAGCACTCGCACACATATCCAGTAATGCCTCCAGTAGGTACACCTGGTAATACAATGTTTACAGTTTTTTGATTTTTTTAACTAAGTCAAAGAAAGGCGGGGGCAGATGTCCAAAGGAAGAAGGCTCTGCAACCTCCAAATTAATACAACAAAGGACTGGTCGCCTGCCAAGCAGAGGTGTGATGACACCGCCTCTAGAGCACGAGTGTTTTCAGATTCTCCGTAAGGATGCAGTTCAAGAAACACTTTTAATCTGACTGGAATAAAAGCCCTTAGCAGGAGGGAATATGGCTAGTTGTCTCCCCGTGAAAGGCTTAAAAACATAACGTGCTCAACTATTTCTAAAGCTAGCTGTAAACAAAACTACATAAACCCATAATGGCTCCAACCATTCACCTTGGGACATAAAATGAATGCAGACTCCTCACACTGCTTTCTGCTCATGTGGTGCACATCTGTGGCACGCTGGCAATGCACTACAATGCAATCTGAGGGACTTCTCCTTTCAAAGCCAGCCCTATATGTTTATTTTTCCCATATGACTTTCTCTTACATTTTTTGTCGGCATCAGTAGCACACAGATCATGATTATTTGACTGCCCTATATAAAACTTCTGATAGTCCCTTTGATAAATTCAGAGAAGATATGCATGAAAACAAAAAAAAATAGCTAAAGAGGGCACAAGATACAGCCTCCAGGAACAGTGGTTATTCTGAAAGTTTACATGACATACCTACTGATGATTACTCCCAAATGTAAATGCTTTTTCCTTACTTGCACTCCCTTCTTAAACTGAAGTATTAAATTTTCCAATTTTGTGACAACAGAACAAATGCTTTGTAACTTATGCTAGTGCCTCTAATATTTCAAATGGTGTATTAATACTACTAAACTGTCTCAAATGTTGGTTTTAAAACATTTCATATTCAGATTTTTTACCTGATCTTCCCTTCTCAACCGATTTTTCCTAGACTAGAAACTTAGATAAACCACCACGTCTTTTTAAGACCATGAGCAGAGAGGAACGTGGCCAGAAGCACAGGAAATGTAGTCCTGGGAGTTCTGTTCAGGCAAACTGAGGTGGCTGGCAATTTCCACAAAACCTGAAGCAAGATCATCACAGCTTACACTGGCAGTCAGAGCTCACCTTCCCATGCACACTGCATTTTCAGAATTTGCTCTATTAGCAAAATGAGCCATCAAACTATTAAAAAATATACAGGCTTACCTGTATATTGCCACATTGCAAGGGGAGTCAATTATAGCATTATACTGAAAATGGCACAACACAACTCAGCAGATGGTAACCTACATACACATAGAGGTATTTTACCTGGATAATTTCTTCCCAAAACTTTAGTGCTATTGCAATAGTTCTTGGAGCATGAGCCAGGGTGTAAGTTCCTTAGTCATAAAAAATGAGCAACTAGTCAAGGTCTATATTTTTCACTTTAAATGCTATTATTTCTGTGTGCAATGGTCTCATAGTAAAAACCTAAATTAAGAATCACTCTTACAAGTCAAAATCTCAAAGATCTGCTATTCTCCTTTCTAATCAAAGTTCTAATATGCATGTTTATCATGCGCCAAGCTAAACTGAAACCCAATTAAAAGATTCTTATCTTCTGGCATTATTCACTTGCCTACTACACCAACAAGAACCTGAAGGTCACACCCACACATTTCCCCTAACATCATTCATTAAATGCTGGAATACCCAACAGAATATATAAAAAAATACATGAGATTTTCAGCCAACAGAAGATCTGATTGTTACTTTACTGTACTGTCTGTGTCCTCTGTACTTAAACTAATTCCCATGGCAGCTGCAAACTATGACGGAGAAACAAACGGGACACTATTTCAAGGATTACTGGTATACAAAGTGCCTAGATTGCCCATGTTTAGAATTGATATCAATACACCAACTAGTTTGTTAGTGTCTGATGCTCAGGATACATAACAGCCACTATTTTGATTTGTATGCTGAACCCTGGATAAGATTCCACGTTTAAATAAAATTTAAAGCCTCTTCCGCCTCTCCTCAACTTGGATGAGATTGTACAGTCAGTTTTATTGTACCCTAGTTCCAGGGAAACAATCCAGCCTTGGTACTGTGCAGTTTTGGAAGTATTTGCATCACAACGCTTCAGTACTGAAGCGGCAGTACTGAAGGAGAGCTGCAGTCATACTTCCTATACCAGTCCTATTCCACGCTCGCAGTTTGCTAAACTAACCACACACGCCAGTTGCTCTGAGTCTGCTCTGAGTCACCAGACTTCACAGAGGTCTGTATCTAGAATCTAAACCCACATTCCCATCTCAGCTGTATTAGTATAACATGGAAGATATTCTCTGAAGGTAGTCAACTTTCTCCAGATTTAGCTAACAGAGTTGCAAAAGGAATTTGTTCTTACTTTCCAAATGCTTTTAAAAGATTATTTCTTCTCATGATTTACTGTTAATTGCTGGGAACAAATAATAGTGGTACTTGAGTCTATAAACTTTTTGTTTGTACCATATTGTGACTTGATACAACAGAGGCCACTCAACATTACCACAATATAAACATTTGAAAACAATAACACTCATTAGCATCTTTCCCAAAAAGCTTAAACTGAAATACATCTGATCAATTTTCTTCATATCAAAAACCAAAACAAAAAAAGAAATATACAGAGAGGCAGTAAAGAGGTGGTATCACCACAATAGAGGCAAATGGATGCGTAATAGAAATCTGTTTTCCAGATGAACTGTCAGCTGTTTTGCAAAATGAGGATGGGAAACTTATAGGAGGGCATTTGATTAAAACCATTTAGATAGAATATAATCTTTTTTGTACAACTGTGAAAACATATTTTACACAAACGTCTTTGCTTGTTCACTAGTATTTTCAGAGAAAGACCTGTCTTGTAAAATTGTATTAACAGGACTTAATAGGTTAGTGCTTAGAAACCTTCTACCACATTTGAATGATTGGTAAGAACCATAAAAATTACAACCAAATGATTCATTACATAATTTAGTGACAGTTAAAACTAAAAGACAACATGTAAGACGTAAGTTTTCCTCTCCCAGTACCTCAAATTATCTTCAAGTTAGGATCCACAAAATCAAAAAAATTGTATACTTTAAAGCTGAATAAACTAAGACAGGGTTGTTTGCGTGAAAGCCAAAATACCTTAACATACAGTAACTGGTATTTGCAAGGAGTATCCAAAGTATATTCTGAATCTTCAAATACCGAGTAGTAAGTTGGCAAGCAGCAACACAGATGTGATTGAAATGACTGAAATGGGTCTGAGGAAAGCCAGAGAATGGGCAGTATCCCTCACACACGCAATACATCCTGACACTGCAAAATTTAGAGAAAAGCTATGGGAAGACTAGGAGGACACCCGCACAGGGCAAGCAAGAGTTACTCCAACGCCTTAGTTACATTCAAGGCCTAGGCTAGCATTTAAATGTTTGCAACATGCAGTTAATCTCAGTGCATTAACAGAAGTGCTGACACACTCAAAAATAAATACATGTCTAAGTGCTTTAAAAGATCAAAACAAAGTAAGTTTGTGGTTTCCTACAGAAATCCTTCTCCTGAAGACCCTGAGCTGTATCTAACTGCTCAGATGTAGACAGAGCACATGGCATAGTCTTTAGAAACTTTTCTTCACACAGCTGATTGATATTTGTCTTAGTTCATAGGTGTATCCATTTCATAGGTGTCATCATACAGGCGAGCAGTTTTCAACATGTGGCCCTTGACACAGAAGTCTATGGGTTCCTCCTAAAGGAGGGGCAAAAGTACCACCGTCCTACTACAGTTGGCTCAACTGCAACATAGGCATCTGCACAACTGCTCAAAAATAATTATGGCTCCACAGATACGAAAAGGACAAACACCACTGCTTTAGTCACAGCAATGCTACTTGAGCAAATCAGACGTGATGTTGGTAACTAACTCCATCAGAGTAAAAAAGTCTAATTTTCAGCTGAGTCGTATCTGCTTAGGTCATGGCAAAAGTTGTCCTCCAACGTTCTTAACTGTAATATAACTATAAAATAATTACTTAAATATTTAGTGTTTCAGTACACTCTGAGATACCAGCCATGAATTACACTGATTAAGCAGATCAACAGTTCCAGGGTACTTTTTGGTACTGCAAAAACTACCACAGTATTCATACAAAATTAAAAATGCAAAATGACTATACAGTTATTAAATGGCATTGAATTAGCTGGCAGTTAGTGCCTTAGTGATGTTTTCACAACGCTTATGGCAGGTATTTTCTTTAGTCTTTGCTTTTAGAAAAGCAGCAAGTCTCCTTCAACGATCTTTTGAATTAATATCCACTCTTAACAGCAAACAATTAAGAATTTGAATTCTGACACAATTACTGAGTTAAGGAAAGCTTTAAGGACAAAGACGCATTTTCTTTTTGTGAAGCGCACAGATGAGACATACTTTGTGCTTCATCTGCTTTGTTTCCATACATGCAGCCCTGTATTTTGCGGTGCAGTGAGCTAGACTTCCTGTGCCTACACCTTGACATTCTCCTCCAAATCATGACTAATTCTTTAATCATTCATTTTTCAACAAAATACTTCAACATGAGAACACACATATTCAGTCTTTCAAGAGCTTTCAACAGCCTCCAGAATATTAGTTGATTCATTTAGCAAGCCACTGACAAAAGTATCTGTCTAATGATTCGAGACTGTGAGATTCCCTGCTGTGGTGAACACCAAGGAGAAAGCCACGTGAATCAACCCAGGGATGCACAGCACAACAGGATTTTCAAAGGCCTGTGAGTGACAGCCTGCTGCATGAACCCTTGGGTGCGGTTATAAAGACACACCGCAGCTCAAAACCAACAGTGCTCTTTGCAATGGGCTCAGGCTGACAGTGTCCTATAATCAGTGTCACGGCTCTAGATGGATTCAAGCAGCAGCATCCAGGCATGCTGCACATCAGAGCCACCACAAGAAAACTGGTAAACGGTTTGAATGGCACAAATGAGTCCAACCTGCCATATCTCTGTGGGAAGTCCTAGCTAGTTTATCTTTGCTATCCTAGATTATTTAGTACTATGACCGACAACTGCTCACAGAGATAACAGTAACTACATGAGCATACGAATTTTATACCAGGTCACCAAGATACACTAGTCAAAGTAAGTTTTTATAAATACATGCTTCACAAATAACTGTGTGTTGGTTCTCCCGCCCTTATCCCACTCTCCCTTACCTTCAGTAGCCAAACGTCTGTTTATTTTGGCATCCATTTCTTTCTTCTGAAGCAACATGTTGTCATGTGATTGCATTCCCAAAGCTAAAATCTGTATTTTCTGTACAGCTGATAGACCTCCACATCCGTATTAGGTATACCTATCTTCCTACATGTAATCTTAGGAACCTCAGAGCAAGCAACAAGCTCCAAGCACCTTAGTGAACCTTCAAGATTACTTTCATTCTGTGCCAAGTCCTCCAGAACAGATGTTTAAACCAAGGTAAATTTCAACTTCAGTTATATTAAGTCACTTGACCAGTAATACCTTCCCATAAGAATACCTCTATCATAAGTATGCCTCCATCCCAAGAAGGGCATTACAGCAAGAAGGTAAATTTTATGTAACTGGACTTCACGCACAGCAAAGGGGAATACTTCAGCCTTTGGAGTGAGATACTTTTCATGATTTAAGTTTAACGAAATAACATTAAGTAACAGGAGCAAAGAACCACTGTGAATCAGTAAGCAGTAAGAACTGCAAATGAATAAAATATTTTTGTTTCTACACATAAAAGCATCCATGTTCACAGTGGTTTATAAAAACAGTCATGAGGAAGACTGTAGCTGAGTTTCTCGCCCTGTGCTTATTTCAGCTGTTGCATCTAGCTGGAGTTGGTGACATCAGAAAGGATATAAACCTGTAGGTTTCTTCTTTTTAGGAACAACTCATAGACGGGATTTGGAAAATCAACATACAAGCAATGATGACAATATCTCCTCTCTTAGGAGATACTATGTATTCTTCTCACACACCTTCATACTTTGTAAATTAAAACAGGTAAAGAATAAAATCATACTTACAGTGAAAACACCTTTATTATTTGAGTGAAAACCATCACGCACTATTTGATATTTGGATTTTTCTTTCTGTTCCAAACAGAACTGTTGTATTTTTGACACATATATAGATTACTTCTTATTCACTTTTTCAAATATACAGAACACAACTAGTACACTACTACTACACCTGTTTTTCTATGAGGACATCAAGATGCTTTTATTTATGCTGAGTGAAAACAATGTATGAAATTTATACAGTGTAGATAAACTACATATATATTTATCTGTATATGTGTGTGCTTCATCTACGCTGATTCATTAAATGGCACACTGAAATTCCTTCAATATTTAATGCAATAAGTGGGCAATTTAATGTTCGTATTTCAAAGAGAAATAATAAGAGCTAGGGAACGCTCTTCAGTACGAGTTTTGGTATTGTACACCACACTAACTGTTCCATAACATATTCAACAGATTTTTTAACATTATGCCCAGTAATGCAGTTAGAATTTTACCAAGGAAATAAAACTCCTGAACTCCAAAAGCTCTTACTACCTGATGACTGCATTTGACTGAAACAGAGATTAGGCATTTTTTGTTTTACACACTACTCCAAAAATTCTTCTCTGCTCAACTAGGAAATCAAGAGGCATCAGTGTATGGAGACTGTACCACTAATCCAGTAATAAAAGTCCTCTGTAAAATGATGTTAATAAAGAACTTTTCTAAGCAGCTTGGACATAGGAAGTACAGGAAACACTGAAGACCCTCTAAGGTAAACACATAGTATATTGCAATTAGTTCTCCAACCAAGTACTACTTTTTTGCACAATATTTGCTAGTTTAGTGCTATCAAATGATGACTCACATAAGTAGCTAAGTGTTATTTCCTATTACATGCAATTTTATTCACATTTTTTGATATTTCCTCAAGTCAAAACTCACTTGCAAGCAAGACTCCATTTTCTTTGTTTGCTCCAGACCTTTTTTTTTTTTTTGCACAAAGTTGTTAACTTCTAACTTAAAGATCAGTGGGGCATGGCAAAAATCTTTCTAATTCTGAACATAGACTTCTTTCAGGACCACTATGAAAATAAATCATCATCATTAAATAATTACACAAACCACTAAGACAAAAGCGGCATGTACAAAATCTCTTGAAAATTAGGTATGTAAAGCACCAGTATGGGAGGGTTATGTGAGTGAATGTACACGACCATCACCTCAGTATCTTGGCACAAGAGCCTTCTAATAGTGCAGTTACACACAACTGTCACAGATGCATAGCACATACCGGTTGTAACACAGGCTTCTGTGTACCCCATCTCTGCACTTCACCCTATCAAACTATCTATGCATAAATTACATTTAATCTGAAATAACTGAAAAGTCTGTATGAGCAAAATACGAGATGAACCATGACCTTCTGCTTGAAATTAAACAAAACCATTGGCTTTTGGAGTCCTCATGACCAAAAAGATGCTGCATGGTGTAAACTTG
This sequence comes from Falco peregrinus, assembly GCF_023634155.1. NCBI lineage: Eukaryota > Metazoa > Chordata > Aves > Falconiformes > Falconidae > Falco > Falco peregrinus. Next base: position 48,009,931 of record NC_073726.1, read on the forward strand.
TCTTAGCACTACACCCCTAAGTAAATAAAGATGTAACTTGTCTCCCTTTCAACTGCAATGTTAGAAAGGCTGACAGGGCTTCACAAAACCCTCCTGTGTTAGCGAACGGAAACTCCTAATGAGATTAGTTGGTGTGTGTGCAGACATTACTTAGCCATGACTAAATGGGCTCTCTTCCTGCAGCCAGTGGAAAATTCAGGGAACTTTTTCCCCCTGCAGCATCAGAGTCCCTCTAACCTTCAGCAAAGCCAGATCCAAAAACAACTCTCCACTTTCTCTCCCTTTCTCTCTCTCTCCTTCCCCCCACCCCCACCCCTTCCCTTACAAACATTTTTAGTGTTTTTTCGGCTGGTCGTGGAAACTATCCACGTCGGCCAAGGGGTCTTGGGGCAGGGGGTGGCTAAGTAAAGCGGGGAGGGGGAGGGCCAGGGAGAAGGCAGAGGACTACAAAGGAAACTCTAAAAAGGAGCAAATACATAAACCTGAGAGGGAGAAAACCACAGAGTTTCTTTGTGAGCTGCAGTGACTCATTTTCAAGATGTTGTCTGCTGCCAGTTTCAAACCGGAAGCGCATGGCAATTAGTCTTGCTGTTTCCAGACAAGCCAGAAACTCTCCCGACACTTTTTTTTTTTCCCCTTTCTTTTTTAAAGCCCCTTCTGCAGTTTCTGCAAGAGCCTTCCCGCCCCCGCCCCCGCCTCCCCCCCGGCCCCGCTCGGCCTCGCAGCGGCGCTGGGGACCCCGCGGCGACCCCCGCCGCCGTGACAGGCACCCGGGCGGCCCCCGCCGCCCCGAACGCCGTTATCGTGATGCTGCTCCTACGGGGCAGGCCCCCGCGGCCCCGGCAGCCGGACACAGGCGGGGAAGGGGGGGTGGGATACGACCCGGCACCGCCGAGGGGGCTGCGGGGTGGAAGGGGTCCCAGGGCTCCCCCCGACCGCTCCGCCCTGTCAGGCAGCGCCCCCCTCCCGGCCCGGTCTCCCCTCACGCCCCAGCCCCTGCCCCCGCGCCCGCCCGCGCCGCGCACACGCTCCGTCCCCTCACCTACACCCGCGGCTCCCGGGGGCGGCAGGGCCCCCGGGGCAGCCCTCGACCGGTGCGAGGAGTCCCCTGAGGCGGCGGGAGCCCGCGCCCTCCAGCCTCCGCCCCCTGCCCTCGTTGCCGTCCGCGCTGCCCGGGCCCCACCTGGGCAGGACCCCCGGGCCCCCCGGCCCCGCGTGGGGCTCCGAGCCCCCCTCCCCGCGCTCCTCACCTCCAGCCCGCCGTTTGCCCCGCGGCGTCCCCCGCGCTGCCCCACCTGCCAGGGGGGCGCCGGCCTCCTCTCCCCCTCCCCGAAGACCCCCGAAACTTTGCAGGAGTCGGGGCAGGCGCCGCGGCACTTGTACCTACCCAGCGGCTGAGGGACTTTTCCGCTCTCTCCTGGTAGTTTAGAGGGAGCTGGGTAAAATCCCCTGGTTCTCCATGCTGACAGTCTTCTGCAAACGCTCTGTTGCTCTTGTAATGAGATCCTGATTCCCCCCCCCCCCCCTTTTTTTTTTCGGCCGGAGTGTGTGTGTGTGTGTGTGTGTGTGTGTGTGTGCGCGCCCGTGTGAGAGCGAGCAGGAAGTCAGAGCAGTCAGACAGAGCCGGCTCACTTCCTTTCCTGCATTATTCCCCAGGCGGTTTGCAGTCTGTGTAAACAGGCTTTTCCTCCCCTCTCCCCTCGCTCTGGCCACTGATGTGCAGCATGGCTGTAATACAAGACACACACATAGTAAAACGGGTAACGGTAACTCCAGCGGCTCGCAGGGAGCTCCAGCGGCTCCCCCGACCTCCACCTCTTCCTGTGCTACACCCCTGGGGAGGAGCTTCCCACCAGCCCGGCGCTGGGCCCACCGGCGGCACACGGCTACCAGCCGGCCGCAGCGCCTTGGCAGGACCGTGCCCGCTTGTCCCCGGCTGCCGGTCGGGAGCTGCTTGCGAGGCGCCCGGGAGCGGCGCTCCGTCCTGCCGGCGCATGGCGAGGGGCCTGGGCGAGGCGCTGGCCCTGGGAGCGGCGGCCGCCTGGCCCCGCCGGGCTGGGGGCTCAGCCTTGGGTGCCCGCGGGCTGGCGGTGCGCCCTTGCTGCCCGAGCGTGCTGGGGCGCCTTCTCAAGCTGGACCTCGCATAGACAGCAAAATACGGGAGCGGCGCGACATGGCACAAGGATATAAATTATGGGAAATGGCATTTTAAAAGTCAGTGGGCGCTCCTGTTGTCAAACCCGAGCTGGGTCTTCCAGCTCAACATCATGCCTCAGGCAGGCCAGCGGTAGTTTGCTGACTGGGATTTAGGCTTTGACCCTGAAGCTGTAGACCTTTGATCTGAACTGTTGGTTTGGATTTATTACAAGGGGCAGATTTCCCGTGTTTGCAGTTTACAGCCTCTGTGTCTTTCCTTGTGTCTCATACATCTGCATTGTACTATTTCTAACTTTATTTGGAAATTCTCCGACTGAGTGACATTATCTTCTGTCTGCCCAGCACATCGGTGATGTTCAGTGCATAACACCTTATAATCAATACTGCACTGCTACTTCTTTTAGCAGTTACAAGAGGTTTATCATTCCAGCACAGTAGCTGCAGTTCTAGAGTGTTCTTGATGTGCAAGATAGCATAGAAAGAAAGTGTGATTACTTTTTATCACTCTGCTGGGTTGTTGCTGATTGCAGTGTGGCAGTGTCCTTCCCCCCTCCCTCCCCAGACCTTTGTTTCCATGACAGTGCTCAAGTAATAACCATCTGTGGGGGTCACGATGGCTGTATCAACTCAAAATGAATTCAGGAGAGAAGGATAACAACACAATAGCCAAGGGCTATTGTGAACAATGTGCCCACTTACCAGTGCTGGTCAAGGTCTGACTCAAGCTAAGAGTGAAAGAAACTAACTTCTGTAGTCGGTATGCAAATATGACTACGAGTCAATTACCTTGCTCCATAAATAGTGGACAGCCCAGGGCCCGCCGACCTCTCCTGCATGGCAGCAGACTGCATGACAGCATCTCCCCTTGAGTAGGGACGCCTCTCAGGGTTACTCCTTGAGGCAACAGACTCAGTAATTGATTAAGAGCATCCTAAACTTTGAAATCTTAGCTAAGTGGTATAAAGGATGGATTGCACATACATAATCCTTTAGATATAAGCCATTGTCCAAGTCTGAAGCGAAGCTTGGATCTGGCTGCATCCAAACTCCCCTCTGAGAAGGAGTTTAGAACTCAGGGGAGTCTGTTCCAAACCTCATGACTCAACAGGAGGGTCTACTCAACAGTTTGTCTGACCCTGTCCTCTATGCAAGTAAACAATCAAGTGTAGCTTGCCATTGAATCTTGTTAAACTACTGTCACATTTACTATCAAACTCTGTTAAATCTCTGTTTTATACCGATAAACATATTGGCACTTCTGCCTTACGAGTGAAGCGCATCGCTCCATTCGCAACACGCAGTTGGCCACTAAGCATTAGTCAATAGCATCCAAAAGGCTGGTGGTGAGCAAACTGCGAGTCTCCTGTGGAAGTCCTTCAAGTTTTTTTCTTCTTGTCTTCGAACGTGCCATGGGGGAGTAGGAGTAACACAGTACTGGCACACTGAATTATGTAAATTTGTTATTTTCTTTAAATTATTCCCCTGTAGAAGTCATTCTGAATTTTAGAATACAGATATGAGGTCTGCTAAATCCTCATTTTGTGTTTCCCAAATAAAGAAGCATTAAAATGTTTAACTTGAGATAGTATATTTCCTAGATTAAAATGCGCAGTGGATGAAGTCCTCACTGTGTTTAAGTCATTAGGATGCAGGGATCAATCTTTGTTTGGAAACTACAACTGAAGACCCAGGTCTGCAAAACCAGGGCAGCCAGAGAAGCTTTTATGGTACCAATATGCAATGCTGGACTGACAGCTGGGGGAACCAGCATTCATCTTACACGTCTATCTTTCATTTGTTTTGCGAACAAGAGGCAAAGCAGAGACACTTCGGAGTTGCCTTGTCTGGTTATTGGTGTGAAGATCTGAGAGAGCAAAATCTCTAAATCAATATAACACTTCTTCTACAAAAAGTAAGTAACACTATGTCTTTAAAAAAATCTTTGAAAATTTAAATGTTTATTTATTATGCTTTGACTTGCTTGACAGCACAAGAGTGTTTTTTTACAGTGCCAGTCCTTTTTTTGTCTTGATAGTGAGGTAGGAACCTAAATAAAGCTGCCATGATGGAGACTGGATGACCACTGGATGAAGGCTCTTCATATTACCTTACGGATGCTGGAGAAGGAAGTGCAGAACTTGTTTACTGGAATAAAGCCATCAGGAGATGGTGGAAATGAGGAATTCAAGAAATCTCTGCTGGAATTGGAAGAAAATGGGAGCTTTTGGCCAGGGCTACTGATTCTAGCACTGTGAATGTCATTGGGAAATTTTTTTGGGAACTGCACCTATGTGCTTGATAAAAGCACTGTGCTTTACAGAATGGTTGCTGAAACTCTCTTATCTGTGATATCTGCCTGGCTAAATTAATCTAGACTTATAGTTATCCTTAAGGATTATCTGCTGCAAAAATACAAGGTGATGAATTAGGAAAACTGCAGGTTTGTATTGTGTAAGAAACCTTTTCTTCTGCAAAAGCAATTCCACTCAGAAAATCTGTTTGTTAATGTAGTCACAAAAATGGTGGTTACTTTTTTAGTAGACTCAACACTAGTCAAATTCTGTGTCTCGATTCATGTCCATTCATCAACACATATTATCATGACAGCTGTTAATTATAAAGCCTTAGTCCTGTCCTCAAGATGTGAAGATTTGGAGGTTTACTTTTGGAAATGGTTCCTTGCTCAAAGCTGGTCCAGACAACAGCTGTCACACTTGTAAAGGACTAAGTGTAACTAGAGGTAGTTCCTACTCAACCAGTAAGGCAGGCTATCACTGCTGAAAGTCCTAATCTGATGGGTTCAGGTGATCCTTGAACACATACATGCTCCCAGGATGTCTCTGTGTCCTTTTTATATAGGCATGGTGCAGTTTGTAGAAGAGTCTGTATTTATAAACCTGTCCTGTTCAAAAAATTGCCCTAAAGCATTCCTAAGTATAGTGACTATAATTCTGCTTCATTTTTATTAGATTACATCAATTAAGAAACCAGGCTTTATCTGTCCTTTCAGATTGTTTCTACCATATTTTTAAACTGTTCATAAATCTCATGTGCTGCTGTAATTAACCAATCTAAAAGAGGGAAACAAAAAAACAAAGGTAGATTTGCTGTGTTCCAGATCTCTATTTAAGCTTTTCAGGCTGAGGCTCCTATCCACGTTGGTCCAGGCTTTAATGTAATTTCACTCCAAGCCTTGAGTCCCACTGTAATTAAATTATTAAGTTAAATTAAATAATTGCAATGTCAGTTTGCGGTACACAATTTCCCTTAAATATACACAGACACTTATAATTGTGTAATAATCAAGAACAAAGTTGAAAGCAGTTGGACATAATTGTTTCATTTAATATTTTAATTGCAACTATATTTAATGAATGTATACATTGTTTCACCCTCTCTAAACATTTTGTATTTCTAGATTACAGGATCTGTAGTGAAGAGGCTTCAAATTTGTGTCTGCCTTTATGATAACACAAAAGGTTCTGTGGGATAATCATAATGATTCTTCTCTCTTATTTTGTAATAATTCTAGCTTGAATAACCACCTGCCAGGTTACAGGGGGATTTCCAGGGGATTTTGGAAATATATAGATTTTGGGTATATAGAAACTAATTACCTGAGTTGTAATGACAGCCTAATTTATGTAGGATTCTTGGTTGCCCTTCACAACATACTACTTAAATGCCTTGCAAATGCTGCATCAATATTGATGAAATGTTCCTCTAGCAGGTTTGGCTTTTCTCTTTCACACTTTCCTGTAGCTGGACAAACACGGGCTTCAGAGCCAACAACTTCATTATCGCAAAAAGTCCCAGAGGATCCCTTATTGCTCACAAAGTGGTCAGGTCCTCAGTTTTATCTCATCTTACAGGCAGCTTCACTGGCAAGAAAAGTGCTGTCTGCAATACTGTACAGTGCTGCCTCCAGGGTGTAACACTGACTCTAAACCCGTGGAAACTCAAGACTAGACTACACGTTTTCCCCCAGCAAGCATTATTTCTTCCTGGGCTTTTTGCTGAGCTATCTAGAGTAAAACTGTGAGCTTTGGGAAAGGTTTTCAGTGGCAGACATCAACAGAACTGTGTTCACTGTTGGGAAACCTCTTGTTTGAAGTTGTATCAGATTAGTGGGAAAAACAATTGCATGTCATCATCAAAAGGTTCAAAACCTCATACCGTATTTTGTGGAACAAAGAAATTCTTCGGGTTTTAACCTAAAATTTTTCCTGTCAGAGGCAGAAGGGCTGAGTGCTTCTTCACACCATTATACGAGTATACTGTGCAGATGGCAGGACCTATGCAAGAAAGCAGGAGCTGCTTCCATCCTCACAGGGACTTCCTTTTCCCTCGGGGAGTATGTTCCAGTCCCTCGTGACAGAGGCTGTGAATGAGAATTACTGCTGGGTAGCAATTAGAAATCTGCCTTCAGCCTTAAGGGAATGATGTTTTGGAGTCCCCAAGGTTTTCCTCTTCTCCCCTACCCACCCCCGGAAGGCTGTGGTGCTTGATCAGGAAGGAGTGTTTGGGGGAAATTACTGTTTTACACTCCTCTTCCTCTGGCACATTTTTGCTTTCCTGAATATTTTGCTTTCCCTGTATGTTGTTGTAGAATAAAGCACATGACCCAACATGTTTCAAGTAAAAGCATCACTTGCGTGTGCAATTTCATTAGGTTTGCCTTCTTAGTGAAAGATTTATAAGGAATCACCTCCTGTGTGCAGTGCAATTGCCTATGATTTTCTGTCATTTAAGGAATGTCAGGTCGATGATGTGTGTTGAAGGAGCCTACAGCACCTAAAAGAGCAACCCCTGAAACTGAGGAAGAGGATTCCAAGAAGCTTTGAATAACCATGAGGTCTAATCTAACTGCAAAGGTTAACTGTTTCAGAGGTCACCGCGCTTCTCTTAAATCTTTTAATCTGTTCTACAGCAACTTCTTTTCCAGGCTAATTAATTAAAGGTCTGAGCTAGAACTTTGCTTGCATTTTATTGATCCCTTCCCCCCATCTCCCATCTGTCTATTTTAATCTAACCCAATCTCTAAATATAACTTAACCAAGGTATTTCTACTGCCAAATACCACCATAGCATTTGAATATAATTAAACTGCTTTTACTGTTTGCAAATGCTTTTGGTCAAAAGGAGTGCAACTCACTGCCACTTCTCTTCAGACCACACTAATTCTGAGATCTTTAGATGACGAATGAAATTGTGCAGATTCTATCTTCAACATGTGACCTTATAGCTTGTATGTTTCCCAGTGTGACACACACTTTGAGACAAATTTCTACTTAACAGTTTTCACTTAATTGCAAATGACATATTTTTTCTCTTCTGTATACTGTGCCTTTGATTATGATGTTTCAATGATTGTATTATCATGTTTGTAGTTAAAAAGTTAATTAAGAATGTTCTTGGTCATATGCATTTTCTAATAAAATAATGTTTCTTAAAGCCCTCCCTGTTCTCATACTTCATAGTCATAATTATAAACCTCATATAAAAGACACTTTGGAAAAGCAAATAAATCTTCAAAATACCTTTGGGTTTTTAAAGTCAAAACTAACCCCTTAACCAGTCATTGGTGCAGACCATAAAGTACATGCGTGATGTGTTTCTTGCGGGACATAACTGCTATTAGCATAATTGTAGCTGCTTTTTGCTTGCTAGAAGATCCTTTTTCTAAGCCACATAATCCAAAAAAGTTAAAAAATGAATACCTTTACCTTACATGTGCATGTGTACTCATTTTTCTTGAGGAATGGTAATGGAGAGACAATTCAAAACTTGTAAGTTAGGACCCTGATATGAATGATCCAGAGGTGCCTGCTTCTGTCTGCTGACTATGCAGGGATCCCAGGAAGCCTCCCCAGCCAACTCAGCCACCCATATTAGGCGCTTAGAGTTTGAAGACAGAGATATCCCTGAGATTCATATTCTGCCTTCAGTATAGCTGGTGTGGAATCTCTTTATTCAGAACTTTTTTGCTATACATTTGAACTACAACTATGAAAAGCTTTCAGTGTAGAAATGCTCACATCTAAGTCATTTAAAGGTGACAGCGTTTAGATCCTTCTAAAACCTCCAGTAATGTAGGCTTGCAAGGCAAACAAACTTGTTCTTCCAAAAATTTCCAGTTCATACATCTTTCATATACTATACACATTTGCTCTGTATTAGATCAGGAATGCTGTCTTGCCTGTGCCTTAAATATACACATTGAAAAGCTGATACCCATTTGCCCATCTGATACTCTTTTATCACATACTGGTGATAGTTAACAACTCTAAGAAGATTGCTAGTGTGCAGCTAAAACTACAGTTACATGAGTATCGCCTTGGCTGCTGTTGTATGCTCTTGACTGGATGTTACCAAGAGATGCCACTTTTACATGGAAAGCTTTTTTGATACAACCTGCAGGCTACTTCCAGACTTAGCAAAAGACCATAAACACAAGCCTAAGTCCATACTTACTAAACCAGTTCTTAAGAGTCAGCCATGTGCTCTTATGTTGTGCTCAACACAAAATAAGTTCAAGCAACCACAAACCTATAGGAACAGCTAATATGGCTGTGTATCCCACCACTGGTACCATCCAGTGAAGGATGGCTGCTCCAGATGAGAGGACTGGTCTTTAGCTTTAACCCTCTGATGCACATTTCAGCTGCATGCAATACCAGGTTTAAGCACATTCTTAAGCTTTGCTGAAACAAGATCTTAAATCCTTGTGTAAAAGGTGTTAAGGTTATGGTGAGTTTCTTTTGACTTCAGTGGGTTTCAGTCGGGCAGTTATTGTGGAAGTGGTCTTCAGGGAGACTTTGGTTAAATACCAGGTCTCTTCAAAATCCTACACAGATTGTAGCATAAACTTAGTCCTACACTTGCTTGTTCTGTTAAAAGGAGGATGCTATGCCAAATAGATTATTGCTTACATTACTCCATAGCTTGCATAATTCATTACAAATGGCTTTGAAATATTATTGCGAGAGAAACTGCAAAAATACATACTTAGAGGAATGTGTAGTGAAATATGCTGTAATGTAAGTGTTTTAAAACATTTAAAGAGAAAAAGGAAATGTTATAAATTGTTGGTAAATTTTTTGGATGCTGTTTATGTTTGAACTTTTCGCTGTTTTCCTGTAAAAACTTCCGTATCCTCTTCCTGTGTCCCTACGAAGTTTTGTACAGTGCAGAACAAGAAATGCTACAGGGATTGTGCTCCACCTTTCTCCTTCCTGCTGGGATATCCTTTCTGTAGAGAAATGTAAAGTATGTAATATTCAAGTAAAAATGTTATATTATTCTTTATCTCAGTCATTTTATGCTATCTACAACATATCAAGCTGAGACTACATTGGTTGCAGGACTACACGGCTATTTTCACATTTTTATGACATATGAGTTTCTCAGCCAAAGGTAGCTAAAATCTATTACAAAGTTTCTTGTTTTCCAGAGTCTTATCAAGGGTTCATGTCTAAGCCAAACAAGACAAGGGTGGGTTGGGTTTTTCTCTTCATTGTTTCAACTGAATTAACAGGAAGGGGGGAGTGCTTTACCTGTCTGACACTAGAGCAATATTCATTAGCTCCCACTTTCGACTTCTCTGTCTGTCCAGACGCTGTCTGCATCCTTGTGGGAATTGTATGGGAATTTCTTAACTCCAAGTAATAAATAAGGAAATTAGTAATGGCCTTTGATCTGAGTTCCAGTCTTAATTTGTTCTACAAGTCAATAGTTACAATAAAATAAAGGATCAGGACTTTAAAAGCTTAGTTAACATAAATGGACCGTGTTCCTGAGCAGCCAGTGTAGGCTTTTACCATTGTGCTGTTCCTCTGTATGTCTGTTTTATAACCCTACACATATATAAATGCAGTTGTATATATGTATATTTCTCATTTAGATCATTTAGCAGTTCTTCCCTAGCAATAGCAATAGCAATAAGGCATGATGGTGGTCAGGATAGAAGAGAATTATTCTGTAGTTTGGTAGACAAGGAAGATCAGAAAGCAAACTGAGTATTTGTTTCAAATGAAGTTAATGTATGTAAAATAATAAACGATCCACAGGGCTGCCAAATTAAAATATTGCAAAAAGACAGTGTTTAAAAAATATCCAGAGATTTAAAAGATTTGTTAAAATACATAGCAAATAGGAAGTAGATGTTTTAAAGTTTACCTTTAAAATAATACAGAACAAAATCCTACCTCTGCATGAATGAGATCTGCTGAGTGAAAGGTTTCTTACAGTTATCAGTCTTTTATTTTCCCCTCCACCTTTTCTGATAATGTATATATTTTATTGGGTTGTTTATCTTTCTTTTTGTGCTAAATAGTACAGGCAAACAGAATAAGGGGAAATGTTTTGACTTGTAGGAAATCAATAGCATGAAGAACAAAAATAGGATGTAGCCAGCAAAATTTATTATTTAAAATTTGTGCCTTTAATGATTACCGAACTGATTAAGAATTATATATCAATCTAACCTTTATTTTATTTAACATCCTTATTTATATTATAATGTTCTTGCCTGACCTTCATTTCTATTAAAAATATTTATTTAATAATAAGTAATTTAGCACAAAGCTAATATGTGGTAAGGGATGTTCCCTAAAAAACACCCCTGTGTTCAAAACTGATACAACGACAGTGTAAATTGACGAGTGGGTCTTTTTCCTAAGCAAATCACAAGATTGCAGTTAACAGAGGGAGCTATACTTTTGCATGTGGCAAACATTTATGATTGTGTTAGAGCATTCTGCTTTTGTGGTTAATGGCTTTGAGTCCAAATCCTGTTCTGCTTAGGCTCCCTCATGTCTAAATTAGTAGAACTGTACTGAAATCAGTGTTACTCTGATTTTTCACTGGCTAATTATGAACAGTTTCAGACCCTTGTTGGTGTTTCAGAAATAAATATTGGCTTCCCAATCCCAAAAAGACAGAAATAACTTTAGCCCAATTTTTAAAAGAAATTACTTTTTTGTGATGACACACCATATAAGTGCAGGTAAAAGAACCTATGCCTGTGCGACTGTAGGTTTACACCTTTTGATGTTTTTGCATGGTGTCTGCCACTTCTCCCGGACAGCAGGTAACCCAGCTTTCGATTTCAGCCAGATCGACAGAAGTGGTCTCAAAGGTCCAACCAACATTAAGTTCCATGAAAATTCTGTGAAAATTAGCTCTTGGAAAGCAGACCCTGTTAATGCTACATCAGGAGGAAGTGTAACTGAACTCAACAAGACACGGACACCAGTAAGCCCACATGATGATATGCTATAAATGCCTTAATCATGTGATTAGAGTCAATTGGAGTTTGCACTTATTAGGCACCAAAAACCCCAGTCAAAGTATGTCAAGCCACATGAAGCCAGACTTCATTACCTCTGCCTTTCTGGAACAACTTTGTTTTTTCCACAGCTCCACAGAGATATAAATTCTCTTCTTGTTCAACACGCACAAGAGGCTACTAGGAAAGACTGGACTGTCTTGGGGGCCAGTGTTATGCCAGTTAAACATAGATTACTTAACAGTCTTCAACCTGCTTCTCCTTCATAAGGTCTTTCTTCTTTGGTCTTTTTGGTTCTCTCGATAATCTTGATTTGCCTACCAGAGCCTCACGAAACCACATCTCAGAAGGTATAGAAAATTCTGTTCTGGTCTCTGGATTAACCTCAAAAGCAGTGGAAACCATTCAATACCTTCCCCCAGAGGATCCAGGAGTCTTCTTTCCTTGAGGGCATCAGTGTAAAATTGCACATGTGCTAGTGATCTTAACAAGAACAACTTTTATTAAAAACAAGTTGAAAACTCAATGAAAACAAAATAAATGTGTCTTTTACCCTAATTTGTTAGTTACATTTCAGAACATCTATATTAGATAAGACAGTTCCAGCTGAATTTTACACTGGAAAACAATATAAACAAGTAGCTTGGTGAACAGCTTGCTTCAGTCTCCAGAGGGTTCCCACAGACGTTTTTGAACTGGTGGCTTTCTGAACTAGTTTCCCCAATTACCTACATGTATAAGGCTGTAAACTCATTGCTTCCTCTAGGACACGTGGAAACCCTTATGTATCTGAACCAGCATTAGTAAAAGTGAAGTTATGAGTCGCATAGATGGTTGGTTTCCTGTGATGATTACATTAGCACACTTTTATCACTAAGTTATTGCTTGGTGGTGTCACAAGGGGAATATTGGGCTCCATGGAATTGGACAGGGATGCTCTAGTGAACGACTTTTTACTGAAGGTAAAATACAGCCTCTTGAAAGTTTAGCAACTATTTCAGAGCCTGCATTTTCAGGGTTTTTTTTGTTTGTTTAAACCTCACTACAAGAAGTTCTAAACAAGTATTTCTTCAGCCCATAAAAAGTTTCATAATTTGATTAAATTTTTAAAAAATCTATGTGTGTTTTTCTATGAAGATTTTACTGAGGTAAAGATGCAGCAAAAAGATGAGTGCTCTGTGTAATTCTGAGAACAGTAAAGCCAGAATCATGACTTGTGTCTCCCGTGGGAGGTAACCAAGTTGGGCATTTACCATGATGCTGAAAGGGTTTCCTTCCCCTTCCCTGTACTTCCCCAATTAGCATGGTCTGCAAGACCTCCATGCACTTAAGGGCCACATCAGTAAATCATGGCCATAAGTCATATTTAAAGCAGGGCTGCATCTGCCCCTGCAGGTTCCACAGTCTCTCCCAGAAGCAAAACCCTTCCTTTGGGGCCTGACACTTTCCTCAGTTGAGCAGAACAGCTGTCAAGGGAGTTTGTTTGTGAAGAAGCAAAAAATGAGTCACAGGCTAAAGATTAATTTAATAATCTAGAAACAGATGCCCTTGAGGATGTGTGCTATAGTAGAGGAAACAGCAACTCCTGTGATGCCTGTCTTTCTCCCAGCAAGAATCACCTCTGTCTTGCCTCGCTGCAGCTTTGCCAGATTCTTTTTTGCCAGTTTAGAGACCTCTAGGCACAGAAAATATGGAATTATAGTATTTCCATCCTTTTTAATGAGTTCTTCTGCTCACAAAACTACTTAATTTCCATGGACCTCTATCCAAACAGAGTTGGTGCCTTTTTTTCCAAGATACATGTTTCATCACCTCTCTTCATAGTTCTGTGTAGCTGTTGAGTGAAACAGGAAACTGAGATGTTCTGAGTCTCGTGGCAAGGGTGCCAGAAAACGATGAGTAGTTATTGATCATGGTCCTTTCCTTCAGGAATGGAGAACTTAGCTGTTTCAAGATCTTTGCTGAACTGTAAGAATATTTTACATCTTTGAGGGAATACTATCTTGCAATGATTTGCAGATGACTGTATTGTCACCCTTCTCAGGTCTGGAGAAAAAGAGAGGTCATCTACCTAAAAAATACATATTTGTACTTACATGGGGAGGAGGTGAAGCCCCCGGTGTTGAAGCTAGGGCCTCTGGCATTATCTGCTAACCTTTTATGTTGAATTGCTTAGAAAGGGGAGGGCAACCTCTGCTGGCAAGATATCAATCACCCTGTCACTCTATAACAGGTGTATGCTATTTGAGTGACTTCAAGCAAGACTTACACTGAGTCACCTGTCTGGAGATGACAAGGAATCACCCGTTTGTGAGGTAAGAACGAGATTCTTCCAGGGTATAGAAGAGAAAATATCAAAGATCAAAAGGACATTAAACCCCACTTAATTTAGTATCTCTGGCTTCCTTGTATGCAGCATGAAAATGGTCTACTCTGAAAAGCTGTAAAGCAAACAGCACATTCTGTAAAAGAGAAGAGGAGAGGAGAGGGAGAAGAAAGAGAGTTTAAACTGTGTTCAGCTATATCTAACAGCTTACACAATATATACCAATATCCTAAATCAGGAGTTATACCCTCATATGTAGCTGTTTGTGGGCTTGTATATCCAATAGAAATTCTATGTATTCGCTAACATTAATGCCTGTGTTCCGGATTGCTCTGTACTGATTGCACTACTATATGAGATTACAGTAAATTACTGGGTCCAACATAAGGGGCTGCAGAGAAATATTGGTCTGTTAGATATGAACTGAAGAAACTTCAGGAGTGGCTGATTTGGGCTGTCATCTTGCCTCAGTAGTTTCAGAAAGGCCTTGCACTGATGTCCTAGTTAAAGAACTCACTTTTTTTGGTCAATGACATCAATGGAATCTCTGGGGAAAAAAGAAAATATCAAAACTGTTGTCACATTTTCTTTCCAGTATTTTAACAGTTGACATCTTGTATATTGTAAGCCAAATGCATCAAAGAATTAGAATCTGTACCTGTGTGTGTAACTTCTTACATGTCTTAAAATCATGAAGAAAAAAATCAGGTAACAACCAAACCCCTGGTTTTAGTCAGATACATACTTAGGATTTTTTGAGCGAGCCTGTATTTTGAACATCAAAGTTCACTGAGAATGAGGATTAATTTGCTAGTGGGAATAAGGATTGTAGCTGTGTATGTTAAGTGTTCAACAGATAAGGATGAAGCCTCTACCCTCACATTTTTTTCTATGTGGGTTTTCAGGTGCAGCTTTTATTATGCTCTTCCTCAAAAAAGTGAGAAAAAAATCAATTTATGTTATGTATGCTAAATTGATTAACTTATAGATCTCATTGGTATGAATTTTATGCTTAGCAGATCAGTTGTATTTTTTTAAAACCTTTCAGCCTGGAAACAACCCCCACACTGCAGTGGAGTGTATGTGATCTTAGTATCTGGAAACTTCAAAGTAGCCTTAGTCTCTGATTTATAAAAAATAAACAAACATCCTTTTAAGTAGCATGATCAGCTGCAGAAATGTTATACTACAGCCTCATTAGGTTCAGAATGTAGCAAAGTAATTCTTGATGAAGATAACATCATCTTTTGAAGTGTCATCTCTCCAATTTTTTTTCCAGCTATGATGCAGAGACTTCCTTTTGCTAGCTAGGATTATTTTATTTACTCTCCTCAAGTCATGTCAGCATTTACTTGGATTCTGCAGATCCTCACTCACTTTGTTCTTTTCATCGATCTTTTTCAGGCCTGTGATGCTGTATTTTCACCTTATTTTTAACTTTTTCAAATATGTTGTTCCTGTGTTTTGAGGATATCAATGAATCTGGCTGTGCAAAAAAAAAAAAAAAAGTTTTATAGGTCTAGGTTTTATTTTTATATGCACATTTATATTTTTTTCACATCTGTTTCTTTTTTGCAAGTATTCTAAAGGAATCGCTTTGCTTACTTTTTATTTTTCTTTTATAAAAGAACTCAAATTATGTTCCTATTTATTTCAAATATTTTTGTGGTAGCTATCTGCAAAATAAAATTTATCTTCAGCTCATTCTTGTTTCAAAATAAGAAAACCCTATGGTTTTAGGAGGCAGACAGGAAGTTATGCCCCTTTGACCCGAAGAACTAAGAGGAAGGTTGGGAGGAAGATGATAAAGAAAAAGCAAAGGAGGGTGTGATTTGTATACACTGGTCATAGTTCTTCAAAGTTTCAAATTATCCCAGTAGGAGGTATTTGGGGAGCAACCCCAGGCAGAATGTGGAAACACGTTATAGTCCACCACGCTGTATTGACTTCTCTCTGACAATCCTATATTGTA
The DNA here is from genome assembly GCF_023634155.1 of Falco peregrinus. Lineage (NCBI taxonomy): Eukaryota > Metazoa > Chordata > Aves > Falconiformes > Falconidae > Falco > Falco peregrinus. Next base: position 48,025,675 of record NC_073726.1, read on the forward strand.
TTCTCCTGTTCCCTGGAACTTTAACTTGGATATAGCTATTCCATCACATTTCATAAAAGACTGGATTTCTGTGTTCCTTGGAACAGGTTCTGTGTGAAATTAGTGTTTCTGAGCACAAAATGCTCCTGAACAGTTAAGTTGATCTAGGAAATGCACACTACTATGGAAGTGGAAGCCTCATCTACACAGATACTTGGGATCATGATTTCTTTTCTGCACCTTCCTCTTCTTCACTCTTTCTCATTTCTTTTTTTTTCCTTTTACTTATATACTTCTGTGTCTTGCAGCTTTTTCTCTTTTCCCCTAGTATTTATGTTTATCCTTTTTACACCTCCCAGCCCTCTTGATAATCTTCCAGTGCCTGTTGTAAAGGAAAAAGGGGCAAAACTTATCTTTTTCCATTCTGCAGATGAAAATCCAGAGGATGCAGGCAGAGAGATGCAGAGAGAGAGAAGGAAAGAGTGCTGTTGCTATGGGAGTCTTCTCTGCTTCCTCTCTTCTGCAAGAGCTTATCTTTGGAGAGCCCTGCAGGATCTCGGGGACTCAGGACAGGAAAGGGCTCTGAAACTCTTGCCTGAAACAGAAAACAGGTAACTTAATCCTTCTGTTATCCCACAGGAACCTGAGGATGAATGGGTGTGCCCTGTAAGCGTGACAGCAAGGCAAGGAATTAGAAACAGTCCTGTGGAGGAGGAGGCTAGAAGAGAAGAATGGGCAGAGATGTCAGGACGGTGCTTTATACATCTCCTTGGCATGCAGAAGGACAGGGACAGCAAGGAATGGCACTGACCCCCTCCTGCATTGGCCAGGAGGTACAGCTGGACAGTTAGGTAAGTTACTCCCACCACCAAGCGGGAGGAAGTCTCACCGCTGGCGTGTCCCAGTGCTCCTCCTGGCCTGGGGCAGCTGAGTGCAGACTCCTCCTGAGACCGCAGAGCAGGCAGAAGGGCCCAGCTAGTAAGGCATAGTGACAAATGTGTACATGCCTTCCTCATAAACTTAGCAAAGTTTTCTAAGTCTATGTCAAGACATTTTACGCCTTGCCACAGATTTTTCTTGGTGAGTAAAACACCTTGTACAAGCAAATCATTAGCTGCTGCAAAGAGCTAAACTTGCCTTTAATTAAAACTCTTCCAAGCATCTCAGATGTTTGAATTCATGACCTCTATATTTATTTAACTAAACTTAAATACATCTGTTGGATTGAATTGTTATTGGAGCTTATGTTTTCAGACACTTACACCAGACAAATATGAGCTTAATATCACAGTCTGAAGACTGTGATGAAATTGTGGTAGAGAAGAATTTGGTCCAGTCTCTTCAGAATCAGGAATATATAGGCAGGTGTAATAATCCTACTTCACAACTGCATGGGTAGATGCACATTAGTTTCTCATAAATTCAATTACTTCATCCTTGTTGATCATCTTTGATAGCTTTTATACATACTTTTCCACTTAATATCTTCCCAATACATTTGAAAATGAATAAAATTTAAAGTTGCTGGTAAGTTGAATTGCACGTTTCCACTTAAATCTGCGTTGCTTGTTGGGTTCTTTTGTTGTTGGTTTTTTTTTTTAGAAATGTTTCAGTATTTTGCCTACTGTGTTTGGAGTGTACCTGTACTTAAAGTTCTTTCATTTCCTTTGTCTAGCACAAGATGCTGTTATTCCACAAAGACCCAGGGAGAGTAAAAAAAAAAAGAGAGAGAGAAAAAATGTTAATTTAGGGAGTAAATCTGCTCAGTGTTTTATCCCAGCATCCTGTCCTCCTGCTGCTTTTTATATGACCTTTTGCACCACACAGAATTCATTACCATTGCAAAAACCATGGTTTTGTTTCTTACAAAATTTCAAGAAACCCATTCCCTGTTTTAAAGTGGAAGGGATTTACAAATGGAAAAAACATACCTTCTTCCAAATCCTTTTCATTCAGTAGCAACTCCACAAGTTTGCTAATTAGATCCACTAAACAAAAACACCCCAGCAATAACACCATGCAGAAGGAAAGGAGAAAACATCGTTATGCTCCTTTATTTACCATTTCACTGCAGGACAGCACAGGAACCCTAACCAGGTCAAGACTGCATTGTGTCAGGTGCTGTACACAATAAATAGCAGTTCCTGCTTCAGGAAATGTGAAATTTGTACATATATTTATAGCGAGGTTTGTGGCCCCATGGTAACTCACTTCATGATTACCCCTACAAACGCTAGTGTAGGCACCCAGAAATGTTTGTTGCAGGACACAAACACCTGTGGTTTTCCACTGGCTGAAGCCCAGTATAGTTTCACCTCCACAGAAGAGTAATAGCACCTTAGTGTAAATGGAGTGGAATAAGACTCAAAACACTTCGTGTTCTTTAAATGAAAGACACTTTATGCATATATATGTTTACTGAAAGGCCTTTCAAAGAGGCATAATTACGCAGGCATCTCTGTGTAATTCGCTTGGGTCAATGCTAATATTAGAAAGTACTTATTCTGTGGGTCAGACATATTGCTGCAGTGTGCAGTCCCTGGCCTGCGTGTCTGCAGTAAATCATTCCACAGAAGAACTAAATTAACCTGTATCTGCCTCAGCTTTTTTAATTGCAGGCCACAAACACTGATAGGACCTAAAATGTTTGTTCAGTCTAGACAGAGTGGAGAAACAGAAGGCACACATTGAATTTGCTCTTTGGGGGGTGCCTTCTGCTCCTGTTAAGGAGGCAAAGTCTACACGTGACACCAGAAATGCCAGACTACATATAAAAGCAACAAGCGCTATAAATTGTTTTTTAAAAATAATTTAGATTAATATGAAATAATCTGGTTTGCGGGTGTACTTTTAGACTTTTGGAGTGCATTTAACATCTCTGGAAAGTGCTTGGGTCGAATGTCCATCCACAAATAGGAGCAGCAGGTGGCATGCTGCCACCTTCCTGGTCCCATCCTAGAGGGGACCCGTCCTTTGTTCACTGAAATAAGCTGAGGAGCCACAAAGGCTGGCGTGGGAGACACGCCAAGCCATGCCATCTCAGGCATCCCTTCCCCACAAGGGTGGGCATGCAGGAGCAGCCACCCGGCCAGCCGGCAGGGGTGAACCTGCGACCTGAACTGGCAGCTGATGACCATGTCGATGCTGCGAGGTCTCTTCCTGCACACAGGCGGCTGCAGGGAGGGACACGAGCCCGCTCTTCCAGAGACAGGGGTGAGGAGGTGAGGCCCTGCGGACTGTGGTGTGAGCGGGGCTGCTGCGGCTGCTGCCTTCCCTCCACCAGCAAGCTGGGTGCCCCGTTTCACTGGAGTTAACATTAAAAATGGCAGCCAAGGCCAAGTGCTGGGGTATTTGCAGTCTGAAAGTCCCACAGTGCTGTAGAGTGCTTGGCTTTGGTGGCAGGAGGGGGGCACGCTGGGCTGTGGGTCAGCCTCACACTCCTCAGCCAGCCCACGGCTGCTGTTTGAGGTCTCCATCTTAAGCCATAGTGCAGGCCTCTGAGCCAGGTGGCTTGCACTCATGCTTGTACTGTCCGCCTGCAGCTGGTGCATTTGTCACACCGCTCAGCTCTTCTCTGTGGAAATGGCGCCTTCCACTGAAAAGAAGAAGTCACTTTCTAGCTCTGATGGGGACAGAGAAAAGCCCAATGCAACTAAAAGGCTCAGGAGCCAGAAGGCATATAAAAACAACTCCAATTGCCATTGTTTTCTTGGCTTTTTTCTAAGAAACCTTTAGCCCCAAAACAACTAATTCATGATGTCTCCAAAGGTGGGGGGGGCCGTGCTGTGGCTGTATCACATGGGGCACAGTGGCCTTCACCTTCCCTGGGCTGAAATGCAGCGGCCATCACTCTGCACCACACAGCGGGGCAGTGGGCAGAGGTGCCAGCGGTGGGAAGCGTGCTGCCTTGTCAGGGCTGAGGGGTGCTTGGAGCAGAGGTTGCTCATGGTTTTGCCTGGCATCCATCTTGGACACACGCTGTGGGCATGGAGACACTCCTCTGGCCGATTGTCCCTTTTCCTGTGATTTCCACCCAGGAGTCCCTGAAGACTTTTCCTAAGAGACCTCAAAGCAGTTGTTTAAGGCCAGTGCAAGCAACTGTGGGAAAGCACCCCGATGGGAGAGCTCCACCCAAACCAGGACCCCCGAAACAGTGTCCTCGCAGCCCTGATGCTCCCACCACCCATGCCAGCCACCAGCACTGGCCATGGTGCCGCTAGACACCGGGGGGGCCCCTCACACCACAGTAGAGCTGGAAACCAAAGGCAGGAATTCCTGACTGGGCTGACCTGAATCCAGATATCTGAGATTAAGAATGAAAAAAAGAAATAAATAAAAAAGCAGTTAACTCCTTTCAACTGAGTTAATAATTGATGCATTTTCCAGACTTGCCTCTTGTCTGTCTGGGAGCAGGAAGCAATGCCCCTGAGAAACTTCTGAGACACCATTTTCACCTGTTGCCTTGGCCCATGAGGGTCACAGAAACAGCCTACTGCCCGGGATGCCCAGGGTTCCTCTGCCTGTGAAAACACAAGCACCCAACACCCCCACGTCCCTCCTCAGAGCGCAGGATTGATAGGCATCAGTCTGGAAAAGGCTTTAAAGGGTTACCCGGCTGCGAGAGGGAAGGGTGGGGAGCGGAAGGCACAGGGGAACCGAGGTTCTCTTACAATCATCAGATCAAGTCACAGGGTGGAGGAGGATTTTCCAGATCCTCTGACCTTAAGGTTGGGGAGTGAAAGGAAGAGGAAGCACATTTGCACAGATCCTCTGTCAGAGCTTCCTTAGGGAGGGGCTTGGCCCTTCTGGCCCTTTGCTACATACAGGGCCATGCACACACATACACACAGCTAAATAAACATGGGAATGAAGTTCAAAGGAGACCCACAGGAGAAAACCTAATCTATGGGAACCTGTTATTAATACTTGTGTTCACCAGCCCCTCACAACTTAAACATTAAGTGTTTGACCAGCCATAAAAGAAAACATTTGCTGGGTACTAGCAATACCTTGCAGTCCTATTGTACTTTCTAAGATTTTTCAGTCACCTTATGAGCTATGAAGCCTGATGATGCCTTTGGGTAGGCACTTTAGAAGACTCTGTAAAGTAGGGAAACTGAGGCATAAAACATAAATTAGTTGGTGGAGTGAGCCATCTGGGAACCCTGTGGCAGAGCTGGGCAGGGGGCAGAGATCCCATGGCTCCCCATCACTTACTTTGCGCTTGATTCAAAGCCCATTGAAAACACCAGGAGTTTTTTATTGACTTTAATAGTCTTTGGCTTAACCTGCTCTGCCACAAAGACATCATTATTAGTATTTTATAGCACATCTGTCCTGCAGAACAGATGTTTGAATCCCCGGCATAGGTTTCTGAGATGGTAAGACATAGAAATAGGCATGAAAGAATCTCATTTCCCTTCTTACTTTTTTCTCAAAAAGCAATCATCAAAAGTAGCAATTCAAAGGTTCATTAGCAATACAACCAAATATCTCCTGGTTTTCTCCTTCTCCCTTGTTTTTCCACTTGGCCTTTTTTCTTTTTCTTTTTTCCTTTTTCTTTTTCTTTTCCTTTTCCTTTTCCCTACTCATTTTGTTTTCAAGCTACAGGAAATGTTAGTATGGGCCATTTTAGATTAGACACAGCATTCAGTGGGTAAGACCCTTCCTACAGTAGATTTTGAAGAACAATTAGGACATTATAACTTTGAAGAGGCACTCAGACCTGCAAAACTGCTCAGTAGCTTATATTTTCTGATCCTGGATAATTAATCTGCTGCATAACTTTAAAAATAATAACCTAGCATGCAAGGAATTCATGTCCTCACAGTAGCAGAACAATGGCCTCAGCCAAAGTGTCACATTTGTAAGTGCTCTTTTCAACAAGCATTTTTTTCTGTTCCATACATTATAATTGTGTGTGTGAGTGTCTGCAGCTGTGTAGCCTCCCGGCAGGTGAAACAGCTGAAGGCAACTGAAACTTTTTCTTGAGTCACTAAGTTAATTTGGTGAGGGTAGCAGCCATGTTAGCATCTCCATTGGTAGCTGGATCTTCATCTCAAGTGGGAATTCAGTTCAGGTTCCTCAACTGTTGATCTCAGCATTTGCCCATTGTTGGTTTCTCAGTCTTTTTTTAACATATCTGAGTCATTCTGCTGCATTTTCTTTTCTATCCACCTGTACTCCTAGATCTCTTCCTTTTGTTGCTCCTATGATGCTGATACACAGAGATGATATAGCTCTTCAAGTGACTGTGTATTTTAAACTTTTGACATGAGGTGGTGTTTACATAGCGCTCTGTTCATCACAGCATGGAAGAAACAGATCCTTTAAACAGTGATTTACAAAACCTTCAATCTGACATTTTCATATCAGAGAACCACTGCTTCTGACAAATGAGCCAATACAGCTGAACATTGGTATGCTCCATCTTTTTAATGTTTCTTTGCTTCCAGTCAGCCACTTTGGTTTAGTCTACATATCTCCTCTTACTTCTGAGTACTTTACTCCCATGAAAGAGATAATGAGATTGGGTATTACCTTCTGGAGATCTAAATTTTATTCCAACAAGGTAACAAAGATAGCAATAGGCCACTTCTGATTAGATTTTTTCTCTGCCCATTGGAAAAAAAAACCCCACGATTTGCACAGATAAAAGGACTGAGACAGAACAAGAGCATTAAATACCTTATCCTTCAGAGACAACTAAAATCTCTTGCCTTTTTGGTTTACAATTGCCTGTGAAAGGGCTTTGCCATCCAGAGGTCTGCCAGTAGCAAAACCCAGGCTCCAGCACATCTTGCTCACTGCTGCATTTCTACCAGCTAGATCATGGTGCAGAGGCAAAACTTGTATGCTGGTGAAGGACCGCTTCCAAGTCATCTCCACCCAGCTCCATTCTGTGGAAAGTCTCCAGGATGTTCAGTATAGGTCTTCTTCAAGAGGATGGAGGGTGAAGAGAAATGGCAGAAATTGGCCATCTTAGACTGAACTTGATGTGTGAGCACTGGTACTCACTCAATTGTTCTGGAACATGCAGCACAAAAATACAGCTTCATCTCCCAATTCTTGATACTATCTGTCCTCACTGATGCCATCTTGATAAATATTGTGCATATGACCTAAGTATTTATTGAGTTTTGACCTATTTAGACTCCTGGATGCTTCTAAATAACTCTAATATTCAAGACAGCTAAAACTTCATCTTCGCTTTGTAGCTGCTGAGAAAATTGCAACCCTGTAATGACCTGCAAGCTGGACTTACGAACACAGTGTCAGAGCATCTTTAGCATCAGCAATTCATCTAGTACCTGTAGTTTGTTGTAGGTGTATCTGTACTTGTACATTGGGAAAAAGCTCCCTCCAGTACAAATTCTGCTTGCCTGGTTCTCTGCTTGCTGACTGAGGCAGTACAGCCACATCACACTGATGCTTGTCTCGGCACCAGTCACCAACAAACGCAGGGTCCATTTTCCAGTCCTCCAGATAGGAAAGTCCTTTGTAAGAGGTCACTCCTTTCTGTCTCTGACAGCACCTTGCTTTAACATCTGCATCTGGAGCAGCAGTGATGTTATTAGTAATAGGAGGAAGTTGACAGGACTAGATTAAATCATACCCCTTACTCACATAAGAGACAGGAATGACTGCAGGCTTTGTGGGTGGAAACCAAAGGGAAATTGCATTTCTTCAACTCAGCATTCCTCTAGTAGCAT